>NC_136790.1:43087438-43552926 GCF_951216825.1 Electrona antarctica
ACTCTTATCGGAGAGTTTATATGTGGAACAATAGTATCAACAGCAAGAGTCTCTCTCTCTCTCTCTCTCTCTCTCTCAGTTCATTAAGTCCAGTTGATCAAAGCCTATTTCTCTTGACAGAGCTTCAAACAGTGAGGAGTCAGGAAGAGATCAGATTACAAACAGAGGTGAGTCTCTCTCTCTCTCTCTCTCTCTCTCTCTCTCTCTCTCTCTCTCCCCTCCTCCGCTGATTTTGGGCGCTTCAAAAAGATGAGTCGGGGCATGTTGCTCGCTCTCTCTTTTTGCTCTCTTCCTCTCACACACACACACACACACACACACACACACACACACACACACACACACACACACACACACACACACACACACACACACACACACACACACACACACACACACACACACACACACACACACACACACACACACACACACACACACACACACACACACACAAAAGTGATTATCTTTGGCAGCCGCGCATTCTCAGTAGTAACCTGAACCCTCGCCTGAGGGATACCTTTATTTTTGTTAAATGCATGAATCCTTTATTCTGAAACTACTTGAAAGGACACGTGTGTGTCGAGGCAGTTACAAAATAAACGCCATCACGCTAAAGAGCCCTCTTGTCTTGCTGAGCTGGGTCGCTAGAACGGGGCATTAGATATGGGTTGATCTCTATCAGAGAGGGAGACAGGGAGAGAGGCAGAGACGTGCAGAGAGTGTTAGAGTGGCAGGGGCTGAAATCCCGTTAAGAGGGCACTTTTGGCCCAAAAGAGCGAAAATAGCAGATCTACAAGCTCACAACGTGTCACGCTGCGACGCGTTGAGAGCTTGTAGATCAGCTATTTTCGGGGGACACAACCCCAGCGCTCTTTATCTACTGTAGACGCGGTGTGTGTAACGACATTGATTTCGAAACAAATAAGTTCAACGCAAAATGCTGCGTTCAAGTTCAGGAGACTTCCGGGGGGGGGGAAAGCAATTCTCCTGAATGCTGCCTTCCGGTATGGCATTGGAAGGAAAGGCGTGGCATTAGCATTTCTTTCACCATGTAGTAAATGCTGCATTTGTGGTCTGGAAAGGGCAGTTGTTTTACGGACGCGTAAAATGGCAGCTATAGGGGCTGAAGCCCCCTTTGATGTCTATGTGTGCACGTCCCTGGAGAGAGGTGTGGGGGGGGGGGGGGGGGGGGGGGCTTTGAGGAGGTTTTCAACCTTTCCACAGCAGGCAGCGATTTTTCTCCCGTTCAGCAGGAAAAGTGACAGTCAGCAGCATTCCCTTGTTACCCCGGCCGGCCTTACAGAGAGAAGAGGGGAAAGGTAGAGAGAGAGAGAGAGAGAGAGAGAGAGAGAGAGAGAGAGAGAACCCTGAATCTGTCTTTTCAACATACTGTACTGTACATCAGTGTTTCCCAACCTGTGTGCCGCGGCACTTTACTGTGCCATTTGATGTGTCCAGGTGTGCCGCCTGATTTGACCGAAAATAACACTAACCCTCCCCCGAAAGCAATATTATAGCTACTGGGCTGCAGGCTTCCTATTGTTGCGGCGTTGTTGTTGTCACACGTCTAACCATTAGACGTGCGATAACGACGGAACAATAGACTCTAACTCTAACGTGTACACGACTGATTCCCAAACAGTGGGATCTGCGGATCTGAAAATGTCACTGCGCTGATCAGTGTGGACAGAGGCTGCTTGACACGCATTTCGTTAACGTCACGGACCGTTACGTAGCCACGTTGTTGCTGATACGTCATCACGGACCGTTACGTAGCCACGTTGTTGCTGATACGTCATCAGCCAGCGCCACTTTTTCCATGCTTCTCGCTGTTGACAAAAAAAGCGCCGTTCAAGAATAGAGAGTCAAAACCTAGTGTAAAAAGTAAACGATTCAGTAGTACACTGTCGGATTCTGTAGTACAAAAGAAATGACTGCTGTGTGGGGGGTTTAGTGAATGATAAGGGGACGTCGTAGGGCAACAGCAGTAGCTGTGTGGTGAGAGTTTAGTGAATGATAAGGGGACGTCGCAGGACAACAGCAGTAGCTGTGTGGTGAGAGTTTAGTGAATGATAAGGGGACGTCGCAGGACAACAGCAGTAGCTGTGTGTGTGGGGTGAGTTTAGGGGACGTTGTAGGACAACAGCAGTAGCTGAGCAGTGCGCATGGATACAATCTCAAACTGGTGTTTTTCCTCAACCCGCCCCACAGACCAATCAGAAACCTTCTGTCTCAGCTCTGAAATCTGGCAACCCGTGGCAAAGATGGTCTACCCGATTGCGTGACTGATGGATTGATTATATAAATAAACTCTCAGCTTTCCAGAAAACACAGCTTCCCATCATGCACCTGTGCACAGTGTGAAGGTCAACAGTGCCACTTTGTCACCTGTACCCTAATAGACATGACACCCTAAACATGCATGCACCCTAAACAACATGCATGCAAAAAGAGCAGGGAGAAAAAGCATATAGACTTGATTGCTTGTTTCTGTCTCAACTCTAAAATATGGCAACCCGTGGCAAAGATAGCCTACCTGATTGCGTGACGGATGGATTAATTGAAGTAATTTCTAACACGCAAAAATGGGTCCATTTCGAACGAAAAGCACAACGCACTGCAAAACGTATCACTGTGGACGACAGACACCATAAAGCAATACACTGCACCGTTTGCAAGTCATCATCAGCGTTTCTATGCTTAGGAAAATGTGTGGAAATATTGGGGCTTAAATTTCTACTGTTGCTATGTGGACAGCATGAAAACAACAGACTTGTTTGTTTACAATAGGGTCCACCACTGTGTCCATCATAAGCGTTTCTGTGCTTAGGAACGGGTGGAAATATTGGGCCGTAAATGTATACAGGCTACTGTGTGTGTGTGTGTGTGTGGGGGGGGGGGGGGGCTATTGTGTATTTAGGCCCTGGCTGGCTTGTGAAGGAGATGTACATGTCTGAAATGTGGAAGCAGAAAGAAGTTTGCACAAGTGAATTGTACTGCGAGGGTTGAGGGGAAGGAGGGCAAAAAAGGAAGACATATGAGTACCGTGTATATAAAAGGTGATCTGTTAATCTGTCGGTGCGCACACATGTGCAGAGCATATCGGCCAACGTCTGGCCATCGGAGAAAATGACATTTGTGCTGTCAAGGGCCCATGCATTGTCCAATGGGTCCCGACCCACTGTTTGGGAAAACAGCGCATTAGAGGGCCCATAACCCCTGAAAGGGCGCACACGCACGCACGCACGCACGCACGCACGCACGCACGCACGCACGCACGCACGCACGCACGCAAATGACACTTAAAGCTCAGAGCCAGATTAAAACAAGCACAAAAAAAGCATCTTACAGACAGACAACGTGCATGCCACTTATAGATTTTGGCCTCTGTGGAAGTAAGTCAGCTGCACATGTTTGTCAGCACCGACGCTTAGCAACAATTCCTTTCACTCTACCTGTTCCATGTTGTAACAGCACTTAGACAGCAGCAGCAGCCTAAAAGCTTTTAGAAGCACTTTGTTCATGTTCTCAGGGCGTTACATTCAAAACAATTTCTCTCTCTCTCTCTCTCTCTCTCTCTCTCTCTCTCTCTTTCTCTCTCTCTCTCTCTCTCTTATTA
Organism: Electrona antarctica; assembly: GCF_951216825.1. Taxonomy (NCBI): domain Eukaryota; kingdom Metazoa; phylum Chordata; class Actinopteri; order Myctophiformes; family Myctophidae; genus Electrona; species Electrona antarctica. Next base: position 43,091,061 of record NC_136790.1, read on the forward strand.
ATATAGGGACGCTATTAGCAGTGCATTACACGTTGTCGTCTGAAGAGGAGCCACTAATTCTGGTATACAGTACTAATATCTAGGAAACGGTTGTCATCATGGATGGATGGATGGCTCGATGGATGGCAGTCTACGGTGAAGGAGGAGGTTGTACGGATAGGAGGAGGATGAAATAGACAGACAGACTGACTGACTGACTGACTGACTGACTGATGGTCAGACACATGTCCCTTCAAATCTTTAATCTGCCCTAGCCCCTTATAGCACTTTATGTAGACTTAGATTATAGCATGTTACGTAGACAGCACTAGAATTGCATTGTATGTAGTCATAGCACATTATAAGATATATGTATAGTTTCATTATATAGATACCCCACTGTTACGTTCTAGCTTACGCATGTTTCATGATAACTACTTTTTTATGTATGCTTTTTGTTCTTCATGCTTAATGTAGAGTGTCTGCTAAATGCCTAAATTGTAAATTAATTTGACATTGCAGGTGTGGGATTAATGTGTGCTTAATTGAATTGAAATAAATAAGAACTTTTCCATACAGCAGTGGTTCTCATAAGTGGGGTCCCTTGGGGAGTTGAATCTACCCATTCTGGACGGGAACCCCTTTTGGTGTTTTAATCATTATGTTATACTTTAGCTATTTGTTTTGAAAAATCGTGAAAATGTGGCGCAAATCTTTGAATATGTATATTCTTTCAGAGCACACGTTTTTTAACTAAAATCTTTGCTTCTTGGGGGGGTCCCTCCCTGGAACAACATATTTTCAGATGGGGGGGGGGGGGGGGGGTCAAATACATATAAAATGTTTGAGAACCACTGACATATAGAAACATATAGGGTTTTTCAGAAAACTGTCAGGATTTAGAAGGCATTTGTAGAACCGTCCTCATGGTCTAAGCTCTAAACCGAACGGGTTAATGCTGGTTGATGATCCACACAGAGTGTAGAAGCATAGCGTCAGGAACATGTATTTAGCCCCCAGACAGAGTGGATCGTGTTACAGTAACGGCCCCTCTGACATGTGAGGGCTCACAACAGCCGAGGAGAGAGGAGGAAAGAAGAGGATATTATGGGGGGACGGAGGGGGGAGAGGAAACAATATATTCCTACACACCACACCACCATTCCGGCATCTATCTATCTATCTATCTATCTATCTATCTATCTATCTATCTATCTATCAGCCCACCTTGCTGCTGACACACATTCACGACACAACCAACCACAGGTTGAAATACCTCTAATGCTAGGAATAACTTGTAGAACCACAGAAAGCAAATGAAAAATAAATGGGGAAAGAGAGAAGAGAAGAGACCTTTTGACTCATGGGATAATAAACCAGCCCCCAGTCAGTCCCCACAGTATACTATAACAACTCACAGAGTCACAACTATACATTTTTCCTGACATTTTTGGCAATTCATATCGAGGAATAATAATGCCAAATTCTATATTTGGTATAACTTGTATCCCATTCTCTTTGAAACACCGCGGCGTGGGGGGGGGGGAATAAAAAGCAGTTGTTATAAACGAGTTTGTGGACGTCTTGTCATGATAAAAATGTAAATGCAGACGCCGACTTTCCGCCGCAAATATCAAATTGCGACGAGTCTCACACGCTTGACATGCCTATAGCCACAACAGAGCAAACAATGTGAATAATTGTGCACACACACACACACACACACACACACACACACACACACAGAGACATCATCATTCAAGACTCTGAGCTGACTCAACCTGTGTGACATGCATGGTTGGTTGGTTGGTTGGTTGGTTGGTGGGAGGACTTCACACATGGCTACCAGACTCACAGTGAGCCTTTGATCTCAGTCATTAAGAGCCTGTTTCTCTTTGAGGTCAATATTTATACACACAGGATAGAAAGAGAGATTTAACACACTTCCTCCCCTTCTTTCCAGGAGTACAGGGAGGGAACAAAGTGTTTTGAATGAACGGCCACCATTTAAAAGAAAGCAACAACAAACCCAAACACACACAGACAGGCCCTACTGTATGTTTCTTCTTGGTTTTATTTCTTTAATATAATAGGCCTATAAATACGTATACAAATGTGTAAATATAATGAATTACAAAATGCATTCAAAAACAAGTCGTTTTAGGCTATTATAATTATTATTTGCTTACAATGATAGTGAATTAGTTATATATTAGCATATAACCGAGTTAATGTATATTTATATTGTGTCAAGACTTGAGCAGGACGATCAGTAAACCTTTCCGAGCATGTTGTCAACAACACAACAGTCGTTGTTACAATGTAGTTAAAGTGTAACAGCACACACACACACACACACACACACACACACACACACACACACAGCACAGTTTGTAAAAGCTGACTCCAACATTTCTCTCTCTCTCTCACACACTGACACACACACACACACACACACACACACACACACACACACGCGCGCGCGCGCACACACACACACACACACACACACACACGCGCGCGCACACACACACCTGACACGAACACACACGGACTCTTTTGTTTACCTTCGTAGCAGAGAATCCCAATGTTGTTGTTCATCTTATCTAGGTACTGGTAGTTGAGCAGATCCATTTTCGTTAGAAGCATTTATCAAGGCTGTCAAAAAAGACCAGCTTTATATTATTTGGAGAGAGAGATCTGAGACAACAACAAAGTCAAAGTGAAGTCTTTTAGTGAAGCGGCTCCGATCGGTCCAGAAAGAAAGCCAAAGGCCCAGCCTCGAACTTTTTAGTTTTTTTTACTAAAGGTAAACTTTAAAAAAAAAATGAAACGAACTCCTCGAAGAACAAGCCACAGAGAAGGGAAGATATTCCCCCTACGACTATTCGGATGAATAATAATAATAATAATTAATAATACAAAAAAACGTTATTTCAACACAGTTAAAACGTTATCGTTATGACAAAAATAAAAAAGCAACGCGCCAGTTGTCCTCCTGCTCACAGCCAGCTGTAAGTCGACTGCACTGACACGCACACTATGCTTGGTATGACTCCTGGTAGAGAACACCGCTGGGTTCCACTGCTCTGCCGCGTTGCCATGTCCGCTGATTATACGCGACTTTGGCTTTGATTTTCTGTGAAGTTGCTTGTAAATAGTTGCTGTTTTTAGGGCTTGTTTCTAACATGTAGTTGCTGTTTTTAGGGCTTGTTTCTAACATGTATATTGTTTTTAGGGCTTGTTTCTAACATGTAGTTGCTGTTTTTAGGGCTTGTTTCTAACATGTATATTGTTTTTAGGGCTTGTTTCTCACATGTAGTTGCTGTTTTTAGGGCTTGTTTCTAACATGTAGTTGCTGTTTTTAGGGCTTGTTTCTAACATGTATATTGTTTTTAGGGCTTGTTTCTAACGTGTAGTTGCTGTTTTTAGGGCTTGTTTCTAAGGTGTAGTTGCTGTTTTTAGGGATTGTTTCTAACGTGTAGTTGCTGTTTTTAGGGCTTGTTTCTAACGTGTAGTTGCTGTTTTTAGGGCTTGTTTCTAACATGTAGTTGCTGTTTTTAGGGCTTGTTTCTAACGTGTAGTTGCTGTTTTTAGGGCTTGTTTCTAACATGTATATTGTTTTTAGGGCTTGTTTCTAACATGTAGTTGCTGTTTTTAGGGCTTGTTTCTAACATGTATATTGTTTTTAGGGCTTGTTTCTAACATGCAGTTGCTGTTTTTAGGGCTTGTTTCTAACATGTATATTGTTTTTAGGGCTTGTTTCTAACGTGTAGTTGCTGTTTTTAGGGCTTGTTTCTAACGTGTAGGTACTGTTTTTAGGGCTTGTTTCTAACGTGTAGTTGCTGTTTTTAGGGCTTGTTTCTAACGTGTATAGTTGCTGTTTTTAGGGCTTGTTTCTAACGTGTAGTTGCTGTTTTTAGGGCTTGTTTCTAACGTGTAGTTGCTGTTTTAGGGCTTGTTTCTAACGTGTAGTTGCTGTTTTAGGGCTTGTTTCTAACGTGTAGTTGCTGTTTTTAGGGCTTGTTTCTAACGTGTAGTTGTTGTTTTTAGGGCTTGTTTCTAACGTGTATAGTTGCTGTTTTTAGGGCTTGTTTCTAACGTGTAGTTGCTGTTTTAAGGCTTGTTTCTAACGTGTAGTTGCTGTTTTAGGGCTTGTTTCTAACGTGTAGTTGCTGTTTTAGGGCTTGTTTCTAACGTGTAGTTGCTGTTTTTAGGGCTTGTTTCTAACGTGTAGTTGCTGTTTTTAGGGCTTGTTTCTAACGTGTATAGTTGCTGTTTTTAGGGCTTGTTTCTAACGTGTATAGTTGCTGTTTTTAGGGCTTGTTTCTAACGTGTAGTTGCTGTTTTTAGGGCTTGTTTCTAACGTGTAGTTGCTGTTTTTAGGGCTTGTTTCTAACGTGTATTATAGTTGCTTACCATGGTGTCGTCCACAGTAACATTTCTTGTAGCCTATTGACTTGTGCTTGTTTGAAATGTACTGTGAATACACATTTCAATCAATCAAGCTTTTTTGGGCTTGTTTCTACACTCTATCGTTGCTTTTTTGGGCTTGTTTCTAAAGTGTATAGTTGCTTTTTTGGGCTTGTTTCTAACGTGTAGTTGTTGTTTTTAGGGCTTGTTTCTAACGTGTATAGTTGCTGTTTTTAGGGCTTGTTTCTAACGTGTAGTTGCTGTTTTAAGGCTTGTTTCTAACGTGTAGTTGCTGTTTTAGGGCTTGTTTCTAACGTGTAGTTGCTGTTTTAGGGCTTGTTTCTAACGTGTAGTTGCTGTTTTTAGGGCTTGTTTCTAACGTGTAGTTGCTGTTTTTAGGGCTTGTTTCTAACGTGTATAGTTGCTGTTTTTAGGGCTTGTTTCTAACGTGTATAGTTGCTGTTTTTAGGGCTTGTTTCTAACGTGTAGTTGCTGTTTTTAGGGCTTGTTTCTAACGTGTAGTTGCTGTTTTTAGGGCTTGTTTCTAACGTGTAGTTGCTGTTTTTAGGGCTTGTTTCTAACGTGTATTATAGTTGCTTACCATGGTGTCGTCCACAGTAACATTTCTTGTAGCCTATTGACTTGTGCTTGTTTGAAATGTACTGTGAATACACATTTCAATCAATCAAGCTTTTTTGGGCTTGTTTCTACACTCTATCGTTGCTTTTTTGGGCTTGTTTCTAAAGTGTATAGTTGCTTTTTTGGGCTTGTTTCTAAAGTGTATAGTTGCTTTTGTGTAGGCCTAGTTGCTTTTTTTTGCCTTGTTTATAAAGGGTTTGCTTATTTAGGCGTAGGTCTAAGGCTTGTTTCCTAATGCTGTTTAAACCAGTGGTTCTCAAACATTTTCATGTCAAGGACCCCCATGTATTTGTCCACCAAGAGCCCTGTCTGAATTATTATTATTATTATTATTATTATTATTATTATTATTATTATTATTATTATTATTATTATTATTATTATTATTATTATTAATTTATTTTGCCAGCGACCCCATACCAGATATGTGTTTTTTTATTGTTTTATATTAATACATATTGTTTTTAATATTCATAAAAAAAAATGGAAAATAGCAGAAACAGTAGATCTACAAGTTCACAACGTGTCGTGATGCGACGCGCTGTGAGATTGTGATGTGACGCGCTGTGAGATGCAAACAGCATATTGCATTTAAATTGCTCATTTTGTGGAGTGGCTTCTTTTTAGGCTTGTTTTCATATATTATAGTATAGGGCCTATACTATTACAGTGTTGTGTGATATTAGTCTGGCTTATTAGCCAGGCTACTATACTATAGGGCCAGGCTATACCTGAGCTGCTTATTTCTCTCACACAACCTGGCAACACTGACTCCGCTCCAGCCTTGGCTCCAGCCCCATGCGATGCGTACTTCGTCGCGCGGCGGTGTCGCGCACCCGAAAGCAGCTCAGCAGAGCCACAAGCTCACAGCGCGTCGCGGACGCCACCGGCTGTGAGCTTGCAGATCAGCTATTTTCCGACGCACGACACAGGCGGCGCCGGACGGACGCACATAAAAAAGGTGCCACCACTGACTGTGCACGAAATGAAATCCCTGGAGCGCCTCAAATATATCAGGGATTTTTGACGCACAAAATTCAACCAACCTCTAAAAAGGTAGTTAGTCACGATCCCATGGCCCGGAAGGATTCGCCTTCGCTCTGATTGGCTAGTCCAGATGCATGGAAGCAACACACACACACAGCAACATAACTGTAGTGTGAAGTGAGTGATTTTTAAGTAGGCTATATTATTAACTTCTTGTCTTCTACAATGACTCTTTGTTTAGACAGGGCTGTTTTCTGGAGGGAGGGAGGGAGCTGTCTATCAACGTCAACTAATCTAGTTTAATTTTCAGAAAGAGATACTTTTAAATTGTGTACTTGTTGTCACTTGACTAAACTAACTATCACCTTTTCTATGCTTTAAGAAGAAGAAAGAAAGAAAGGGAGATCATAGAAAGAGAAATGAGAGAGGGATGGATGGGGGCAGGGAGAGGGTAGGAAGGAGAGGGAGGGAGGGAGAACAGAGAGGTGGAAGGAGGGACTATATCCAATCTGAGACAGAAAACCATGGAGGAAAAATAACAAGTAGGCTAAACTAAACAACCATTCTTTATGGCCGAACGAACTTCTGCTTGTTGGAACCATAGAGTATATATATAACCCTATTATATTTGAAACAAGTGCTGGTTTCCTGTAAGCCAGCTAGGGGTCTGTTCACCATGGTTCACCCTGTCAGTTTACACAGCAGGAAACTATGTTAAATTATGCAATAGCTTATTATCGTTATCTCCAACAAACAACCCCACCTGTTGCAGAATAGAATAGACATTTAAATGTTCGGAATTGTTTTGTAAAACCCCAACAAATACACCAAGTTGATTTTGAACTTACAAGCAACAGCTAGCACAACAAACCATTAGTCCAGAACAGGTCTATGCTGCCCTCTGCTGTCTGTTTTTGACTACAGCAAGGTTTTTTTTTAAATTCCCAACACATTGTTTTACTTCCCTCAAGTAAATGAGTATGTAAATCCCTGCAAGATGTATAGCCTACCTACATGACTGGTGCACATGTTAACATAGCAAAGCTACAAGTAGATCCAGGACTCATCGTAAAGTAACCCAAATAACACATGTATTGCAAGTAAACGTGCTTCTCAGACATATCTAACTATAAATGCACCAAGTGTCTGTCTGTCTGTCTGTCTGTCTGTCTGTCTGTCTGTCTGTCTGTCTGTCTGTCTGTCTGTCAACGCGCAAAACGAGCTTGTAGATCGGCTATTTTTGCTACGACAGTAATGTAATATACAATGTGGCCCTCTGGAGTCCATGTGGAAATATAGTGGCCCTCTGGAGTCCGTGTGGAAATATAGTGGCCCTCTCCATCGTCAAAGTTGCCCACCCCTGATGTATAAAGAGCGCCCCTCACTTCACACGGGTCTGATTACAGCTTTTGTCCCCATCACGTCTCATTTTGCCATTGACAATGAAAGGAGAAATTAGGTCACATGTGCCTCAAATATGATCAAAATTTTAAATGCCCATTGACAATGAAGGTAAAATGTACGTCACATGTAGACGAGCAAATCGGCTAACCAATCACATAAAGTCAGTTCAATGAAAGGAGAAATTAGGTCATATGTGCCTCAAATAAGATGTAAATTTTGTCCCCACAACACGTCTCAATATTTGCCATTTACAATGAAAGGAGAAATTAGGTCGTATTTTAAAGGAGAATTCCATGCTAGAAGGCTTTCTTTATACCTTTATTTGTAGTTGTTACTGTACGTCCCCACCAGGTGGTCCAGGTGTTATTTTTTGCAATTGGCTATTTCCCCTAATATAAGCCCTCAATGGGGGTTGGGTTTTTGTGCTCATTCGCTTATTATCGAAATAAGTAGTAAAGTGTGCCGCTTGGGATACTATTTACATTATGAAGAGAGGATATATACAATACATTTTTATTTTTGAGCGATGGAAATAAGTGAATTAGCACAACACCCCAATGCCCCATTCAATTCAATGCAAATCAATTAAATTAATTGAGGACTTATATTAGGGGAAATAGCCAATAATGCACTTTTGCGCAAAATAACACCTGGACCTCTTTGGTGGGGACGTAACAACTACAAATAAAGCCTTCTAGCATGGAATACTCCTTTAACATCAGTTATTATGGTGGTACTTGGAGAGGCAGATATTTTCTGAGGTGGTACTTCAGTATAAAAAAGTTTGGGAACCACTGGCCTACTTGATTAGTTTGATTAACGGTTTGCACCCCTAATTAATAAATAATAATAATAAACCTTTATTTGTATAGCACCTTTCATGACATAAAATGCAGCTAATTAACGAGCTAGAAATGAAAGGGGTTTTTGGAAGCTTCATGGGCAGAAACCCCTTTTGGTGTTTTAAGCATTATGTTATACTTGTAACTTTAGCTATTGAAAAATAGCAGATCTACAAGCTCATAGCGTGGCACCGAGTGCCGCGCTACGAGCTTGTAGGTCTGCTATTTTTTAAGAAAAGAAAAACGTGAAAATGCGGCACAAATCTTTGAATATATATTCTTTCAGAGCGAACGTTTTTATCTGAAATCTTTGTTTCTGAGGGGTTCCTGGAATAACATATTTTCAGATGGGGGGTCGGTGGCCAATTATTTTTGGGTGTCCTTGACATGAAAATGTTTGAGAACCACTGACATAGAAACATGGGTTTTTCAGAATACTGTCAGGATTTAGAAGGCCTTTGTAGAATCTGTTCTCAGGTCAAAATGGGTTAAACCCCTAAAACACTTGATGACCTGGGTCTCACCTACTGACTGTTAACACCTACTGACTGTTCCTCCATTTCAGCTGGAGGCAGAAATGATAGCCGAGTTTCCAGTCTTGTCAATAATGGTCACATTACAGGGCGTGTGTAGGCAGAGTGGAGGAGCTATACTTCTTTGGGGTATTAAATTGGGGATATAATGAGCTGGGTGTGGCAGCACTTTGGAGTGTTGGTTTACACACCAACACAGAGACATGCCACGTACACGTCTGCAAGGACACAGACAAAATTATGTAGGTGCTTGCACGTGTGCGGCGCCAACACGCACAAGCGAGCACGCAAGCATGCACGCACGCACGCACGCATGCACGCACTTAAGTCCCAGGAAACGTCCAATTCAAATCTAACAAGGGGGACATTGAACATGTAATTTCCACACAGATGTCTTTGAATCTTTGAGTATTAGATGCATGCATGCAAAAAATGCATCTCTTTAATGTGATCCCCCATGCCAAAAAAAAGGTCTATAATAACATAGTCAATAACATAACAGTAGCAGTGCCATAACGTGACATATAAGAAGCCCGGTTTGGAAGCACTTTTCTAATGGAAGTTTAACGAAAGCAATAGTGAGACAAGGAAGCAATAAATTGGGTCATCTGTCAAACAGTCTGTGTGTAGTGTTCACCGCTTCATGACACCACCATGGTGACAGAGAGACCACCACCATGGTGACAGAGAGACCACCACCATGGTGACAGAGAGACCACCACCATGGTGACAGAGAGACCACCACCATGGTGACAGAGAGACCACCACCATGGTGACAGAGAGACCACCACCATGGTGACAGAGAGACCACCACCATGGTGACAGAGAGACCACCACCATGGTGACAGAGAGACCACCACCATGGTGACAGAGAGACCACCACCATGGTGACAGAGATACCACCACCATGGTGACAGAGAGACCACCACCATGGTGACAGAGAGACCACCACCATGGTGACAGAGAGACCACCACCATGGTGACAGAGAGACCACCACCATGGTGACAGAGAGACCACCACCATGGTGACAGAGAGACCACCACCATGGTGACAGAGAGACCACCACCATGGTGACAGAGAGACCCCCACCATGGTGACAGAGAGACCACCACCATGGTGACAGAGAGACCCCCACCATGGTGACAGAGAGACCACCACCATGGTGACAGAGAGACCACCACCATGGTGACAGAGAGACCACCACCATGGTGACAGAGAGACCACCACCATGGTGACAGAGAGACCACCACCATGGTGACAGAGAGACCACCACCATGGTGACAGAGAGACCACACACCAGAAGGACAAAACATGAGGGAGAGATTGAATGGTCACTCTACAGTTGATTATGTGACAGAGAGACACTATGAGAGAGAGGGGGGGGGGGGGGGGGGGAGTATTTAATTCCTTCAATTCCGTCTTTAAATGCCTTCTTTTCCATCTGTATTGTCTGTACGAGATGTGCAATACATATTACAATAAGCACACAGATGAAACCTGTTGTATATATAGTACAATTTACAATTCAGGCATTTAGCAGCAGACGCTCTTAATCCAGAGCGATACTTACAGACGGTAAGCAAGTACAAATACATTAGAAATAGTCAACTATAGGAGGATCACACAAAAAGTCAACTAAGAGCCTAACAAATCCGTCTAACAACAGTAATGTAAAGGTTGAGTGAGGAACGGCATCAGCTGATTGACCCATTCAGTCAGTCTCCTGCCTAGTGGCCTCTATGGCCGTCTCACCAGCCAAGGCCTCTCCTCCTCCTCCTAAAGTCTGCACAGCTACTCACAGACGGATTAGGAGACTCTGTTCACAATGAGGACTCTTTACACCCTCTCTCTCTTTCTCTCGCACACACGCACGCACGCACGCACGCACGCACACACACAACCCCTAGTTCGGCAGCAGAACAAATGTATGCACACAAAGTAGTGCTCACACTGACATGCATGCATCCATGCACACAAGAAAGTCCTTGTATCTCTGTGTGCGCGCGCACACACGCACACGCACACCTACTCGATTTTCACACACAGACACACATCTACACATACTCTCATTCAATTGCTCAAACGTACATATGCAGCACACGCTGCACGCACACACTCGCGCGCGCGCGTGCACGCACACACACACACACACACACACACACACACACACACAGAGCCCTCGCCCCTTCTTCCCTCCTGACCTTCTCCTCTCACGGAGACCCAGAAGTGAGAAACATGGTTCTCAGCTCATTGAAGGTTTTTTTTGTCCACCCCCATTGTCTCCAGTTTCACACACCGGCCAGAATCTCTAAGGCTGGGGTTCAAACAGAGGGCCCATTCACACTGCTACCTTTTTTTCACTGCCGAAAACTAAATGGAAACTAAATGAAAACTAAGCTATGATGACTAAAACTAAGACTAAATATGTTGACAATTTCGTTAACACATAAAAACTAGACTAAAATGTTAGGAAGGGACTAGTGGACAAGAGATCCAGTATAAGTCATTTTACAGTTTGGTTGCATGCTGAAAATAGCAGATCTACAAGCTCACAACACGTCGCAGCGTGACGTGTTGTGAGCTTGTAGATCTGCTATTTTCAGCAAGTATAAAATCAGCCATTACGACGGCATCAAGGCCCACCAAAATACATTTCGGTCGTCTAAATAAACTGTAGAAAGTAGTCGACTAAAATCTTGATATGATATTTAGTCGACTAAAACTAGACTAACACTAAAACATTCTGGGTGACTAAAATGTGACTAAAACTAAATGAAAACTATTCAAGAGACTATGACTAAAACTAAAAATCAAAATTTGCTGCCAAAAACATCTCGATGAAATATTGAGCACCACTGATATAGAAAGAAACATAGGTATTTCAGAAAACTGTCAGGATTTAAGAAGACAACAAAATGGAGATGCAAAATCCTACCGCGTTGTTGTAGTGGAATCTGGAGTGCGTATGTATGTTGTTTGTGCATACATGTGTTTTTCTAATGATTCCACTTGTACTTGAGATGGGTTGTCATAGCCAGTAAGTACTGTAAGTCAAACCGCCTGCTCACGGAGTGACTCATAGCTTCTGGGAAAAGAACGTTGGCAAAACTTACCGACAACTTGTTGTATAATGTGCAAACAAGACGCGCTGTAACTGTCTCAACTGGCCCTTTTTGACAGCAGCCACAGTTCATCTATAAGTCAAGATGATAGATATTTGAGCGGTGCTATAGCCACTCCTATAGACAGCTACAGTTGGAGGCCATCGATATTGTCCTTTTCTTTTTGCTGAGGTTTGCGTGATCTGCGCAAAAGGACAGTTAACCCATTTTGGGCGGGAACCCCTTTTGGTGTTTTAAACATCATGTTATAATTTAGCTATTGAAAAATAGCAGATCTACAAGCTCATAGCGCGCCACCGAGTGGCGCGCTACGAGCTTGTAGGTCTGCTATTTTTGAAAAATCGTGAAAATATTTATTTCAGAAAACTGGAGGATTTAGAAGGATTTTTTAAAATTTTGAGGTCAGGCCTAAATGGGTCAAATGATAAGGGACAATATCGGTGGCACCCAACTGTATAAGTCAAGATGATAGATATTTGAGCGGTGCTATAGCCACTCCTATAGACAGCTATGTGTGTCCCTTCATGCATGCCTGCATGGCTGGGTCTATGTGTATGGAAATAGTGTTTATTGATCACCAAGTGTCACTGTTGCACGCACGCACGCACGCAGTGCGCACGCACACACGCACACACACAGGCCAGGGAGGAGGAATACCAAACGACTCGCCCCTTTACCAACTCGCCCCAGGAGTACAGCCGGCGGAACTGCGCGGCCTGGTATTCCTAAAGTAACCTACTGTAAGTAAATTATGCTTAAACGGTTAAACCTAACCTTATTCCTAACTATAACCTCAGTAAAACTATGCCTGAACCTAAACCTATTCCTAAACGTAACCTCAGTAAAACTCTGCCTGAACCTAACCCTATACCTAAACGTAACCTCAGTAAAACTCTGCCTGAACCTAACCCTATACCTAAACGTAACCTCAGTAAAACTCTGCCTGAACCTAACCCTATACCTAAACGTAACCTTAGTAAAACTCTGCCTGAACCTAACCCTATACCTAAACGTAACCTCAGTAAAACTCTGCCTGAACCTAACCCTATACCTAAACGTAACCTCAGTAAAACTCTGCCTGAACCTAACCCTATACCTAAACGTAACCTCAGTAAAACACTGCCTGAACCTAACCCTATACCTAAACTTAACCTCAGTAAAACTATGCCTGAACCTAACCCTATTCCTAAACTTAACCTCAGTAAAACTATGCCTGAACCTAACCCTATACCTAAACTTAACCTCAGTAAAACTATGCCTGAACCTAACCCTATACCTAAACTTAACCTCAGTAAAACTATGCCTGAACCTAAACCTATTCCTAAACTTTAACTCAGTAAAACTATGCCTAACCCTAAACGTATTTCTAACCTTATTCTCAGTAAAACAAAATAAAGAATACTACTCTCCTATACTCTACACTCTGCTTGTCCATTTGGTTCCATTTGTACACTCTCCGAGTTAAATTAACTTTGATTTTACAATATAAATTGGGGTCGCAGAGATAGAAATGGAGGACCGTAGCCTAATTCAGAGCAAACTGGGGGTCCTTGAAATTAAAATGGTTGAAAATCACTGCTAGAACCGTGAAAATCTTCTCTTATGGGTGTGTGTGTGTGTGTGGGGGGGGGGGGGGGGGGGTGTCCTTGTCATATATTTTCAAATGGGGGGTCCGACATGAAGAAGTTTGGGAACCACTCAGTTTAGACGGATCTGATTTTACATCTTATACGAGTACACAAGTATACAATGCTTTCTTGCAGGCAGGCTAGCAGCAATAAAAACAACAGTCATCTTTACTGTCTTTATACTGCATTTTATATATTTAAAAACAAAAAAAGATGTTTGATATGCAAAGTGTCGGCGACATATTATACAACATATCAAGAAGTTATACAACAACAACCGGCATTGACAGGACACTGCAATCGTGCAAGTTTGTTTATTTACCTGATTGCTGTCAGTGTTGCCTTATAGTTCACTTTAGAAAACTGCGGAAATAAGTAGGCTAGTTCATTGCAGAGGGGTGGGCTGGCGGGGGCATCTTTGTAATATGTCTCGAATGTCCACACAATGATTATAATCAAAATAGTAAAGTTTACTGAAAAGCTTCGGCAGGATAACAACACAGCAGCATGTACATAAGAGTCACAACTAGAAAAAGTGCCCTTCTGGGCACAGGTCTCCACCAGGAGGATAGGAGTGTGTGTGATGTTTGGCAAAATGTTTAGGAGTAATATAAACATGTTTATTTGGGTTTTTGTGTGTGTGTGTGTATGTGTGTGACGGGACTTGGCCTGTTGTAGCGCCACCATGAGGCTGATTGAAAACTGTAAGTGGCATTTCTTCCTCAGCCTAGTAGTGGGAATAGGCATGCACAGTTTCACCGTAATCGGACGCTGCGTTGAGGAGTTGTGGTGATTTGCACAAAACGGGTACAAAACGGGCTACTCCTGAAAACTTTAGAAGCCAATCGTAGCCAATCAGGATGGATAATTATGAGAAATCAAACAAATCACATGATCACATGACTATGGAGAGCATGTCTAACGATTTGCGTGAAATTTGGATAAAATCTGAAGGAGTAATATTAGAAAATGTGTTTTACATATGTCGGCCTCCTGGTGGCGCTATAAAGAGCAGATGTGAAAAATTCCAGGCAAAGGTCACACGGACGGACACACAATTGACACACAATTGACCTAGATCTACGGCAATGGCACGGAAACGGTTAAGTGATTCAAAACAATGGTGCAAAGTACCTATTGTCTTCGCTTATACAACGCAACGATGTACGGTACTGTAATTAGTTACATATTTACTTTGTCACACAAGCTGTTCCTTCATTTCTAGTACTTGCAGTAGAGCACTAAGTTGCTGCGCATATATAGCTACATTTAACAAGTCTTAATGAATGTTGTCTTTAAATTTGAGCCCATTATAGTTAATCTATTTGTATACACGCCACGGTTGCAATCATTATTACACTTAATGCTGCATGTCAAAGCAGATATACGCACACATACATATACAGTATGTATCATACACATACTGTGCGTGCGTGCGTGCGTGCGTGCGTGCGTGCGTGCGTGTGTGAGAGAGAGACACAGTCTCTTTGTTCTGCACATGGCTCTCTGTGGGATTGAGTAACTCTACTAAGGTGATTAACGGTTATACAACAGGTTGGTTAAATTCCACTCTATTCTCCATAGGGACAAGGTACACACACACAACATACAACCTATAGTGTAGTAAAGCCTGATGTATACTTTGACTGTATGATTCTCTCTCTCTCTCTCTCTCTCTCTCTCTCTCTCTCTCTCTCTCTCTCTCTCTCTCTCTCTCTCTCTCTCTCTCTCTCTCTCATTGGGTTGTGAGTGTCGTTGTGAGGGATCAGGACTATACGGTTGTGATTTGAGGAAAAAAAAGAGCGACCGGGGAGCGGTAGCACAGAATAAATTATGGAACGCGTTCCTGTAATTAACTCTAGAATGCTGAGAGTAAAACTTACTGAGGCCGCTAAAAAAAAGAATTAAACTCCACACATTTTTGCCTCTCCAGTCTCTTTACACCACCAACCTTCTGTTTAAATATGAAATGAAATGATGAAGTACAGCTGAAAGGAGCTGAAAGGCCGGCCGGGACACATGATCTGAGTCAGAATACAAAACTCTGACATGAAAATGTTTGAGAACGACTGACATAGAAACATGAGTTTTTCAGAAAACTGTCAGAATTTAGAAGGCATTTGTAGAATCGTCCTCAGGTCTAAATGGGTAAATGTAATCTGAATTGTGCAGAAACAACAGTGCCAAACAGAGGGGCTGTTCCGTGGCGTTGTGCGCTATAGCTGCTCTGAGCAGGTCTGGGCTAACATGGCAAAGGACACGCGGGTGATTCATCCTAGCAGTGTTGATTTTGTCGACTAAAACTTGTGTATCATTTGTGTTGTACTGTAAATGTGGTAATGTTAAGGGCTTGTATTTCAAGTATTTGTCTTGGGCCTTGACCCGAGAAGTCTCTGGGTGCTGGTTGTGGTGCAGGGCCAGTCTGGGCCAAATTACACGAAAATGTCCGGGCCGAATTGTTGTCTCAGTCCAGCCCTGATAAGGGGTAAAGGGTGGCAAGATATTATAGCCCATAAACTGATACAATCTGTCCATTTTTTGCATCCTTTACCTCCTCCTTGTCTTAGCTTTTGATATTATGCACAGTATATATGTGATTTTATTTGTGATGGGCGTTAGCCCCTCCTATATGCCCAGCTTTGTGTGTTCGTGTACCCCATAGCGATGATTTGATTGGCTGAGCACGGAAAGTGCTCAGAAAGCCACAGAAAGCTATAGCCAGCTTTCTGTCCGTGTAAGCACACCTAAGATTCCATGTGTGGACAAAAGCCGCTATCCGCCGGGGTCTCTTCCGGGTTTTTAGACAGCTGGTGGATGGAAATTAAGTTCCACCCACGCGTCGGCCAGATTCCCAGAAAATCTTGCCCCAGCGGCATTCTGCCGCGTGGGTGGAGCTTCATTTCCATCCACCAGCTGTCTAAAAACCCGGAAGAGACCCCGGCAGACAGCTTCTTTTGGCCGCGCATGGAAGTTCAGGTGTGCCCAGGCTGTGTGTCTGTGTGTATAGTACCATGGAAGTTCAGGTGTGCCCAGGCTGTGTGTCTGTGTGTACCACCATGGAATTGAGGAGAAAAAGTGAGGACAGAAAAGTGAGGACGCCAATTCACCGCCGTGCCCCTCTTCGCACCCATTGGTTGCCGTTTCAAAAATGTATATTCTGTGCACTCAATTCTTATTTTAAACTTGGTGTCAGTATAAAGGAACACCACAGGTGCACCACAGGTGCAGCATGGTGACTGGGCATATTATGTTTGTTTTTAGTTTTTTACAAAAATGTTTTTTTCTTATTTTATTTTTTTTGCAAATTCAACAAGGTGGAACAAGGCAGATAAAGAGCCTGCTGGTTAGTCAGTCAGGGACCAATCAGAAGGCTGACAAATGGTGAATTGTGATTGGCCAGAAAGTGATGATGTGTACGATGATGTATGACGATAAGAGCGCCCCTCACTTCACGCGAGTTAGATTTTATTTTATTTTATCCCACGACAATGCCTAAAATCCTGGCCGCTATACTCTCCCTCTGCCAACCTGGGGAGAGCCCGAAAGGAGCTCATGCTTCCTTCAATGCATGAGGAGCAAGGGGCCAGTGAGGCTTTCCAACGTTGAAGCACTGGGCCCTAGCGGTAAGAGGAGGAACTGCAGGCGGACCCGCGGAAGTATGACGAGGAAACCCCGTGCAGCTGGGCTTTAACGTTGAGCGCGTTTGCGCATTTTGGGCACCAAATGTTTTTTTTGGGGGGGGGGGGGGGGGAGTTTCCCCCGGTAGGACGTATAGCGCGTGGAAGGAACACGTTATTCCAAACAGTTCCATCCTCCTTTCCCCCTCCATCAGATATTTACTTTTTTGAGTGGTGTAAACCACTCCTACAACTGGCTTTGTTAGTTTACGTGTCTGTCTGTCTGTCTGTCTGTCCGTACCAAAAAAAATGAGCATGGTTGCTATGGTCACCCAGTTGAGTTCACACGGGTGTGATTTCATTATGTCAGACATTACGTCAGACCACAGCTGATCAGTCTATATAAGACCTTACACCACTCAGTTCACACGGGTGTGATTTTTTGTGTGTTTATTTTGAAATATCGTGACTAAAATACTTAATCTGTACATTGTACGACCGTTAATAATTGCTCGCTGACGTGTTCAAAACAACATGGAGGCTAAAATACAACCTGGATTCTTACATTCGCTGCTTCAGCCACCCGAGACTGAGCAAACAGAAGCTCAGCTTTCGCTAAGTGTGTTACAGTACACACAGTGTGACTATACATTCAGTGGAAGAATTACGCAACTGGAATACGATACCACGTTACCTGAGGTTGCATGAGAATGAAAGGATCACACACACACACACACACACACACACACACACACACACACACACACACACACACACACACACACACACACACACACACACACACACACACACACACACACACACACACACACAAATGAATAGGAAATATCGGGTTGCTATACAAAACAATGAGAACAACAAGTGATTATATAGAAGAGGTGCACATATGGTGTGTGTGTGTGTGTGTGTGTGTGCGCGTGTGTGTGTGTGTGTGTGTGTGTGTGTGTGTGTGTGTGTGTGTGTGTGTGTGTGTGTGTGTGTGTGTGTGTGTGTGTGTGTGTGTGTGTGTGTGTGTGTGTGTGTGTGTGTGTGTGTGTGTGTGTGTGTGTGTGTGTGTGTGTGTGTGTGTGTGTGTGAGAGAGAGAGAGAGAGAGAGAGAGAGAGAGAGAGAGAGAGAGAGAGAGCCAGATGGTAATAGGTGGGAACTGGGAAGCCTCTCAACTTTCAACAGGAGCCAAACTGTGTTCTGTTCTGCACAGCAATGGTTCCCAAACTTTTTGGGTCGAGATCCAAAAAGAGAAATGAGATGTTTGCCCCGGGACTCAGACTATAGTGAAAATAGCCGATCTACAAGCTCACAACGCAGCACTTTGTGCCGTGTGCCGCGTTGTGAGCTTGTAGATCGGCTATTTTCACCGCTGACTTCTTAAACATATAGATTTCTGACTAATTCACAGGATTCTTTGATTTGTATTTTATTTCTTCATGAAAGTACTGAAGAATCAGAAATGAAAAAAATCATTGCATTTTGTTTTTAATTCATGATTTATTTTTTTCGTTTTTTTAATAATAATAATAATAATAATAAAAATGTATAGGAAACAAAAAAATAATAAGGAGACCCATAAAAATGCGTCTGCGACCCACACATGGTCCCCGACCCACTGTTTGGGAGCCTGTGCTGTATAGAGGGTATGCGCGTGACATCCTCATCAAACCAGGAAGTTATGCAGGAACGCCTACTGAGTGGCAAAAAACTACTTTCTGGCCTTGACAGCCCATACATCCACACAGAAAAGTCATATCTGATTGCATTAAACAACATTAAACAATGTTAAACTCACTTTGCATGTTGCTTTGCCACTAGATTTGCCACTCGATGTGCCATTCACTTTAAGCATGCACATACTCTCTATAGTATACAGCATGTGGGGTTGAATTCAAAACTGGTAAGAACTGTCTCCCCCCAATTCCAGAACCCGTCCCACAGCACCAGTGTTGTTTTTGGCAGCACATTTAGATTTTAGTTTTAGTCTCTTGAATAGTTTTCATTTAGTTTTAGTCACATTTTAGTCACCCGGCATGTTTTAGTGTCTAGTTTTAGTCGACTAAAATATCTATTATTTTATACTATTTTCTACAGTTAATTTAGTCGACTGGAATGTATTTTGGTGGGCCTTGATGCAGATCTATAAGCTCACAACGCGTCGCAGTGCGACACGTTGTGAGCTTGTAGATCTGCTATTTTCAGCATGCAACCAAGTGTAAAATGACTTATACTAGATCTCTTGTCCACTAGTCCCTTCCTAACATTTGAGTCTAGTTTTTATTTGTCGACAATATTGTCAATATATTTAGTCTTAGTTTTAGTCATTTGGTTTCCATTTAGTTTTCGTCAGTGGAAAAAAGGGTAGTCGAAGGACATTTTTCGTCTTGGTTTTAGTCGACGAAATCAACACTGCACAGCACACTTCAATGCTTTCGTGCAAAGCTCACAGTAAGAGAAAACACATATTTCGAACCTGCAAAAGAAACAAAGAAGGGAGAAACATTGTGATTGTGATTACCGTCTGCATGTGATTTATCTTCAGGATGACATTGACCAGAACGACATCATGTTTCTGCTCAGGCTGCTGCAATGGAAAGGATTTTTTTTTTCTTCCCTTTTTTTAATTATCATTATTCCACAACACATTTCCTCATGTCTTTGTTACTGTTCCTAGGTGAAAACATACAAAACAAACATGTCGCCAGTACTAGTATTAAAACACAATGTTTCTACAGGACTGATGACAGAACAGCACCGCACTGTTTTTTATCTAAAGCCTTATTTAAAAAAAAATGCCTACATATCTTAACAGCCTATTACATCCCAAAACTGGAGGGACAGCGAGTGCATTCTCCGGCAGCGTCAGCAGGCGCCGTGGCTGCTGCCGCTGCCGGAGAATGCACTCGCTGCTTCTGCAAAACTGGCCAACATATCACACCCGCTCTCAAAACTAGTCCCCATGTGACTTCTGAATTGGGTAAAACTAGCCTTTCATTAGGCCTACTATGCATCTCACATGTGGAACTGTCTACAATCAATCTTAAAACTGAACAACTTGATTTCACTTGAACGTTTTAAAAGACTTCTAAGGATCCATTTGAGAAGAGAGCTTGCTCTCAACTGACTTCCCTGAATAAATAAAGGTTAAAAAAGTAAAAGTACTATTGGTGGAGCCTGTTGGAAATACGTGTGATGCTTAAGCATGGATGCATCCACAGTAACAGTTTTCGAGTGGTGCAACCACTCCTATGGACAGCTCTGTGTGTCCCTGAGTGGTGCAACCACTCCTATGGACAGCTCTGTGTGTCCCTGAGTGGTGCAACCACTCCTATGGACAGCTCTGTGTGTCCCTGAGTGGTGCAACCACTCCTATGGACAGCTCTGTGTGTCCCTGAGTGGTGCAACCACTCCTATGGACAGCTCTGTGTGTCCCTGAGTGGTGCAACCACTCCTATGGACAGCTCTGTGTGTCCCTGAGTGGTGCAACCACTCCTATGGACAGCTCTGTGTGTCCCTGAGTGGTGCAACCACTCCTATGGACAGCTCTGTGTGTCCCTGATGCTATAGACAGCTATGTGTGTCCCTGGGTCCCTGGCTGGCCATGTGTCCGAGCACAAAAATAGAGTTTGGTTGGTTTTCACCACCAAGTGCCACTGTTGCGCAGCCTAACACACACACACACACACACACACACACACACACACACACACACACACACACACACACACACTGTATATATGATGATTTTGGGTGTGACAGTACAGTACAGTACAGTACAGTACAGTACAGTACAGTACAGTACAGTACAGTACAGTACAGTACAGTACAGTACAGTACAGTACAGTACAGTACAGTACAGTACAGTACTGGTGCAAGCAAACATCTGCTCCTGCTGTATGTCAGACATACAACAGGCTTTGCACAACCACCGTTCTTACCATGCCGATGTGTGCAGAAAGCAGCCCTGTCTGGCAACACTCACGTTTTCACCAAACACAACCTTATCACCACATGCCAAGCGGCTACACATATACGTTGCTCTCATCTCACACTGAGGGATGTCACACCACAGTTATATACTGTGTAGTCGACAAATTCCATTTGAACGTCTTCTGCAGACAAAGATGTCTTTTCAAAGATCGACTGTGTGGACACACACTGGACAAGACATCATGCGTCCTGTGCCAAAAATAGCCATTCTACAATTTACAATTTAGGCATTTAGCAGACGCTCTTAATCCAGAGCGACTTACATTAAGCAAGAACAAAAAAGCATGGGAATACATCACATAAAAAGCATTTATCATGAAACATGCGTACCGTAAGCTAAGAACGTAACAGTGGAATATCTATATAATGAAACTATACATATAAACTATACATACACTATACTATGCTATACGTACTATGATGTGCTATGATTACATACAATGCAATTATAGTGCTGTCTACATAACATGCTATAAGTCTGTATCAAATGATATCTAAGTCTACAGAAATGCTATCTAAGGGGGTAGGGTAAGTGCTATGGGCCATGATGGAGTCTGAAAAGGTGGGTTTTCAGACTACAATCTACAATCTACAATCACACAACGCGCCACACTGCGGCCGTGTTGTTGAGCATGTAGATCGAGTACTTTCAGCCAGGGATAACATTGCTTAGTGGCTTACTAAATATGAATCAGGCTTTTAGGTAACTTTTCAACTAGATGTTGTGCCTGTACCTACATTTATATTTTACACCTTGATTTGAGGGACATATCCTCCGTTTTGCCCCCAAGGATACAGTTGATTTATGATATAACTTAGCAGTATATCATTAACCCATACTGAACGGGAACCCCTTTTGGTGTTTTAAGCATTGTGTTATACTTTAGCTATTGAAAAATAGCAGACCTACAAGCTCATAGCGCGGCACCGAGTACAATCTTGTAGTTCTGCTATTTTTGAAAAATCGTGAAAATGTGGCGCAAACCTTTGAATATATATTCTTTCAGAGCGAACATTTTTTTAACTCAAATCTTTGCTTCTGGAGGGTCCCTGGAACAACTCAGATGGGGTCGGCGGCCAATTACAAATATTTTTGGGGGTCCTTGACATGAAAATGTTTGAGAACGACATTTGTAGAATCGTCCTCATGTCTAAATGGGTTAAGGTCGACTCCATTGACGTGATAATAAACAATGTTTTGGCAGTATAGTGCGTGTTTACTTTTACGAGGTATCGCACGTTTCTCCATGTGCGTAACTATGGCGACGCCTATCAAAATGAGAGGAATGCCAAGCATGTGTTGGCCTACATGCCTCCGAGGAGACCCACGGGGCCGTGTGGAACTGGCAGGAGGCATACCGATGCGTGGCATTTTCTGGGACTGCATTATTATGGATTAGACTACATGGGGGGGGGGGGGGGGGGGGTCCTTAAACAATGTCAGCTCAGGGCCAAAATGTAAGGAATGCACTCATGCATTCAAATCCAAGCTCATTAAAAAGGGCAAGCTGACCAAAATGTTTCTGAAGAAGTGGTGTCCGGCTTAAAGGACAACTTTTGTTTTTTTCAACCAAGGTTCATATTTTAGGTTGTTATTAGAGAAAGTAAAAGATGAGTGTAATGTTTTTTTTCATTTGCTTCTTTTTTTGTTTTAGGGATTTTAGCTGTTTTTGACAGGGGCGGGGGCATTCGAGCATGGGGCTAAATATGTATTTCTTTACAAAATGTTATAGCGATTTATTATTTTATTATTTACAGTAGTCCTACTAGACCCCAAGAAATTACATCTGGCCACAAAAGATCACGGGAGAAATACATATTTAGCCCCATGCTCGAATGCCCCCGCCCCCCTGTCAGCTAAAATCCCTAAAACGAAAGAAAGCAGCAAATGAAAAAAAAAGAACACTCATCTTTTACTTTCTCTAATAACAACCTAAAACATGAACCTTGGTTGAAAAAAACTAAAGTTGTCCTTTAAGGCTGACTAAATGACGTTTCAAGGTATTACTATTTAAAAAACCTTTTGAAATAGTTCAAATAGCTGATCTACAAGCTCACAATGTCTCGATGTAGATCGGCTAGTTGAACTATTTTAAAATGTTTTTCAAAACAGTAAAAAATGGCAAATACGTTGAGGGATAAGGGATAAGGGTGGCGCAAGATGGAGCCCATTGTGTAGAAAATAAACTATTACTGCTATGTAAAAAAAAAAACAAGAGCTGATAATGTTTAGTCTTGTGACTTGCACTCTGACCTCTTGACCTCTGACCTTTGGCCTTCTGACAAGGATTGACCTTAATGGCCACCCAGTGGACCCTAACTGGCTTCAAAACAACAGTTTGTGTGTGTGTGTGTGTGTGTGTGTGTGTGTGTGTGTGTGTGTGTGTGTGTGTGTGTGTGTGTGTGTGTGTGTGTGTGTGTGTGCGTGCGCGCCGCGCGCGGCATTGATGCAGACAGGGCACAAGAGAGTTAGTTCTCCTGAATTGGAAAAAAGGCAAGACTGAACTGACCCAAAAGGACTGTGGATAAGGGAATGGTGGCAATGGGCTGTATGAGGACGAGGAGAGGAGCTGACGGGAGTAAAAGATACAGCCAGGGGCTGTATAATTCCTCTCTCCATGATACACTAAATCATTGACTCTCCAGAGATATTGGCCCGGTTTCCCAAAGGACACCTCTTACACCATGGTGTAAGAAGTGGTGTTGCACATGCTCAGTTGCTCCTCTAGGCCGCACACAGAAGCCTGTGAACATAGACATTCCGTGCATAGATGTGCCACGCAATGGTAGGCCTCAGGCCTGAGGCCTGGTATGGTAGGCCTCAGGTCTACCATTCTGAAATTTAATTGGACAGCTGACAGTAGGCTCTCTTTACTCTTAAAAAAATAAATTGGCTTTCGATGGTGACGTAATGATTATGTTTCAGTGTCGGGTGGATTAAAGGTAATGCCCCTATACATGTATGTAATCTGACACCACTGCCATATCAAGCACAAATTAATCATTACGTCATATGCTGCCACGGGACATACGCATCAAACGACCCAAAACCCACAGTGTACCACTAATCAACTTACAAATTACATATACATATATACATAGAGGCATTTCCTCATTACGTCATACGCAGCCATGGCATACGCATAAAACGACCTTAATTGGTTATTAATTACGTAAGCCAATCATGGACATTCGTAAGGAGAGTTGCATATACCAGGAATGTCCCCATGAGGACAGCAAGGACAAGATTGTTGACCTTAAGAATGGAAATTACCGCTGTGAGAAATGTAGAAGAGAATTTCCTGAGTTTGAATATAGACTCAATATAGCAGACTTTCGTGGCGAGAAATTGGTGTCATGCTCCCAGGAAATAGTTGAAGTCCTCCTGGCACAACAGTACTTGCACGCTCTGCTTGCGCACTAGTAGGCCATTTATGGCCTACTTGGGTGCAACAAGCAAGTAGGCACTCGAGAGAGTGCAGTTCTAGTTAACTATATCTTTGCTTCTGGGGAGGTCCTTGGAACAACATATTTTCAGATGGGGGTCGGCGACCAATTACATATATATTTGGGGGTCCTTGACATGAAAATGTTTGAGAACCACTGACATAGAAACATTGGGTTTTTCAGAAAACTGTCAGGATTTGCTGTGAGAACATTTAGACCAGTGATAAAGGCGTCACTGATAATCCAGGAGATTTATCTGGTATGCGTGCACATGTACACACACACACACACACACACACACACACACACACACACACACACACACACACACACACACACACACACACACACACACACACACACACACACACACACACACACACACACACACACACACAGTAAATGATTGATCAAACAAACTTGAGTGGATGACATCAGTGTCTGCCATGCACCACCGTCTATAAGAGGGCAATAGATAAGGACAGATAATACAGACACACGACATCGATGTCGTGTGTCTGTATTATCTGTCCTTATCTATTATCTAAGATATATGTATTTCTTTACAAAATATTATGGCGATTTATTTTTTTATTATTTACTATAGTCCTAATATACCCCAGGAAATTACATCTGGCCACAGAAGATCACAGGATCTACTGAATGTGAAGGTAGCCTACTGGGGGGAAGCCACACTGTGTGTCTTAGGCTCAATATGTCAGTTTGACACATTCAGTAGATCTCGTGATCTTTTGTGGCCAGATGTAATTTCTTGGGGTTTAGTAGGACTAGAGTAAATAATAAAAAAATAAATCGCTCTAAAATGTTGTAAAAAAATACATATTTAGCCCCATGCTTGAATGCCCCCACCCCCCTGTCAAAAACCGCTAAAATCCCTAAAACGAAAGAAAGCAACAAATGAAGAAAAATGAACACTCATCTTTCTCTAATAACAACCTAAAACATGAACCTTGGTTGAAAAAAACTAAAGTTGTCCTTTAAGTCAAAGTATAAATACTGCAATGTAGATGTACTCTGTTAGAAGTAGAAGTCCCGTATTCACAATGTACTCGAGTAAAAGTACAAGAGTATCGGCATCAAAACGTACTTAAAGTATTAAAAGTAAAAGTACTCTGCGGAATGTCCCATTTCACAAGTTCAAAATGTAAATGTACTTCGTTACTTTCCACCACTGCTCTGGACACAGACAAGACAAACTCACAGACGCAGACGGCCGCTAGCGTCCTGCAGTCTGAGCCACGCCATAAAGAACTTGAAGGGACTGGACAGCATTTGGTCGCTGGGTAAAAATCAGACACACCAACAAAAACGTGAATATTTCTGTGAACATGAAACGTATAAACGTCCAGTTTATTGTGCTTGCTTAGGCCTCACTCAGACCTTTACTGCATTGCTGTATGCTTGTTGGATGAATGTTGTGTAGTGTCATGGCCGCCCCAATGCATTTCCAATGGAAGTCACATGGTTTGTAGTCCACATTTTGGACTACAAGCTGTTGTATGGCTTTCGGCTGTGTTTCGACTGCGCCCCTCCCCCTCATACAACACAAATGTTGTGTCAAACCATGTGACTCCCATTGGAAATGAATTGGGGCGGCCATGACACTACACAACATTCATCCAACAAGCATACAGCAATGCAGTAAAGGTCTGAGTGAGGCCTTACGTTCCTCAACACGCTGTGAGCTTGTAGATCCCCACACAGTTTTTTGGTGGAGACTGAGAGATATTAGCGTAGAGGTGGAAAAAGGACGTGGACACGGAAAAACTGAAAAAAGGAGACAGATAAATTCTGAAAATGTGTGCGAAATGTTTAAGTATAATGTAATCAGAAGTCCAACCAGGGTTGAGCTCCTATACAGATTTCCTTCTTCTAATGCAGATAAGAGTGGAATGACCGGGAGGATTATATACAAAACGTTTTCTCCAGACTGACATAAACCAGATGGGAGGAGGAGGTCGAGCACAGAAAGATCCTGAGGGGTTTCATTTATCTCTGAAAGGGTGTAGAAAACTGACCCGGAAAAGAAAGGGATTTGGACTGTGTGTCCTCTTCTACCCCTGGGCCTGGATACCATCCGTATCATATTATTACTGTTACTGTTGTTCAGCGGTGTTGATTTCGTCGACTAAAACTAAGACGAAAAATGTTCGTCGACTGTATACCTTTTTTCATGAGGAAAACGAAATGAATACTATAAGCTATGATGACGTCAACAAATAAAAACTAGACTAAAATGTCAGGAAGGGACTAGTGGACAAGAGATCCAGTATAAGTCATTTTACACTTGGTTGCAGGCTGAAAATAGCAGATCTACAAGCTTGTGAGCTTGTGAGCTTGATCTACAAGCTTGTGAGCTTGTAGATCAGCTATTTTCAGCAGATCTACAAGCTCACAACGCGTCGCTTCGCTCCGCGTTGTGAGCATGTAGATCAGCTATTTTCAATATAATAATTTGCTTTCTATATTCAAATAAATAAATAAAGGGGCCCATACACAAATGGGTCCCTACCTGGACCCCACAAATGGGTCCCGACTCCACCCACTATTTGAGGGGAAAGAGTGACATATAAGTCATCTGTAAGCCACGCAGGCTCTGGTGACAGACAGACAGACAGACAGACAGACAGACAGACAGACAGACAGACAGACAGACAGACAGACAGACAGACAGACAGACAGACAGACAGACAGGGGCGACTGTGGCTCAGGAGGTAGAGCAGGTCGTCCAATGATCCATGGGTCGGCGGTTCGAATCCTGGCTCCTCCTGTCTACATGTCGAAGAGTCCTTATTGGGCAAGACACTGAACCCCTAATTGCTCTCGATGTGCTGGTTGGTACCTTGCATGGCTTCCACCGCAATCGGTTTATGAGTGTGTGTGTATGGGTGAATGTAATGCACAATCTTATGTAAAGCGCCTTGGATAAAGGCGCTATATAAATGCACCATTTACAGACAGACAGACAGACACTCCTCCCAGCTCAACGCTCAGCTCTAGAGGTTTAATATTACATCACCCCCCCCCCCCCCAACCCCTCCACCACACCTGACCTCACACCCAAACCAAAGGCATGACGCTCAGCTCACATTACAACGTCCCATCCAGGATGGAATACAGTGCTGCTCTGCACCTCTACCAGGAAGTGTCGTCATATTGTGTGTGTGTGTGTGTGTGTGTGTGTGTGTGTGTGTGTGTGTGTGTGTGTGTGTGTGTGTGTGTGTGTGTGTGTGTGTGTGTGTGTGTGTGTGTGTGTACAATTCAACTTTTTCAATTGTTTTGTGTTTTTTGAGCTCCCCTGTGTATTTTCTATCCCCACAAATATGCAATTTTGAAGGAAATCAGGATTTCTCATCATCAATGTCACCCTACTTTGTATAATTCCTCCCTCTCTTCAGTCTTCAGTTCCAAATTTGCATTTCCACTTTGTTTATAATGTCTGCCATTGTTGACTTTCCAAGCTGGGATGGAATGGAAACAAGCCTGTGTTTATCTAGCATCAGTATTATAATGGCTCAAATATTAAATAAATTGCATATCAGCACCACCTCAGGACATTGTGGTACTGCAGCTAAAACAGCTTCAGAAGCAAAAAAGAAATGCCATGGACTGGTTATATCAGAGTGGTGATTGAGGCTCAAACCATTAGAAATAAGTTTGAGGGACATAGACAATATGATATTAAATATTAAAAACTGTTTTAAAATGCATTTTATAGCTGCTTTAAGGCAGATGTTGACAGAAATTGGACCACATTTAGCCCTACTTAGGCAATGTTACACTAATTTAGACAATGGAGAACTAAAAACACTTGCTTCTTACTACCCCACGGATTGACTTGCTACCAGTGCACTCAGGGTCAGATTTGGCCAAGCCTTACTTGTCAGGGCAAGGCTTGGGTACAGAAAACGGTACAGTTTTCTGTGTAACTCTGCCGCCAGGTTTAATGGGCTATACTTCGCTCAGACCAAACACTCACCCATGCAGGCCTAAGGGAAAAGACTGGCGGTGTTTGAACACACCATGGAAACAATAAGGGACAAATGGAGAGAAAACAAGCGAGAGAGACAGAGAGAGTGTTAGGTAAGAGCCCCCTTTACTGTGTGTGTGTGTGTGTGTGTGTGTGTGTGTGTGTGTGTGTGTGTGTGTGTGTGTGTGTGTGTGTGTGTGTGTGTGTGTGTGTGTGTGTGTGTGTGTGTGTGTGTGTGTGTGTGCATGTACAGAGGTAGAGCAGAAAGGCCTTGCAGAGAGAGAGATCTCAGCCCAACACCTTGTCCTGGTTCCTGTTAAGAACAAAAGACACATGACTGTAGCCGACTATAGCAGGGACGTGCAGAGAGTGTTAGAGAGGCAGGGGGCTGAAATCCCGTGAGAGGGCACTTTTGGACCGAAAATAGCAGATCTACAAGCTCACAACGCGTCGCACTGTGACGCGTTGAGAGCTTGTAGATCCGCTATTTTATGGGTGCAACCCAGCACTCTTTTAACTAGTGGAGATGCGGTGTGTACGACATGGATTTCTAAACAAATTTGTTCAACGAAAAATATTGTGTTCATGTTCAGGAAAATTAGGGGGAAAAAAGCAATTCTCCTGAATGCTGCCTTCCGGCATGGCATGGAAAGGAAAGGAGAGTATAGCATGTGCTCTACAGGCTCTCGCTCTAGAAGAGTATAGCATGTGCTTTGCCAGTAAAGTATTACCCAGGCATTCCAAAGGTTTGTTATAAGTTAAAAACAAACTTCAAAATTCCTAAATCAACAATGGCTGCTTTGGCTTTGACTGACTGAGCGAGTGTTTAGTTGGCAAACATGCTAACTTCACTGGTATAGTCTCTATAAGTATTTAGCTGGCTGGTTGGTTGGCTGGCTGGCTGTGTCTTCTGCTCTATTATGGAAACTGGTCGAGGTCATTGTTGTTAGACAAAGGGGCCATGCACAACCCACAACAAAAAAGTGACATCAGCAAGGAGGGAAAAAAACAAAAACACAGCAGGGGAGCGAGGGAGGGAGGGAGGGAGGAAGGCGGACAAGTGAGCTCCCATGTCATTTTACTCAGAGCTGCTAAGGAAGCTGATATTCGGCTAAACCTTTAGCTCTGGTCCATAGCTCTATATGCCTCTATATGCATTTAGAGCTATGTTACAGATGACTTCCGGGGCTCGCATAAATGCAGACTCGTCTTTAGCGTAAATAAAAATAACGTTTTTGCTTCTCACAAAGAACACGGTAATATCTTTTTGGGCCAAAAAGTACCGTTTATACAGTACGTGTGGTGGGGGGCTCAGAGTGCTTCCACTAAGGAAAGTAGGCTTTCTATAATGACACAACCCGCCTTTGTATTGGTAACATAGCTCTAAATGCAACGCATTAGAACTGTCACAGCCAATCTATGCAAAGACCTATACAAAAGACATACAGCACCATCTGCGAAACTGACTGTCCCCGTTAAAACAACCATTTAAACTCCTGTCTGGAACTTGGAAAACATTTATTTTCTCATTCTGACAAACCAACAGTTAACACTTCCCTTGACTGGAGTTACAATATTAGAGCCTGTTAATCACTCGCAAATTAATGCACCACTTTAAAGTTCACAAACATTCAAAAACAATCATGAATTCAATGACCTCCTCTTAGCACAGCCAAGCCTTCAACCCATTTTGGGCGGGAACCCCTTTTGGTGTTTTAAGCATTATGTTATCCTTTAGCTATTGAAAAATAGCAGATCTACAAGCTCATAGTGCGGCACCGAGTGCCGCGCTACGAGCTTGTAGATCTGCTATTTTAGAAAAATCTTGCAAATGTGGCGCAAATCTTTGAATATATATTCTTTCAGAGCAAACGTTTTTTAAATACACCGCTAAGGACTATATCTTCCATTAGGAATAGATTGAGTGTTCACTGTTCAGACAGACAGGACTCCATGCTGCTGGCTGTAGAGAAGAAGAAGCCTGCTGGGACAGATTTGCCCTTTTTCTACTTAATCTCGGAAGGAATTCTTCCTTCAGCAGCAGCACCAAAAACTACCTCAGACATGAGTATAGGAGAGGAGAGGAGAGGAGAGACTGAGACAGACAGACAGACAGACAGACAGACAGACAGACAGACAGACAGACAGACAGACAGACAGACAGACAGACAGACAGACAGACAGACAGACAGACAGACAGACAGACAGACAGACAGACAGAGTAGGTGTAGAGAGAGAGCGAGAGACCATAAGACATCGAGAGAGTATGTGGGAGAAGGAATTGGACAGAAAGCGCAAGAAGGACGGATAGTGAGATATACAGAGAGATAGAAATAAAGACAAGAGCACCAGAGAGAGAGAGAGAGAGAGAGAGAGAGAGAGAGAGACTAAACACCTGCCTGTTTAGTCAATGTAGGAGGTTAACACAAGCTGGCTGATTAAACAGCACTGTTGATGGCCGTTGAAAACGTGGTTGGTCTCATTTGCCTATGTGTCAACAACATGGAAGCCAGAACAAAGACATCTTTTGTCTGGTTGAGACAGACGCAGGCCCATGCGGGACTGTGCTGTGCTTGAGCATACTCTATGGATATGTAACGATAATGCAAAGCGGAGTATATATGCACAGTATATACACTCTCTCGTAGATTTTGACATTTCCAATCTATACGAGAGTCTAAACCCCCTTCCTATCCCCTGTGGATATTGGAGAGACCCCCGCTGAGCCCCCTGCAACTCTGAACATGTAGCCTTATACAAAACACAGAATATAAGGTGCTTACTGCTTACCCTGATGCCCCAAATGTTAGAGAGGCTGCCCGGGTGCTTGTGCAATGTATTAGTATCCGTAGTTTGCGATGAAGTCGTGTTTTATACTACATCTACGAGAGTTTCATTCTTAGGCTATACACCCAGACGACACAGGGCCAGACAGCTAGAGAGCAGAGACAAAAATATATAGGCTAACACACTAAATGGCGATCTCTCTCTGAGCGCCCCTATCTCTCTCTGAGCGCCCCTATCTCTCTCTGAGCGCCCCTAGAGCGCCCCTATCTCTCTCTGAGCGCCCCTATCTCAAACGCTCAATTCCTATCCCTAAAGGCTCATTCATAGTCTGGATTTTCGGTGGTGAGGTGACCACCGCTTCGGTGGTGAGGTGACCACCGCTTCGGTGGTGAGGTGACCACCGCTTCGGTGGTGAGGTGACCACCGCTTCGGTGGTGAGGTGACCACCGGAGCTGAAATAACGCTGAGCGGTGGTGAGTAAAAACAGAGAGAAGGGCTGGGGCGGTGGTTTGCTCTTCACCGCCGCTCGTGACGTCATGTTGTAGTTCGGTGGTCACCTCACCACCGAAAATCCAGACTATGAATAACGCTTAATGCTTTCTGATAAACACAGCGATCATCCAGCGCGCACACACATGAATATGAGCACGTCACGTGCACAAATAAACTCACGTTTCTCGTCATCTGCGTGAACTAACGACGCTGCTCTTGACAGGACATCCAGTGGTGTCTCCATGGTTACCTGTGATGGCGGGACAAAAGAACACTTTGTGGTCACTATTGTTTCACAAACACATTACTATTTTATGCCTCGATTATTTTAACTGGTGTCTTTAACCAGGGCAGGAGGAACCCCTTTTGGTGTTTTAACTAAGCATTATGTTATACTTTTAGATATTGAAAAATAGCCGATCTACAAGCTCGTAGTGCGGCACCGAGTGTCCCTGGAACAACATATTTTCAGATGGGAGGGGGGGGGGGGGGGGGGGTCGGTGGCCAATTACATATATTTCTTGGGGTCCTTGACATGAAATAGTTTGAAAACCACTGACATAGAAACATAGGGTTTTCAGAAAACTTTTAGGATTTAGAAGCCTCTTTTTTTTTAGAATCGGCCTCAGGTCTACATGGGTTAAAATGAGTGCGCAAAAGCAAGAAAGTCCCAGAAATAACCCGGGGTCAGTCACCAACATTACACACCAGAGTGCCAAGTCCGAGCCACAAGAGATGCAGTAAACAGTGCTCTGTCCCGTAAACGCTTAGACATGGTTGAAAGTTTGTTCTTGTGCCAAGACGTTAGAAAAGTGACAAAGGAGACAGTAGCCTCTCTGTGACTCACTCACTCACTCACTCACTCACTCACTCACTCACTCACGTGCCTATACAACATTATATAAGACAAGTCATATAGAGGCAATATCATGTTGCAATTGGGCATTAGTGTATATATATAGGCAAGACTAGACCTATATGTTATCGTTTTACCATCTCCAATGCGTGAATCTCGTTTGTGTACGAGCCTAGGCATGGCTGAGATATGGTAACGCCCCGCCTGCCTGTGATTGGTCTACTGACACTGCCCGTCTTGACTGTCCTCCGAGATGCGAGGTTACTCCGTGGTGAGATTGAGAAATAAATAATAGGCTACAAGAGAATGACAGCTTGGCACACGCGACAGAATGGAGCCTTGTAACTACATACGTGTACTAAATCATAGTACACGTATGTTGTATGTACTATTATTTGATTTGGGTGTGTTCTAAGTGTTAGTGTTGATTATGATGTATTAATCTAATTATAGTAAACTAATATTATTACACTAAAAAGGATAAAGGATAAAAAGGAAGTGGTGCAACCACTTCCTTAAGTGACTATATGTGTGTGGGTGCGTCTGAGCACGAAAACAGCATGGTTGTTTTTCACCACCTGTGCGCAACCTAACACACACACAAACACACGCACATATTAACTGTATATATGGTGATTTCGGGTGTGCCAGTACAGTACAGTACAGTTACAGTACAGTACAGTGGAGGGTACAGTAGAGGGACCTCCACACGGTAACTCATTTCTCAACCGTTTCGGACGCGGGGCGGCTCGCCGGAATCGGGCCGGCACCCTGGGTGCGTTCCTGTGGGTCTGGAAGCGTGTGGCAATCAAGTGCTCCCCTTCCCCAGTTCAGCTACAGAGCTGCGGGATCCAATGGAAAGATGGGATGCAGTGTTGCCAGGTATTGTAAGCGAGTGGTAGTGTGTGTAAGTAGGCTGTAGAAAGTCAGGGTTTGCAGGCTTGTTTTCATAGACGTGGCAACAATGGTGGTGGCGGAGCCAATGGAAAGACGGGATGCAGTGTTGCCAGGTCCACGAATTGTAAGCGAGTTGTAGTGTACGTAAGTAGCGTGTTGAAAGGCATTTTGTTGTGGGCTGTTTGCATAGACCCGGCAACAGTTTTCCGTGGCCTGTGTGTGTGTGTGTGTGTGTGTGTGTGTGTGTGTGTGTGTGTGTGTGTGTGTGTGTGTGTGTGTGTGTGTGTGTGTGTGTGTGTGTGTGTGTGTGTGTGTGTGTGTGTGTGTGTGTGTGTGTGTGTGTGTGTGTGTGTGTGTGTGTGTGGAGCGTTACATTGCGTGGCGTTGCAGCGCAGTGCAGGTTTGTATACTATAAGTGCGACCTTTAGTCGCAACGACCATTTATTAGCCCTGATACGTTCCAATGAGCGTATAGGGACTGAGGGAACGTATCGGGTATAGATAGATAGACCATTTATCAAACAGCTGTTAATTACCACGGGGCTATATACAGTAGTAGGCCTATATGAATGAATGGAATTCTGGACAGAATCGCACCATGCACGCGCGCTCCATCGCCGCGCGGCACGTCTCTCCCTCGCGCTTCTACACCCGTCCCACTCTCAACATTCCAAAGATACCTTCCCCTACATTTCTCCTGCGAAACGGCTTTTTAACAACACTCCGCAGTGTCAGCACAATACAAGTGTTTTGTCTGCGCCATGCGGGCCATTTTCACACAGGTTAATTATTTCTGCCGCATGTATAACATCATGGACAACATGATGGTAAAACATAGCCTACAAATATCAGTGACTAGCAAGTTTCTGAACACAAAAACTAATTTGATAATGTCTCTGGGAAAGGAAGAAAGAAGTCAAAGATATGTCTTTTCGGATCAAGTGTAAATCTATACTATACACCCTGCAGCAGCAGTCCACTATTAGAATCCATGATGATACCACCGCGTTTATTAAGTTAACAACAAACAATAATGGGCGCGGGTTGAATTTCAATCACTCTGATGATTGTAGCTCTCTCTCTCTCTCTCTCAGTATGAACGGTGCTGCGTGTAGGCTACTTAATGAGACATTATTATATTACTATTCCATAAACACTTGATCAAGTGTCAGGGTGAGAGAGAGAGAGAGAGAGAGAGAGAGAGAGAGAGAGAGCGTTGAACACAAGCGGCAAAGCAAGCAAGCAGCTACAACAATGTAGTAACACAAGTTTTAAATGTTGTGTTGTTGTTGTCGCTGTGCTGGACCTGTGCTGGTCGCTATACATATAGCCTATATGTATATACATACCTCCTCCTCCTCCTCCTCCTCCTTCAAGCGCCACTTTGGAATCCACAACACAGACTCGTAGTCGTAATAATTATATTACAACAACAAAAGAACGAATAAATAAATACAATAAAAAAGAGAGAAATAAACAACAACCCGCGCGGAAGATTAATAATAATCCGCGCGCAAAAAAAAGAAGAGAAACAAAAGCGGGCCGATCCGACGATCCTCTCTTCTACGGGTTTGTATGTAACGCAGATCAGACAATAGTAGTAGCTGGGCTGACGGGACTAACTTGGTTGTAAACGAGGAAGGGGGGTGGTGGTGGTGGGGGGGTAAGAATGCGTGGAATGATGGAATTCTGTTCCTAGCAGGTGGTGAGAGCAGAGCAGCGCTGATTGGTTGGCCCCGAGCTGGGAAAGCCATGATATCAGCATACATTATCATATCATTAGGATAATGAGATGGTTGCGTCACAATACATCCTTATTGGTCAAACGAGTTCATTGGTACAGTGTTGTTTTTGGCAGCAATTTTTGATTTTTGTTTTAGTCATTATAGTCTCTTCAATAGTTTTCATTTATAGTTTCAGTCACATTTTGTGTTAGTCCAGTTTTAGTCGACTAAATGTCGTAAGATTTTAGTCGACTAAATCTAGTTGATTTAGTCGACTAAAATGTATTTCGGCGGGCCTTGATGCCGTCGTAATGACTGATTTTACACACCTTGTGAGCTTGTAGATCTGCTATTTTCAGCATGTAACCAAGTGTAAAATGACTTATACTGGATCTCTTGTCCACTAGTCCCCTCCTAACATTTTAGTCTAGTTTTCAACTGTTGACGAAATTGTCAATATATTTAGTCTTAGTTTTAGTCACCGTAGCTTAGTTTTCATTTAGTTATTAGTTTGTCAGTGAAAAAAGGTAGTCGACGAAATCAACACTGGTTTAGTGGTAGTGAATGTTCGTCAGTACACAGTACAGTAAATAGCACAGATAACTGAAATGAGTCATCGTTTATGTGCGTTCGTTCAGCTCTAGCCTAAATATAGAAATCATTATGACAGATGCATCACAATGTTTTGGTGTGGAGCCAAATTCTGTCATATCAAATACAAAAGACAGTGCAAACAGACAAGACAATAGACAAATAATTGTAATGGGCGACACCAAATGTATCACTTGACGTTGCAGCCAGGGATGTTTATTATGATTATTAAATAAAATGTATAATATACATTACATTACACATGAACACGCTGATGATCAACAAGTTAATGAACAGGACAATGCAGTCAAAAGGTCATGTCCGATACGTCATTGTTCCAGAAAGCCCAAGTAAACTCAATGCATTTCAAATTTGAGAACTTGAAGCCTTGGTAACAGTGTATAGAAATATCCATGTTTCAAGTAATCAAGTGCACTTCCCAATTAAATAATCTTTCAAATCGACAAGCGTTACAGCCTTATTTTGAATATTATTCAATTGTTTATAACCCTACAAAATATTGATAATAGATATTGATACATTTTATCAAAACAAAAAAAAGGAGGACCAAATATTTTGTTTCCAAGAGATGACGGCCATTATTAACGGCTCCCTCACCAACCTGGGCATTGTCATCACTTGCCCATGGGCAAACGAGGAGTTTCATTCCGTACAGGAATTCCAAGCAGACATACAGTATCTCCTGCAGCAGGGATGTTGTTCAGCAAAACGCTGATGTTTCCTAACATCTCCCCAGAGACTAGACTTTGAACTCTCTGAGGCTTCACTAGTGAGGTGAATGACTGTGTCGTTGGCATGGCTACAGCAAATAGGAAGTAGTCGTTGCTATATTGCATTGGCCAACAACATGACCCGTCCTTCTGGAATCTCCAAAATGAATGTTGGGCCTCCCCTCCAAGACGTTTTAATTGCGTATAGTGAGAGAGATAGTACATGCATAAGAGGAGGACAAGGTTTTTTTGGCTATTCGGAAGATTAGCAGACGAGAGAAAGGTGCAAAAAGTGTGTTTGTAGTCTAGTGTAACCTCGCCTCACGAGGTGGAAAGCCTGTTCTCTGTTCCAAAAGTGCCGTGTGAACCGGTCTGGAATGGATGATATCGTTACGTCATGTTGTAGTATTGTTTTGTAGTCATCAGGCAGGAACAATCAAACGGAACTTCCTTTTCACTCAAACCGGAAGAATAACAATAAAAGCTCTCGTAGCCTGTAGCTTTTATTGAGAAAAATCGGTTTGAGGGAAAGGGAAGTTCCGGAAGATTAACGACTACAAAACAACACTACAACATGACGTAGCGATATCATCCGCTCCCGACAGGTTCATGAATCCGAAATGGAATGGTGCCCAGGCTAGTAGTAGTGCCACCTCACAGGGTCATGAGGACACATTGCGAAGGACACAGATAATTCTCCACAGAAATAACAGTCAATGTCTGCACTCTACCAGCATCTATGCAGCTCGTACGTTATCTTCGAGCTGAGCAGTACACATACCAAACGGCACAGAGATAAGATATTCAAATTGTCCAAATCCTTGCAATTACTTCTGCGATGGATGTACAATGATTTGACCCGATGCCAGATGGGCCAGTTTAACCCATTCAGGCCTGACGTCGAAATTTAAAAAAAAAAAGTTTTCTAAATCATGACAATTTTCGGAAAGATTTGAGGCACATTTTAACGATTTAAAAAAAATAGCAGACCTACAAGTTCATAGCGCGCCACTCGGTGGCGCGCTATGAGCTTGTAGATCTGCTATTTTTCAATAGCTAAATTATAACAATGTTTAAAACACCAAAACGGGTTCCCGCCCCAAAATGGGTTAATGGTTAATGTGGTTAAACGCTAACGTGACATGGATGCGTTCCAGGTCTCAATGGATTAAAACTCAGGATGCAGGACTACAGTATTCATCTAGTTAACCAGAGCCACTATGTACAGTATTTCATACTGTCTGATATCACTTAACCCATTTTGACCTGGGAACGATTTTACAAAATAATGTCTTCTAAATCATGACAGTTTTCTGATTCTATGTCAGTCGTTATCAAACATTTTCATGTCAAGGACCCCCAAGATTATATGTAATTGGCCGCGGACCCCCATCTGAAAATATGTTGTTCCAGGGACCCCCCCCCCCCCCAGAAGCAAAGATTTGAAAAGTTAAAAACTTTGGCTCTGAAAGAATAAATATGCAAAGATTTGCGCCACATTTTCACGATTTTTCAAAAATAGCAGACCTACAAGCTCGTAGCGCGGCACTCGGTGCCGCGCTACGAGCTTGTAGATCTGCTATCTTTCAATAGCTAAAGTATAACATAATGCTTAAAACACCAAAAGGGGTTAACACTACAGCCTCAAAATGCAACCCATTTATCACAGCCTTTAAATGACAACCATACTGGCAAGTCCTGGAAAGAAAGTCTCACTTATACCTACCATAAACTAGAATACTTTGGTAAAACTTAAGTCTGACAACCTCTCACATCTAAAGAGAGTTCATCACACACTAACATTTTGCATATAGGGAAAGATGATGTAAAACTAAAAAAAAAAGTGCTCCTCGGAGCCGCCAGGTCAGGTAGTTTATTGTGGCGTCCACCTGGTGGCGCTAATAGGCCAATGTCAAAAGGGTGCCATTTCTTCCTCTTCCCGATCATTTTTGTTCAAACAATCTGTTCCACTGAAATCGGCCTGCTGGTGGCGCGATAGCAGGCCAACGTGAAAAGTGTGGCATTTATTTATTCGTGCATTGCGGTCCAGTAATGTCTGAGAGTAGCTGTTTACAGACAGATGGAGGGACAGACAGACAGACAGACAGACAGACAGACAGACAGACAGACAGACTCACAGGAGGGAAAATATAATCCCCTTGCTGCCTTCGGCCGTTCTGGCGTGGCAGGGATAAAAGACAACATCAAACGGGGGTCTGTCTGTGACCTAATGCATATTACACTGGAGGTCTTTATGAAATTATAATGTTGATTGAATCACTGCTTAACAGTGCGTACCGTTTTACTGAGAATATGTAGGCCTATAACCAATCAGTCCCCTTCTTATTGTGAGATGATATGTAGGCCTATAACCAATCAGTCCCCTTCTTATTGTGAGATGAACCAATCAGTCCCCTTCTTATTGTGAGATGATATGTAGGCCTATAACCAATCAGTCCCCTTCTTATTGTGAGATGATATGTAGGCCTATAACCAATCAG
Source organism: Electrona antarctica (assembly GCF_951216825.1). Taxonomy (NCBI): domain Eukaryota; kingdom Metazoa; phylum Chordata; class Actinopteri; order Myctophiformes; family Myctophidae; genus Electrona; species Electrona antarctica. The sequence goes on from NC_136790.1 coordinate 43,130,243, forward strand.
TCCCCTTCTTATTGTGAGATGAACCAATCAGTCCCCTTCTTATTGTGAGATGAACGGGTCAGTGTCTTGAAAGCTAGAAGGATGGATTCAAGTACACAAAGATCTGAGATCAGATTCTAAAAATGTCTTCTACATCCTGACAGTTTTCTGAAAAAGCTATGTTTCCATGTCAGTCGTGTCTTCGACTTTTCAAAAATAGCAGACCTACAAGCTCGTAGTGCGCCACTCGGTGGCGCGCTATGAGCTTGTAGATCTGCTATTTTTCAATAGCTAAAGCATAACATAACGCTAACACCAAAAGGGGTTCCCGCCCAAAATGGGTTAAAACAGTGTGCGTTCAGCGAAAATAGCAGATCTGCAAGCTCAACACGTCACAAGATGAGCTCTTGTAGCATCTCTGACTGCATAATAACAAATCTGCGTTGTACTGTACAGTCATATATACATGCCTGCTAGGAGGTGTGCACCTAACGAAATGGGCCACAGTGTACTGTACAGCATGTACTGTACATACAGTACAGAATAGATAGGCTACACATGTACAGTGTTGTGGACCCTGAACAGATGCCTGGGAGGCAATGGAGCAGTAATTCTTTCTTTCTGTCCTTGTGTTCTGTTGTGCACCTGCCCAAAATTGACCCTTCCTTCCATGGAGAAATGTCTGTTAAAAATGTGTCTCGTACACCAGAGTATGCTTCCAGTACACTGACTGGACTATGAAAGACTAAAAGAAGTCTGCAGACAATCTCCACGCATGTGCTGTGAATGTCTGCACCCTGCTTTTAAACAATAAACACCTGTTGGTTGTTGACAACGTTCGTCACGGGACTTCATTCACATGAGATTTCGGACTTCTGGCATTGGCTGTGATTCACATTAAAAGGAGAATTCCATGCTAGAAGGCTTTCTTTATACCTTTATTTGTAGTTGTTACGTCCCCACCAAACAGGTCCAGGTGTTATTTTGTGCAAAAGCGCATTACTGGCCATTTCCCCTAATATAAGCCCTCAATGGGGGTTGGGTTTTTGTGCTAATTCGCTTATTTCCATCGAAATAAGTAGTAAAGTGTGCCGCTTGGGATACTATTTACATTATGAAGAGAGGACAAAACAAATTGAGCGATGGAAATAAGCGAATTAGCACAACACCCCAATGCCCCATTCAATTCAATGCAATGCGATTCAATTCATTGAGGGCTTATATTAGGGGAAATAGCCAATAATGCGCTTTTGCACAAAAAAACACCTGGACCTCTTTGTTGGGGACGTAACAACTACAAATAAAGGTAAGAAAGCCTTCTAGCATGGAATTCTCCTTTAAGGGGAGTTAAAACGAGGGCAAGGCTCCCAGCAGGCTACTCGAACACCGCTTGATATACATGGTCGGCGATCCCATAGGGACAATTCAACCAGAGGTTAGTGTACAGTAGTGTGTGCGATTGTTAAAGCAACGGCTCGTCAAGAGTTAAGGACGGAGATGCAGGTGTGTGTGTGTGTGTGTGTGTGTCTGGTGAACACAGGGAAAGTCAAAGTGCATGTCTGACACGTTCAGGACAGTTGTGAGACGGAAGGCTTCGTCCTCCATCCCTGCCACATCTTCATCAGTTTCTTGGAACTGTAGGACGCAGACTTCCACAGGCCTAGGAAGGACCACACCACATGACACCACACATATTAATGACAATATTGTATATGTACAGGAACACATCAATTATTGTCGTCGTCATTGTTTTAAAGTGAGTTTATCGAGTGGACTTTCTCAAGTTTGATGTAACATCTTAAAACTTGACGAATGCAGCAAGGCTTACCGGCCGTGGCGATGCTTTTGAGGCTCTGCGTTATGCTGGAGGACTTGACGATAGATGAGATTCCTGGATCACACACACACACACACACACACACACACACACACACACACACACACACACACACACACACACACACACACACACACACACACACACACACACACACACACACACACACACACACACACACACACACACACACACACACACACACACACACACACACACACACACACACACACACACACACACACTCAGACATTACTTTCAGCGACTGAACCAAACTTATAATGCTATCTCAAGACACTAGCATTCTGCACGATGGCTTCCAAGCAATATGCTTACGGACTGATGATTTCTCAATACTACTTTATTACTTGTCAATATGAACATTTTGATAGGACAGATCAAATCCCCTGCCATCCATCAACCAGACTACCCAGCGTTCTTTTTTGTAATTGTATGATAACTTCACAGTTGAGGTCCTAGGGGAGCCTGTAATAAAATACCTTGAATCATTATCCAGCCCGGCCTCCCTCCCTCACTCACTCCCCTCCATCGATCTATCCATCGATCTACCCGTCCGCTCATTCATCTCTACCCACCATCCATCTTTTTTTTTTTTATCCCACAATTTTGCAACCCATTTTTGTGTCAATGATCTAATGTAATCCTGGGCGCTACACATGCATGAGGAGTCCACGCTGCTTCTTGTCACCTGACAGGGGGGAGTTTCCCCAGGCGGACGTAGCGCGTGGAAGGAACATGTTATTTCCGACCAGTTCCTTTCCCCTACATCAGGCGCCCCGGCTGGCCAGGGGGAGGTAGTTTTAGAGACGAGTATTACTGCATGTTTTTTGTGAAGGTATACCTACCCTAGGGGACACGGGGAGAACATGCAAACTCCACACAGAAGGGCCCTTTCGTCAACCCTCGCCTCGGGTATGGGCACTGATGACGCGGAGGAGGGAACACGCCCCCAGCGCCCACAGCGGGAATCGAACCCAGGACCTTCTAGCTGTGAGGCGACAGCACTACTGACTGTGCCACCGTGCCACCATAGTTTAATTAAGTCATCCTGTGTTGTTCTTGTCCTATGCTTCTACCTGTCCTCCATCTACCATCTATCATTCACACATTGCTCTATCCTATCCATCTGCATGCTCAACATCAAGCTATCCGTCTTGGCACTCATTCACCCTTACATTCCTCTGTTGACAGCTCTAGGCGACACCCAATAATGAACCCGTGCCACTTGCAGTCGCCACCTGTTCAAAACTCTACGCTCCTTCCTGGTCTTGGAATGACCTACAGAACAGACTCAAACTGGCTGCTGTGATTCCCCTAGTGAGTTTTTAAATGGATTGCCATTGGGCACACTTCACCAAACACTGCATCTGCATATGTTCTCTTGCTTTTTAGTTTACTAGCAAAGTTAGTTGCGTATAGTTTTTATTTATTAGTCTTTATTGGTTGTGTTACTAGACGTTCCTGTTCTCCCTTTGAGCTTCTTCGGTAGTGGGTTCTGTATTTATGAGCATTGTTTGTCCTGCTTTTTTGTCGTGTATTCAATCATCCATCTTTCTATTATTTATTCATACAACCATTTAGTGTTGATTTCGTCCACTGTCTAAAACTATGACGAAAAATGTTCGTCGACTACCTTTTTTCACCGACGAAAACTATAAATGCTACAATGACTATATGAATGACTTCATATATTGACAATTAAATAAATAAAAACTACACTAAAATGTTACGGAGGGACTAGTGGGGAAGAGATCCAGTAGAAATAAAAGACAAGTCATTTTATGTTTGGTTCTTGCTCTTGCACTCTGAAAATAGCCGATCTACAAGCTCACAACGCGTCATGCTGCGAGCTTGTAGATCGGCTATTTTCAGCACGAAACCTAGTGTCAAATCAGGCATCGCGGTGCCATCAAGTCACCGCCAATCGCCAAAATGCATTTTCGTCGACTAAATCAACTGTACATTTAGTCGACTAAAATCTGATGTTTAGTCGACTAAAACTAGGCTAACACTAAAAACATTTCAGATGACTAGAATATGACTAAAACTAAATGGTAAAATCTAGGGATGTCCCGATGGGTGGCCGTGATTATTGTTTAGGGAAGCAGTAGAGAATGGCAGCATCAAATAACGCTAGTTTTCATGATCCATCCGTCCGATCTATCCGTCCGTCTGTGTGTCTGACTAAATTCTTGTGCCAGTTTCCGTGCTCTTCCTATCAGCAACTGGCCCACTCTCTGTCAGGCATAAACTAAACTCTGGATCATGCTGAAATAATCTGATGCGAGTTGTACGCCGTTGTACAGCTGCGCCTCCACTTCCAATCTAGAATTAATTATACGTCGCCGTACTGCGGAGCGCGTGCAGAAAATAGCCGATCTACAAGCTTACAGTGCGTCGTCGAGTCGTCGCGCATTGTTCATGACTCGTTTCTGTCACATCATAAGATACTAATCTAATGGGTCAAATAATCACTGAGATCTACGAGTAGATGATAGATGTCTCAGTCTGACTCAGAGCAGCCAGCCAGGCAACGCTGTTTGCCTGTGCCTGGGAGCTCATTACACTACGGTAGGCAGAGAGGGACAAGACAGGCAAACATGACTGACGATACATTACAATAGCGAAAAGGGCCATCTTGTGGCGATAGACTGTAATAGCAGTCTCTGATTAACAAAATGAAATAATGCGAAAGCATGGCCACGTTAAAATGAATTAGACGGTAAAACCGGAAACTGCAGTGTTTTGTTCATAGTAAACCGGGGTTTTAAATTTAGCAAAACCGCCCAACCTTACAAATAATGGCCGATACCGATACTTCTCCGATACCCATACAGTATCGGGACATCTCTAGTAAAATCGTATTCAAAAACTGCCAAAACCAACGAACGCGTCGATCCGTCCGTATATACCTTGCTGTACGACTGCGCCACAGTCCGGGTCTTGCGCCACCTGCAGGAGGATCTCCTCCACGTCGCGGTTTTTCCCCGGGGGGTCCACGAGCCTCGTGATCCTCTGCTGGAGGGTCCGGGGCAGCGCCATCAGCTGGATGAACTGGCCCTCGGGGCTCTTGTCCACCTGCCAGGTTATGATGCACAAACAACAATAACATTAACTGCATTCTGGACGGGAAGGAACCCCTTTTGGTGTTTTTTTTTTAAGCATTATGTTATACTTTTAGCTATTGAAAAATAGCAGATCTACGAGCTTGTAGATCTGCTATTTTTTTTTAAATCGTGAAAATATATATTATTACAGAGTGAACATTTTAACTCAAATCTTTGCTTCTGGGGGAGGTCCCTGGAACAACATATTTTCAGATGGGGGGGGGGGGGGGGCGGAGGTATATTACATATCATTTTTGGGGTCCTTGACATGAAATATTGAGCACCACTGATATAGAGCACCAAAGTCTGACGTCAATATCGGTAGAGGGCGCAAATCCACAGGTTTGTGTACTTTTTATTTGTATTGTAATCCCCATAGGGGGATTTTAGATTGCCTCATATAAGAACTGTGTTTGAAAAATAAACATGTCACCCCGGCCGTTTCACTCATATGGACATGAAGAAAGAGAAAACGCTTATGTTACTGCTACTGAATTAGTTACATTTTCGCTAGAAACAGACTGTATCATATATGAGTGACTGACTGTCGCAAACGATACAGAGACACCTCCCCGACAATAACGCAGAGACAGCTTGTTTATTTTTGGACCACAACGCTTATATGAAACGATTTTAAGATGAGCCCATGTTATTATCCATAGAGAAATTACTTCCGCGAACCAGGGGAATCGAAGGGATGAGCGAGTTACGTCAGGACTTCGGTGCTCTATAGAAACATGAGGTATTTCAGAAAACTGTCAGGATTTTGAAGACATTTTTTAAATTTCGACGTCAGGCCTAAATGGGTTAACCTTCAATATTAAACTCATGTTAACTGATTCATTGCAACTTTTGTATGCGCGAGCAGACACACGTGATTGATAATATGCGCTCATTCTCGATTCCCTTTCAGGCAATCTGGTACACTTTCCCTTGAGATTCGTACTCCCTTTTCTGTGGAAGTTCTTGATGCCCCGACATCCCACATAACTGACTGACAACATTGACATGTCATCATTACAATGCATTTGGTTCTGGCTCTGGGTTCAAGGATATACACATGAATATATTGTTCCAGGCCAGTGTGATGCCGGGGGAGGTGAGCATTGTATTTGTCTCTGTGTGGCAGCCACGGGAGTGGCAATAATGGCAGAGAGAGAGAGCAAACACAAATGAAACCTTATCCCTGCCCTGGAAGACAAGAGGAGCGTCCATACCTGTCCTGAAGGCATACACACTCTCACAGATACACACCCAAATTCTATGCATGTGCCAGTTAAAATGCTAATCATAGAGTAGAGAGTTGCGCCAAGGGAGTCACACACACACGCCCTATTTAAAACTAATAGTATGATGAAAGAATATGCCCTGTCCTGCTCCGTACAATGAGTTACTTAAAGTTAAAGCCAAACTAAAAACCAACAAACTGTTGGGAACAATAGAAAAAAAATTGTTAATGTACACAGAGTCTGGACTCTGGAGTAGGATCCGATTTTACAGGATTTCGGATTGTAGGATTTAATTTCACTCCAACCAAGTTGACAAAGGTTTTCAAAAAACTGGTCTCTGAAAGGCGTAACCTTTGGACAGTTGATTAACAAGTCGATTAACAGCTTGAATGCCTACAATTTACGGCCGTCTTTGAGGCTAGACTGCCTATGTTTAAAGTTACCGTTACCGCCAGTGCACCGATCGCTGAGTTGCTTGTCATGAAAATCCACTTTAAAACGGTGTAATCGCTTCGTATCGTATTCCTGACTTTTACTTGTAACGGAATATAGTATTGATACTTTTACTTCAGTAAAAACAAGCGAGTACTTTTCCCCACCACCGTCTGTGACCGAGCCCCATAGGCTCAATGTGTGAATAGAAAGACCGGGTCATTGTTCACTGCAGGTGTGTTGGTTGGACGTTTCGACGGGACTGCCGCGAAGCTGAAAGAAAGCGAAACTTGTAAAGAAGCCAAAGATAGAGGAGCTCTCGGAGCTAGGACACACAACGGAGGCTTATTGTCAGATTAGAATGAGTGACATATGAATCCTATTGGATACTACAGCAGACGGTCTCCTCGGGGCAATGGGATCATTTTACTCATGTGGCTATCAAGTATAAACTGCCAGAAAAGGTACACATTTTCTCAAAAGAGGTTGAAAATACAAATTTTTACTTATGTATTAAACATGTTCTCAAATCGATTTCAAGGTTTTGCACTTTTCGCGTCCAAAATAGTAACATGGGTAATCGGTAAGTGGTGCATTCAATTAATCGATATGGCAATATATTGATCGAAAATCCGGACGATAGGTGAATCGATCGAGAGGCTGCTGTATCGATACGGCATTAAACGGAACGAATTATGTGGGTGACGCAGTGTTGACAAACGAGCCTCTGTTTAACGTTATCAAAGCCCCCCTTGCAAGTTGCAATGCACTCCCTTCCCAGACCCCTTGTTAGGATGTTTAGACATTTTATTTTAATATTTAATATCCACCAAATTTTGATTGGCCAGAATGAGATGATGTACAATGATAAGATCACCTCTCACTTCACACGGGTGTGATTTTATTAAACAGAAAAAGCATTTTCAGGTCTGGATACCGTGTGTGTGTGTGTGCGTGCGTGCGTGCGTGCATGCGTGCGTGTGCGTGCGTGCGTGCGTGCGTGCGTGCGTGCATGCGTGTGCTCACCTCTAGTTTCCCCTGCTGAGGCTTGTAGACCACCTGAGGGCAGTCCTGTAAGATGTTGCTGTACAGGATCCGGAAGTGCTGGATGTTGTCGTTGACGATGTTGGCCACCTTGGACTTATCCTCTCCGATCACCATCCTGAAATCCCCTTATTAGGAAAAGTATGGAACAAAAGATTTATGGGAGCACACAGTGAGCCGAAATAACCCTGGTTCGATTACCGAGCGGGAACCGATGTCACGTACCACATGCCCTCCTTGTTCACAAAGCATTGAACCGATGTCACGTACCACATGCCCTCCTTGTTCACAAAGCATTGAACCGATGTCACGTACCACATGTCCTCCTTGTTCACAAAGCATTGAACCGATGTCACGTACCACATGCCCTCCTTGTTCACAAAGCATTGAACCGATGTCACGTACCACATGCCCTCCTTGTTCACAAAGCATTGAACCGATGTCACGTACCACATGCCCTCCTTGTTCACAAAGCATTGTGCCAAACAATGCACTGTGATCCATTTTCTTTATACAGAGATTAAAATATGGTGCATTTTGCATCCCAAAACGCAGTTAGTTAAAGGTATATTCAGTGATTTCACTTCATTCAAATATCACTTATTTATTTCTTTTTTTTTGATAATCCTCCCTACTATAGAGTGTGTTGACCATATAAGGAGTTCCTCCCTGTCCCCAGTGAGCCCCTCGGGTCAAAAAACCCTAGTTTCAGTTTTGGTGGAGGGTGGCAAATCCTTCATCCAATCAGGATGAGAGGGGCCTTCCTCCAATCATGATCGAGTGGGGGCGGGCCTTGGTGCACATGCTGTTGGCCTGTTGGAACTTCCCCCCACTGTAGAGCGTGTGCATGTGCACATTTTGTTACCGGGGCGGACTGGGTGGTTTTCCAAATCACCAAAATCACTGAATGCTCCTTTAAGGGACGCAATAAAACAACGACCTCTGCATCCACGGGATGCACTACTGTACTGTTTTAGGGGCTGGCCAAAGCATTTCCAGGGGTCCGCAGCTAAAAGAAAACCCTTGAGAACCCCTGCTCTCTCGCACACATGCTCAGAAGGCGAGAATAAAATGTCCTGGTTCTGTGGGTCTAGTCACCTGCATAGGAGAGACCGGCGATCTGCAGGAACAGGTCTTCTTCCGTGAAGCTCTCCGGCAGCATGAGGAACGACGCGATCACGGCACTTTTCAGATTGCCCACCAGGGCGGCGCGCAGCTTCCCGTTGTTGTCACTCTGCATCAGCATCTTCACCTGCAACCAGGACATACATACCAGTGTTGTTTTTGGGCAGCAAATTTTGATTTTAGTTTGAGTCATAGTCTCTTGAATAGCTTTCATTTAGATTTAGTCACATTTTAGTCACCTGGAATGTCTTAGTGTTAGTCTAGTTTTAGTCGACTAAATATCATAGGATTTTAGTCCTAAATCTACAGTTGATTTAGTCGACTGAAATGTATTTTGGTGGGCCTTGATGCCGTCGTAATGACTGTTTTTACACTTACTGAAAATAGCAGATCTACAAGCACACATTATTTGTGCCAAATTATTTTGGGGGGTCCCCAGATTATTGTAAAAAATAAATAAATTAATAATAATAATAATAATAACTTTTATTTTTTTTTGCAACTGAATGGCTGGAAAATGGAAATTGAATCGAAATCGAAAAGACATGGCCAAAGCATTTCCGGGGGTCCCCAGCCAAAAATGTTGAGAACCCCTGTTTTAGCAGACAGTGTGAGGGTCCAATGGAGTTAAGAGGTTTTTCCCGAAACGCTTTTAACTACTTTTCTTTGGTTAAATATTTTTTAACCAACACACAGACAAAAAAAATCACATCGTGTGAAGTGAGGGGTGGCACTCTGTGTGGGGCTTCCCAAGGGGGGGGGGGGGGGTTCCCTGTCTGATAATATCAGCCCATCTAAATTGATTCTGATACGAAACAGATTCACCAAAACTCTTGTGACACTTTGTCCCCAAGTGAGACAAGCGTGGGGGTGGACTAAGTTGGCATTGCTTGCTCGACAAGGGTCAACACCTTAACCTTAACCTTGACCCTAGTCACGAGATCGGCGTAAAAATATGTACTTACGGGTTTGTGCAGTCGCCCAGCAACATACATCGTCTTCCAGTGCATCAGGTCATCAATCAGAGTCTCTGTGCTAATGACGCCATATTTGATTACCTGGGGTGATGAAAGGAAAACTGAGGATATCACAATTTTGCCATTTTGAGACAATCAATGTAAAGTACATCAAACATAATTACCGGAAGCATGCTATATTTACTCTCCTTTTCAGTATTTTCCAGTTTTGGGCAGTTTTTTCTACCTGTGCCTTTCGGCAACACGACCCACACTAGGTCAAAGTGTGACACAAGGCAGCAGTCTCTCGGAATGAAACCAAGTGTCCAACCCCCCCCCCCCCCCCCCCCCGTAGTAAAAGAAAATCTCAATCGAGGTCAGTGAATGTTTTTTGTATTGAACAGTAACCTCGCCTCACGTCTCTGTTCCGTGTGAACCGGTCTGGAACGGATGATATCGTTACGTCATGTTGCAGCATTGTTTTGTAGTCGTCAGGCAGGAACAATCAAACGGAACTTCCTTTTCCCTCAAACCGGAAGAATAACAATAAAAGCTCTCGTAGCCTGTAGCTTTTATTGAGAAAAAGGAACTTCCGGAAGATTGATGACTACAAAACAATACTACAACATGACGTAGCGATATCATCCGCTCCCACCCCGGATCATGAACCCGAACCGGAATGCATGCCCAGGCTAATTGAGCGGTATCTGTGATTTACCCTTCCATCCACCGGTACAAGAGTGTTGTAGTACACTCCGGCCCCGCGGTCACTCTGAATGGAGCTGATCTTTCTGGGCCCCAGCATCTTGAGAACGGAGTAGTGTTTGCGGTTCTGCAGCAGGTTCATGGTGTGCCAGGTCACAGGGTCGTCCACCGTGAACACAAAGTCCAGCATGTTTTTCTGAGAGGTGGAGAAAAAGAACACTTTTAGGCCCGACGTCGAAATTTAAAAAAAAATGTCTTCTAAATTCTGACAGTTTTCTGAAATACCTATGTTTCTATATATCAGTGGTGCTCAATATTTCATGTCAAGGACCCCAAAAATTCGATGTAATTGGCCACCGACCCGCATCTGAAAATATGCTATTCCAGGAACCCCCCAGAAGCAAAGATTTGAGTTAAAAACGTTAGCTCTGAAAGAATCTCTTATTGGGGGTCCCTGGCATATATTTTTTTTCAAATGGGGGTCCGCGAGGTTAATTAGTGTCAATTTGGGGGTCCTTGGCATGAAAAAGTTTGGGAACCACTGAAATAGAACACTGACTTTGTAGCTTAGTTACTGCACTTTGTTAGGGCAGTATAGGTACGGCCAACTATTTCCTATATTCGGTATTCGGTTTTGGCCAAGAATTTCCCTTTCGGTGCATCCCTGGGGCGACTGTGGCTCAGGAGGTAGAGCAGGTCGTCCAGTGATCCATGGGTCGGCGGCTCGAATCCCGGCTCCTCCTGTCTACATGTCGAAGTGTCCTTGGGCAAGACACTGAACCCCAAATTGCTCCCGATGTGCTGGTTGGTACCTTGCATGGCTTCCGCCACAATCGGTGTGTGAATGGGTGAATGTAATGCACAATCTATGTAAAGCGCCTTGGATAAAGGCGCTATATAAATGCACCATTTACCATTTACCATTTTACGTATATAGTTTTGCTATGGCCTTTATATTGTCTAACTGTCTGTCATGACTCATGTGTGATTGATTGAAATATGTATTAATAGTTTGCAGAATTACAGTACATTTCAAGCACAACTCAATACAAAGACTGAGTGGAAGACCCAATAAATAAAGCATTACACTTGTTTACAAGAGGGTCCACCCTGTTCAATTCATCACAACATTTAGAGACGGTACAAATAGACACTTCTATATAGCCAAAGATGATTGTCTTTACCCCCATCTGTCCCTGAGTGGTCCCTTGCTGTTTGAAAACACCGGAGCCATAGGCGAAAGCTAGACTAATGTCCTGGGGAAACTGAGACAAGATCCTCCGGTAAAACACGCCCGTGTTCTGCAACGCTGGAAGAGTCATCTTGACAACGGTCCACGGTCAGCGGTCAACTGACCGTTACCTATATTTTAATTATAGCTATATACCGACGATCAAACACACCAGAACACGTTATTAGTCCAGATTAAACCCAAAGTAAAGTTAAAACACGGTATTCGGGACCAATAAGGGGGGCTCCATAAACCTCCAATATCAATTGTTGTGTTGTTGTTGTTGTTGTTGTAGTAGCCGCGTGCATTCGGTCAGCTGTTCTTATATATATATATCTATGGTTGCCATGATGTTGTCCTGCAGTTCACGTCGACGTCAATTTGCGTCACAAATATGCGCCACAATCTGTGAGTTCATGGGAGTTTGAGTTTAAAATACATGTACAGTTTTTTTTGACCATTTTGACTGCTGCGTGTATTCTATTCTGTGTATACATTTGGTGTACCGTATTTATTCATTGTTGTTAGTTGTTGATGCGATGCAATTTAATGCTCGATATTGTAGCAGGCAGAGAGAGACCGCTTAAACTATTTTAGAGTGCACTGGTCACGTTCTAATGTATCCAGTAGAGGGCGGTATCGCATCTGATTTAAGTGGCAACAAAGCTGAGGGATTGATTGAAATAATGTATTAACAGTTTGCAGAATTACAGTACATTTCAAGCACAACTCAATACAAAGACTGTAACTGAGTGGACGACCCAATAAAGCATTACACTTGTTTACAAGATACAAATACAAATAGACACTATAGCCAAAGAACAGAACAGGAATTCATCATCAGTCAGTTGTAAAAAGCCAGGCTAGATCAATTTCAGGGGTAGAGGATTTGGTGCCAGTGGCTGCACCTCTTATATTTTGTATTTTCAAGAAACATTTCCTATCTCGTTCCAGGGACCCCCCCAGAAGCAAATATTTTAGTCCAAAATGTTTGCTCTGAAATATTCAAAGATTTGAGGCACATTTTCACGATTTTTCAAAAATAGCAGACCTACAAGCTCGTAATAAAAGCTATTTTTCATTAGCTAAATTATAACGATGTTTAAAACACCGGTGGGTTCCCGCCCAAAATGGGTTAAGTAAAAGTACCAATACTGCAATTTAGTAAAAGTAAGAGTACAGAATTGAAAATGTACTTGAGTAAAAGTACAAAAGTATCAGCATCAAAATGTACTTAAAGTACTAAAGGTATTTCATATTGCAGAATGTCCTATTTCACAAGTTCAAAATGTGTTGAAAATCTATTGAAAATAGCCGATCTACAAGCTCTCAATGTGTCACGTTGCGACGCATTGTGAGCTTGTAGATCTGCTATTTTCAACTGTCACAATGATGCCCAACTGGATGCGTGTCACAATGATACCCATATATGGGGCGTTGACCTGATCTCTGTTGTCTCCATATATGAAGCTCTAGGTGAAAGCATTATATTTTAATGTACGACACATATTCACTTTCCCCAGTTAACTTTTGTTTCTTTTTCTCTCTTTTTAAACAATTAGCAGTTATGGCAATGACAACCTCAAACAGTAGCCTATTCTCAGTATCATTTTTACATCAATATCATATATGTATGTCATTGGAATATGAAAATAAAAAGTAGGCCTATGAGCTTCCAAGTGGATATTATTAGCAGTTCAACATGAATTGTCCATATCTCTTGAAATTGAATTATTCTGACGATAACGGACAAGAGCCAGACATCCATGTTGTTGAAACATGGCCATGGGGTATAGTACTGTTGAGTGCCAGGCAAGGAAATATAATCAAGCAAAACATCTAATCCAACCCAAGTGATTTGGAACCTTTAAAATACTCGAAAAGACGGTTGCACAAAACCAGAAACTCACCATTCATACCGGTAACAAGACAACTCACGCCTTTTGCCACTTTTGGTGAGTTGTCAGGACAACTCACCCCGAACGTCCGGACAACTCACCAGGGGTGAGATGTCTTCACTTTCAGGGGTGAGATGTCTTCACTTTCGGCCACTTTCGGGGTGAGTTGTCTTCACTTTCGGGGTGAGTTGTCTGACTGAATATGTAGCCTTTGAGCTCTTTTATATACTTTACTGAACTAATGGTGGCATAGTTCCTATTGGATATTGAAGTCTATTTTCAGAACTTTACAACAACAACAACAATTTCTACAATAATATATAAGTATAATTAAGTCAAGGCATGATAGCACAATCACAATATAGGCTACAGATGTAAATATATTTATGCCACAGTAAAATGTCGAAAATGAGTCATGAGGTCAAATTCATACATTTAATAAACCTTACAAATACAAACATTATATATATATATATAATGAGATGAATGTGCAACATTGTTTCCATCTTCCAAGCATATTCCTGCCAAAATGGAGATCTTAAATTGTTGAAAATGTCTTTAAACCTCTGATTCCACTCATTTCCTTGTATAATCTGAATGATTTATCCCATTTATCCTTAATATAATCTAGATTCATTCAACCTTATCTTCCTGAATTAAAGTGTGTGTGTGTGTGTGTGTGTGTGTGTGTGTGTGTGTGTGTGTGTGTGTGTGTGTGTGTTTGTGTTTTAAATTTATGAAGAAATGTGAACTGAACCCCTCCTAATTTGGTTACTCCAGATGGCTGAATGGTTATATAAGGTCACTTGTAATTTCTCACATGCTAATGTATATCTAGCAGTAGCCATATCATCATCGTTGTTGGGGGGGGGGGGGGGGGGGGTCAATATTGCTTTGCTATTCAGATGTAATTCAGTCAGTATAAGTAGGCCTATTAGAACTGTGATTGATTGATCATGCGTCCGTTGGGAGTGCAGTCTAATTAGCAACTTTGTACAGCCGTGAGACTCTGCCTTTGAAGCGCAAACATTATCCACAAACGACCCCCCCCCCCCCCCCCCCAATGCTGCATAGAGAGTGAGAGAGAGAGACGCTCTACTTACTTTAAGTGTTTCACCGGATTTTACTGTTAAATAAATAAATAATTAGCCGTGACTGCGCACGTCTGTAGGAACCGATAGTTAGATCCAAAATTGCATTAGGCCTACTGTAATGGGTGCCACGGAAAGTACAGACAACTCACCCCGCAATGTCAGAAAGTGAAGACAACTCACCGGGGTTAGTTGTCTGGACTTTCGGGGTGAGCTGTCCGTACTTTCTCGCCCAACTCGCCCCAGCGGAAAGTACAGACAACTCACCCCGACATGTCAGAAAGTGAAGACAACTCACCGGGGTGAGTTGTCCAGTATTCTTCATACCTACCTAACATCACAACAATTACAACCAAAAATATAACAACACTATCAGGGGGAATAAAGGTGTCAAGTTCTGGGGGTTAGGAAGGCTCTGTAGAAATGTCTATAGTTTAAAAATTGTGAGGGAACTAGCAACCCTAAGGTCAAGTGGGAGTCTGTTCCAGAGTCTGGGGGCCCTGGCTGCAAATGCCCTGTCGCCCTTGGTCACCAAATTGGTTTTAAGGACCTCTAGAAGGGCTAAAGGCTCATTCATAGTCTGGATTTTCGGTGGTGAGGTGACCACCGCACCGGTGGTGAGGTGACCACCGTAGCTGAAATAACGTTGAGCGCTGGTGAGTAAAAACAGAGAGAAGGGCTGGGGCGGTGGCGGTGGTTTGCTCTTCACCGCGGCTCGTGACATCATGTTGTAGTTTGGTGGTCACCTCACCAGCGAAAATCCAGACTATGAAGAACGCTTAAAGTTGGAGGACCTCAAACAACGGTCCAGCACATGTGGTTCCAGGAGGTCCGATATGTATTCGGGTGCCAGGCCGTTATGGGCTTTAAAAGTCAACAATACAATCTTAAAATCAATTCTAAAAGTGACAGGCAGCCAGTGCAGTGGCGCTAAAACTGGGGTGATGTGTTCTGACCTCCTGGTCCCGGTGATATTAAGTTGGCCCGTTGTTGGCCTTCATAATTGCCCTAAGGCTCATTCATAGTCTGGATTTTCGGTGGTGAGGTGACATAACGTTGAGCCTTCATAATTGCCCTAAAAAGTTTCATGCAAATTAAAATTGACAGGTGCTATGTGTGGTTACGCTGCCAGTGAACTTGTTAAGTCAGGAATTGGGATTCACAAAAGGTCCTGCTATGAAAAGGCCCCTGTTTCGCATTATGCAAAAAGATACAGCTTTACATAAAAGACTACATAAGACTATGAATCTATAGGACTTTACGTTAATCCAATGAAGCAAATAAAAAATGCTAAAACTTCTAGCCCTCCTCCCACCAATCATGCTCCAGATTTCTCTGGGAATGAGGACCTGTGGTGCGTTTACAGGTTCATCCCAACGAATTAGAATAATCTGAAAAAGTTCATTATTTTCCATAATGTAATACAAATAAATAAACTTTCATATTACTGTGCTTAACTGACCAGCCAACTGGCCTGACCTGAACCCCACAGATAATCTTGGTTGTATTGTCAAGAGGAAGGTGTGAGACATAAGACTGAACAGCACAAATTAATTTACGGCTGTTCATCAAAGCAAACCTTCCATAACACCTCAACAGTGCCACAGGCTGATCACCTCCATGCCACGCTCCATTGATTAAATAATTTCTTCAAAAATAGCCCAGACCAAGTAGTAACTGCATATATTAATATACTTTTCAGATGGTCGACATTTCTCGTTTAAAAAAATCTTTTTTTTAGTGGTTTCGTGAAATATTCTAATTCACTGAGATATGATTTTTAGATTTTCATGTACGCCATAATCATCAATATTAAAACAATAAAAGGCTTGAATTATTTCAGCTGTACAGTGTAATGAATCTAATATATATGTTTTTTTATTTTATTATTACATTATGGCAAATAATGAACTTTTTCATTGAAAATTCGTTGGGATGGACCTGTAACAGAGCAGGTAGAGTAATACCGTAGGAATAGGATTGGCTCATTTGGCTGTCAATCAAACAGCCGGGCACGCTAGTTTAGTGAACGCCCACCAAAACAAAACAAAACAACACACAGCAGCACAGCACAAGTCTTCTTAGCGAAGTTAGCGAAAATTGTGACGAAAGAAACATGGAGGAGAAACTAAGAGACCACGGCAAAAAGAAAAGGGAATGCAGTTACAACAACAACAAGGACTGGGACAATATTTATCCGTGAGTGAAGCCATGCAGTGCAAGACTCACAAACCACGTGCTGCAGGAGGCTTCACTCTCTGAGGATGTATTAGCCATGGTTCACATGACGCTCGTACTTAATCATCATGACAGTCATGTTTCAGGGCTAAGGATGTATGGGTAATGGGACCAAAACAAGATTCCAACATAACAGATAAGGTAACAGCAGCTGAAATAACTAGTGTTTATACCAGTGGTTCCCAAACGTTCTCATGTCAAGAACCCCCAAATTGACACTAATTAGCCCGCGGACCCCTAATTTGGCATTTGAATATATATGCCAGGGTATAAGGTATATGAGGTCGAGAATATATTTATAGCTCTATAGCAGTGATTATCAACCTGTTTAATTTCAAGGACCCCTAATTTGACATGCATTGGTCTACGGTCGGGTCCCCATTTAATGGCATTTCTATCTCTGGGACCCCCAATTTATATTGTAAAATGATTAATTAATTTAACTCTGAGATTGCACGAATGGATCTGTTAGGGTCCATTTGTACACTCTCAGGCCCTCATTTATCAATCGAGTGGAAATTCTGCCCCAAATTCGAGTGTAGGATTCGTAGTACACCCACGTCGGGTCGGCATTTACAAAGTGATCGCAGACAGCTGTTCCTTCCTAATTTCATTCCTAGCAGTGATAAATGTGACGGCTGAAATCAATCTGGCACGCCCTATAAAATCTAGCCGCGCCCTCGGTTTTGCGACATGAACAACTGCAATACGACCTGGAAACCATGGTTACAGGGGAAAAAAAGTTTCTGCTGCCCCCTCCCATACACACAGACGCACGCACGCACAAGTAAATAAAGCTGTAGGACTACGCTGTCTGTTTCTCCTCTCGCTTCGCTTCCCTTGCTGCCCGCATCACCCCCAACCGCACGCACGCACGCACATATCGCAATTTGCAAGCAACTGTCACTGTGTGTTGTTAGTTGTATATTAAATTATTAAAGTCTTTTTAATTTAATATACAACAAGATATATTGGTGAACGAAAACCTGAACCTGTGAACCATGAATTAAATAACAAATAGGCACACACACGCTGCTGTTTTGCATAGGTGCTCCTCCTGTCCTGTCTGTCTGTCTCTCTCTATCACTGTGGTCCGTCCGTGACCGTGACCAACTGACCATGCACCGCACGTTCGACAGACTATTTAGATTGCCTCGCAGTCGCTGCAGTGGCTGGGCACTGGTGGTGGTGGGCTGGCTGGGTAGCCTACCTATATCTCCGATGCGGTTCCCACGTGCGCTGGCACGGTACATTTGGCATTCGAGCGACGCGTCGGGTTTATTAAACGAGGAGGAGATTGCACATACCGTAACTCCAGAAAGACATCGGCCTGCTGTAGATTAGGCTACAGTAGGCTACCCACGTTGGGACTCTCCGCAGCTGCAGCACTGCACTAGCCTATAGTACTCTCCAACGTCCCGTCATGGAAATATTTCAGCACAGACAGCCCAAATCCTCGCATGTATGCGCTCATGCAAAACACTGTTTAAATGGCTTAAGCATCTAACTTGCAACATTGTTTTTAATTGCGCGATTTTAATTACTTGTAAAGTTGGAAATCTCCTACTAATTTCATATGACACAAAGACACATCTTATATGTATTTAGCCCATATATATACCTATACAGTGTTATATAAACATTTTAGGAGTGAATACATATGTTTAGATGCCTGTGACAGCCTCTCAGCTGGTCAAACAATGCTGCTCCGCTGTTCTACGACAGAAAAACAGGTGAGGACAAAGCGTACGACAGCTCCCGACCAGACGTGGTTTTTGTCTTGGCTCAAGTTCAAAATCAAACGTTGGCGCAAATGATAAATGCCGAAAATTGCGGTAATTTCGGCGTACACCCATATTTTGGCGTACGCACGGTTGATACATGAGGGCCTCAGAGTTACAGACCCATAAGATCCATTTGGTTCCTAACTATCATTTAGCTGGGGACCCCCTGGAACTCCCTCAAGGACCCTATAGGGGTCCCCAGACCCCACTTTGGGAACCACTGGTTTATACCACATAGTGCCACAACACTCCCAGTCATACAGATCAGAAGACTGTGGCAATATAAGCTCTCATCAGATGTTTCCAGACTCTGGTATTATCATGTGGTTGTACCAAGCAGTGTTGTTTTTGGCACCAAATTTCAATTCTTTGAGTCATAGGCCCTCATTTATCAACCGTGCGTACGCCAAAATATGGGTGTACGCCGAAATTACCGCAATTTTCGGCATTTACGATTTGCGCCAAAGATTGAAAATGATCTTGTGCCAAGACAAAACTCACGTCTGGTCGGGAGCTGTCGTACGCTTTGTCCTCACCTGTTTTTCTGTCGTAGAACAGCGGAGCAGCATTGTTTGACCAGCTGAGAGGCTGTCACAGGCATCTAAACATATGTATTCACTCCTAAAATGTTTATATAAAACTGTATAGGTATATATGGGCTAAATACATATAAGATGTGTCTTTGTGTCATATGAAATTAGGAGATTTCCAACTTTACAAGTAATTAAAATCGCGCAATTAAAAACAATGTTGCAAGTTAGATGCTTAAGCCATTTAAACGGTTTTGCATGTGTTTTGCATGAGCGCATACATGCGAGGATTTGGGCTGTCTGTGCTGAAATATTTCCATGACGGGACGTTGGAGAGTACTATAGGCTAGTGCAGTGCTGCAGCTGCGGAGAGTCCCAACGTGGGTAGCCTACTGTAGCCTATAATCTACAGCAGGCCGATGTCTTTCTGGAGTTACGGTATGTGCAATCTCCTCCTCGTTTAATAAACCCGACGCGTCGCTCGAATGCCAAATGTACCGTGCCAGCGCACGTGGGAACCGCATCGGAGATAAAGGTAGGCTACCCAGCCAGCCCACCACCACCAGTGCCCAGCCACTGCAGCGACTGCGAGGCAATCTAAATAGTCTGTCGAACGTGCGGTGCATGGTCAGTTGGTCACGGTCACGGACGGACCACAGTGATAGAGAGAGACAGACAGACAGGACAGGAGGAGCACCTATGCAAAACAGCAGCGTGTGTGTGCCTATTTGTTATTTAATTAATGGTTCACAGGTTCAGGTTTTCGTTCACCAATATATCTTGTTGTATATTAAATTAAAAAGACTTTAATAATTTAATATACAACTAACAACACACAGTGACAGTTGCTTGCAAATTGCGATATGTGCGTGCGTGCGTGCGGGGGGGTGATGCGGGCAGCAAGGGAAGCGAAGCGAGAGGAGAAACAGACAGCGTAGTCCTACAGCTTTATTTAATTCATGCAGGTTTATTTATTTAAGATACAACAAGTTGCTTGTGCGTGCGTGTGCGTGCGTGCGTCTGTGTGTGTGTATGGGAGGGGGCAGAAAGGCAATTTAGGCAAGCGAGTGAAACTTTCTTTCCCTGTAACCATGGTTTCCAGGTCGTATTGCAGTTGTTCATGTCGCAAAACCGAGGGCGCGGCTAGATTTTATAGGGCGTGCCAGATTGATTTCAGCCGTCACATTTATCACTGCTAGGAATGAAATTAGGAAGGAACAGCTGTCTACGATCACTTTGTAAATGCCGACCCGACGTGGGTGTACTACGAATCCTACACTCGAATTTGGGGCAGAATTTGCACTCAATTGATAAATGAGGGCCATAGTCTCTTGAATAGTTTTCTCTTAGTTTTTATCACATTTTAGTCACCTGGAATGTATTAGTGTTAGTCTAGTTTTAGTCGACTAAATGTCATAAGATTTTAGTCGACTAAGGTGATTTAGTCAACTAAAATGTGTTTTGGCGGGCCTTGATGCCGTCATAATGGTTGATTTTACACTTGCTGAAAATAGCCGATCTACAAGCTCACATCGCGTCGCAACGCGACGGGTTGTGAGCTTGTAGATCTGCTATTTTCAGCATGCAACCAAGTGTAAAATGACTTGTCTTTTACTTATGTACTAGATCTCTTGTCCACTAGTCCCTTCCTAACATTTTACTCTAGTTTTTATCTGTTGACGAAATTGTCAACATATTTAGTCTTAGTTTTAGTCATCATAGCTTAGTTTTCCACGTAGTTTTCGTCAGTGAAAAAAGGTAGTCGACGAACATTTTTCGTCTTGGTTTTAGTCGACGAAAACACTGGTAGCAATTAAGGCACCATCCATAGTTACAGATGTGCTTGCACCTGTCTGTGTGATTGGTTGAAGAACTCCCAGGTGGCAAAACTGCCCACACACACACACACACTTCTTCTTCCAGTTGGCTTTGTTAGGAGGATGCTTTGATAAAGTAAACATTTCTTTATTGGTTCATTATATGGTTGTAATGTCTTCACAATCAAATCAAAGCCTCTTGGTTGGTTGGTTGTATTGTCCAGTATAATATGAAATAGTTCATTTAAATTCAGTTCTGACACGTGACATTTTTTTAGGAAATTGAAGGCAAAAATGCATATTAATTAATTAAAAAGGACTATTAATTAATTGAATTAATTAATAAAGCATTGTGCCCAGGCAGATATTCCCAGGCCAAGGTTAATCCCCCCCCTCCCCCAACACACACACACACACACACACACACACACACACACACACACACACACACACACACACACACACACACACACACACACACACACACACTTACTTTCAGGGGTATATGGAGACTATTTTCTACACTATTGCACTTCACATGCATGGAAGTTTTATTTTCCCCACAGACTGTCGGGGCTCTGCAACTCTCTATGTTGTAGCCCACAGTGCAGTTGGGGGACAATGGTTCTCCTTTTTAATGATGTCAGGACACACTTGGTCAAACCAGTACATTTGTTACCGCAGGGTTATTTTCTTGGAGACCTAAAGGAGAATTTCAGACTAGAAGGCTTTCTTACCTTTATTTGTAGTTTTATGTCCCCACCAAAGAGGTCCAGGTGTTATTTTGTGCAAAAGCGCATTATTGGCTATTTCCCCTAATATAAGCCCTCAATTTAGTGCTAATTCGCTTATACTAAACATCTATATTTGTATATATCCTCTCTTCATAATGTAAATAGTATCCCAAGTGGCACACTTTACTACTTATTTCGGTGGAAATAAGCGAATTAGCACTAAAACCCAACCCCCATTGAGGGCTTATTATGGTATAGGGGAAATAGCCAATACTGTGCTTTTGCACAAAATAACACCTGGCTGGACCTCTTTGGTGGGGACGTAACAACTACAAATAAAGTAGTTTCTAGTCCGAAATTCAACAGTACAGCAGCTGGTACAGGTTAGGCACTTTTTACTAAGTTTAGGCATGGGTTTGGTCAGACTAACAGGATGTCAGACTAATGCGCAGTCCCCCTGAACTTCAGTGGGGCTGTGCATTAGTCTGACATCCTGTTAGTCCGACCACGTGGCGGGTTAAGACTCACCCGCCATGCATGGTTTTTGTGCGCGGTTGTGGTTGGGGTTAGGGATGGTGTTAGTCACCGTCGGAATAATGGGCTGACATATGCCGTCTGCCGGCCAGTTCAATATTCACTGACCTTTGTAAGTGGTGCAACCACTTCCTTACGCAGCTTTGTGTGTCTGTGGGTGGCTGGCTGGCTGTGTCCGTCCCTGGCTGTGTCCGTCCCTGGCTGTGTCCGAGCACGAAAATAGCAGTTGGTTGGTTTTCACAACCAAGTGTCACTGTGTCACTCACAAGTTGTGACAGTACAGTACAGGGACCCCCACACGGTAACTGTCATTTCTCAACCGTTTCGTTTCAGAATGTCCATCAGCGATACAAATTTGTTAAGCCATTTAGTGAAGCAAAAGGTACAATAGCTGAGTGTTCCACTCAGCTAAAATAATTATTTTGGCTACTAGTGTGCTGAGCATGAGCGTCTGCTGTAAAGCGTATGGCAGTGCGAGGGAGATATATATGCACTCACTCTCTACCAGAACATGAAGTAATGTTGTAGTGATGCACCGAATATTCGGCCGCAGAAAATATTCGGCAGAAAATGGCTAAAAATGCATTTTTGACCTATTCGGTTTCGGCCCGAATAGGCAGAAAATATATCACCGAATAGTGTATGCAATTAATGCATTCAAAATAGCTGAATAAATGTTTTATGGACCCATAATAGTGATTATTATTTAAGTAAAGTTTTGCCATAAATTAGGTAGCTTTTAAGGTACGGCCATGACAGCAATGGTAGGAAAAAAAGATATATAATATTAATCATATTCGGTATTCGGTTTCGGCCAACTATTTCCTATATTCGATATTCGGTTTTGGCCAAGAATTTCCCTTTCGGTGCATCCCTGGGGCGACTGTGGCTCAAGAGGTAGAGCAGGTTGTCCAATGATCCATGAGTCGGCGGTTCGAATCCCGGCTCCTCCTGTCTACATGTCGAAGTGTCCTTGGGCAAGACACTGAACCCCAAATTGCTCCCGATGTGCTGGTTGGTACCTTGCATGGCTTCCACTGAATACGAGACGGCTCGCCCCTTTTCCATCTCGCCCAAAGCGGCGAAGATCGGTCGCCTCAACGGGAAGAGCGGTCGCCCCAACGGGAAGAGCGGTCGCCCCAACGCGCGGAGAATTCGCCCCCAAAAGTCCGGAGAATTCGCCCAAAAGTCCGGAGAAGTCGCCCCAACAAAGAGAGAGAGAGATTTTTTACATGTAGCTGTTATGTCTCACTGACAGCTGTTTGATTGTGCTGCGCTCTTGCATATTCCTGTGTTGTTTGTGATGATTGGGGGGATTATCTGGGATCGACTACTTCAGTCTTGACATACAACATGATGTGTGATGATGTTGCTTTGCCTTATTATTGACTCTGAGTTTTGAAAGTAAAGAAGAGTTGTGTTTAAGCTGTCATGGTCCACTGATTCACAATAGTAGCCTACTTTTAAACAGAGAGAGAGAGAGATTTTTACCTGTACTATATTTGTACATGTACTTTATTTGAGAGAAATAATATATACAGATGCCACTTTAAAAAATAGTTGAACAAAACGCTTCTTCAATACCAGAAGAAAAAAAGTTGAACAAAAATATATATACACAACGCTACTTCAATACTAGCAGCAAAAAAAGTTGAACAAAAATATATATACAATGCTACTTCAATACTAGCAGCAAAAACTAGTGTCCCATAGGGTTAGTTTCAAAGTCCAGCAAAAAGGTAACGGAAATGGTCTTCAGTGTCACGTAGTGGTCACTGGGACAGTGACAGTGGGCACTGGGACATGCACTTTAGTTGGAATTCTGGGATTCTGTTCTACAGAATGTATTAATACCTACCAAGTGTGGTCTAAAAATACAATTTGTTTGTGTGAACAAGTGTGAACAACCTATGAAACAGAATAAGATTGAGAATGAAATTGAATATCGATACTTTTATTTCTATCTGCAGCACAATGTTGGTGTGACATGTTCAGTATAAAGTATAACAGCAGTATCATAATAACATGCAGCGTCAGATGTAATGAAGCAGAAATAAATCATGATTGTCAGAAATAGTAGATTGATTGATTGATTGATGCAATGGGTGAAAAAAATATAACATACTCCAACTCAAAGTAATGACCATACTTTTCGGTTTGAATAATTTATCTGAATTAGAATTAATCTGGGAAAGACCCAGTGAATAAGAAATACCACAAAAAGGAATATGTCATTTAAACAGTATACACATTTAATTGTGAAACAAAATGTAACAAAAGGGAAAAAGGGATCATCATAAATCATTTTTACGTGGATGTGCTAAGCTATTGTCATAATGTAAACACTATGGTTTCTCTCCAGTGTGAATTCTCTGGTGTGTTTTAAGGTTGGACAATTGAGAGAAGTGTTGTCCACACTGATCACATCCATAGGGTTTCTCTCCAGTGTGGATTCTATGGTGTATTTTAAGGCTGGACATTTGAGAGAAGTGTCGTCCACACTGATCACATCCATAGGGTTTCTCTCCAGTGTGGATTTTCTGGTGGCTTTTAAGGCCAGCAATTTGAGAGAAGTGTTGTCCACATTGATCACATCCATAGGGTTTTTCTCCAGTGTGAATTCTTTGGTGTGTTTTAAGGCCAGCAATTTGAGAGAAGTGTTGTCCACATTGATCACATCCATAGGGATACTCCCCGGTGTGAATTCTCTGGTGTATTTTAAGACTGGACAGTTCAGAGAAGTGTCGTCCACATTGATCACATCCATAGGGTTTCTCTCCAGTGTGAATTCTCTGGTGTCTTTTAAGGCTGGACATTTCAGAGAAGTGTTGTCCACACTGATCACATCCATAGGGTTTCTCCCCAGTATGAATTCTCTGGTGTGCTTTAAGGCTGGACATTTGAGAGAAGTGTTGTCCACACTGATCACATCCATATGGTTTATCTCCAGTATGAATTCTCTGGTGTGTTTTAAGGTTGGACATTTCAGAGAAGTGTTGTCCACATTGATCACATCCATAGGGTTTTTCTCCAGTGTGAATTCTCTGGTGTCTTTTAAGGATGGACATTTGAGAGAAGTGTTGTCCACACTGATCACATCCATAGGGTTTCTCTCCAGTGTGAATTCTCTGGTGGCTTTTAAGGCTAGCAATTTGAGAGAAGTGTTGTCCACATTGATCACATCCATAGGGTTTTTCTCCAGTGTGAATTCTTTGGTGTGTTTTAAGGTGGGCCAATTGAGAGAAGTGTTGTCCACACTGATCACATCCATAGGGTTTCTCTCCAGTGTGAATTTTCTGGTGTTTTTTAAGGTTGGACATTTCAGAGAAGTGTTGTCCACATTGATCACATCCATAGGGTTTTTCTCCAGTGTGAATTCTCTGGTGTCTTTTAAGGATGGACATTTGAGAGAAGTGTTGTCCACACTGATCACATCCATAGGGTTTCTCTCCAGTGTGAATTCTCTGGTGGCTTTTAAGGCTAGAAATTTGAGAGAAGTGTTGTCCACATTGATCACATCCATAGGGTTTCTCTCCAGTGTGGATTCTATGGTGTGTTTTAAGGCTGGACATTTTAGGGAAGTGTTTTCCACACTGATCACAGCAATGGAGTTTTTTCTTTGTCAAGCGTCTTTGTTCATTCACCTCTGGGCAGTCAGAATGATAATGCAACACTGGATTGGAATAAATACAAAAGATTGTTGATAAGTTGATAGGTAGACTTAAAAGTAATTGTTGTGCGACAAATCCCTGCCAGGTAGCTAACTAACAATGGCCTTAAAAACCTTAGCATGACTACAATATAGGAGTTAAGTGATTACTTAATCCTGCAAAACACAAATGATCTACAGCAAAGCTACTGATAATAGCTAATGGTTAATAATAAAATTACTATTGAGAATATTGAGGGAATAAAAACAGAACAGTGTGAGTGAAAAGGGAGGTTAAGTAACATACCAAGGTCTTTGGGTTCCTCCTGTTCAGCAGAAAGGTCCCTGGTGGGTTCGAGAGAGTTCATCTTCACCTGAAGTCTGCAGTCCACAGTCAGATGTGATCAGAAATGATCCTGGAGGAGTTGTGGAGAAATGACACAGACCAAGTCTTCTTATACCAGAGAGCCACTAACTGCTTTGAATGATTGACTAAGAGAACAATAGAACCACCTCTCCACCAATCACAGTCTAACATACTGTCCTCCACCCTCCCTCCTCCCCACAGATTTACTCACTCAATGGATCCAAAGTATGGTAAGCATTTGAGATTAGACCAAGGACTGAGAAACTGTGATTTGTGTATTTGTTTACTGCACCATCAATACATTGAATGTTTTGCTTGAATTAATTGTTTAACTTGGGTATTTCTGTGGATTCACACGGTGTACTTATTCCACCACTGAACAACCCAGATGCACCCGTTTCGAATGGGATCAGTGTATTGAAACGGGGAAAATCAGGTGCAATCAGGCCTTTCAATAGACTGAGTAGACGTCTACCCGTCTACTCAGGTGCTCAGTAGGTTGATTCCTTCCGATTGTGTCGGTTGATCTGTGCAGTTTAATGCATCGCATGCAGCTACTGGAGCGGTGCCGTGTCGTTAGTCAGAAGGTTCCTTGTTCCGAAATTACTATCCCTATCTCTAATCCTAACCTAAACATAACCGCAAGCACGGGAGCAGTGCATCTCTAATCCTAACCTAAACATAACCGCAAGCACGGGAGCAGTGCATGTTCGATGTTACGGCTGCATTGAAAGGAATGATCACCTACTGAGCTCCAGTAGCTGCATGCGATGCATTAAACTGCACAGATCAACCGACACAATCGGAAGGAATCAACCTACTGAGCACCTGAGTAGACGGGTAGACGTCTACTCAGTCTATTGAAAGGCCTGATTGCACCTGATTTTCCCCGTTTCAATACACTGATCCCATTCGAAACGGGAGCCAGATGGTAGTTGGAATGACATTTAAACAGTCTTGTTACCAATTAAAATAATTACTTTATGTGAAAATAAATATCCAACAAATTCACAAGATTATAAGGTGTATTATCTCGCATGATACTGTGCAGTAACATATTTAGGATCCTACTCCAATGTATTCTCAAAAGGTCACTTTAAAGAAGAGTGCAGCCTGAAAGTAGTAACACCTCCCCTTTGTCTTGGAGTGGTGAAAACCCTCCTCACAGCTCTCCTCCAGTTAACTGCAGTCAGGCTTAATTTCAATGTGAAAGGCTCATAACCAAAGACACCTAGATGATGATGGGCCATCATCAGAGATATGTTCATAGACACAAGTTTCAATGTGCTTTTCTTTGCCAAAAAAAGCAAACCCAGGGATGTCAGCAGTTCATTTCCAGTTATTGATCAAGTTCTTCACTGTACAATATAATTGTCATTTAAAATTATAAAAGGTTTAGCCCTATGTGAATGAAATAATGTTTTTGATTATTGGACATTAAACTTCTTCACATGCCAAATTCACAATTGCACATTTTTACAATCTATAGCAATGTAGTCCTTTTAACAGTAGGCTAGTAACCTAACTATGGACATATATTGTCTAAAGCATGACAATGTATCTCAAACATGTAATGTCAAGACTTAATTGATTTGATTTAACTGTGGACCCTTATTTTTATAAGGTCTTATAAGAATTATAAGATCATTCCACAATTTTTACAAATGTTCTGTGCAACTGTTAAAGACAGTTGCTTTAAGCTGATAACACATCACAATGCGTTATATTTATCTGCACAGATCATTTACCAAATGATTAATTCACAAAGCTCAAATACATAAATATACTAAATATACTATCTAATATACAGCAAATCTGCAGGTCAAATTACAGTGAAACAAGGAATAAGATTTCAATTGAATATTGTGACTTGTTTATTTCTATCTGCAGCATAATGTTGGTGTGACATGGTCCACAAAAGCAATACAGTATAACTACCCTATTGGTAGGGTCAGATGTAATGAAGCAGAAATATATTATGTAGATAAGTGATGCAATGTGGGTAAAAAAAACAAAATGTCATAAGAAAAAGGCCATACAGACTCCAACAAAAGTCACCACCATACTAATTAGTATATAGAATGACTGGTCAACAACCCATTTATATACAAGAATGTGTAAATTGGGGGATCCTTGGAGACAATGAAAGTTAAAGTGTGTAGATTACACTGAGTGGCCTTCTGCATTTAAAATGCAAATAAGACAACAACATGCATGAGTGTGTGTGTGTGTGTGTGTGTGTGTGTGTGTGTGTGTGTGTGTGTGTGTGTGTGTGTGTGTGTGTGTGTGTGTGTGTGTGTGTGTGTGCGCGCGCACGAGCGTGTGTGGGGGTGTAGGATATATTTCAATGTTGGATGTGTTTCAGGGACGAAATGTTCTTATAACCGTCATGGGGGCACGCCACGCACCCCCCCCCCCCCCCCCCCCCCGTTTTCGCTGGGTCATTTATTTACAGTTTGGTAATAAACACAGCGTGATCTGAGGGAGGACCGGCAACCCCCCACCCCCGCCCCCAGACCGGCCGAGCATGCCCAGGGGCGGGGGGAGGTGTTAGGAATGTAGAAAAACTAGAAATCCCCTAAAATCATCAAGGGGGCTCGAGCCCCGCACCCCCCACGTAGTCGTCGTCACTGATGTGTTTGTTCCGTTATTTTACTATGTGTGACCCCGCTAAATAAATTGATTGGACAGGATACTGGAGTATGGTACAAGCATAACAATAGTTTTATTTATAACAAGGTACAAAATACTTTAATTGTTTGTATATCAAGAATTGTAAAAAGCAGTGTTTGAGAGGGTATTTAAAATGGGGAGAAGTGGTTCACAAAAACATATCAAAACTAAAATCGAAGGAAAAAGGGACAACAGTCCTTTACAGGGCCGTTTGTTCAACTTGAACCAGGTATAGCTCTTATGTCTAAACACCTGAACTGTCTCTCAATGGTGTCATACAAGCAAGCATCTCCACCTGTAGATTACTCCCCGTTAATTGCCTACACAGAGTACTGGGGAAGCCACACCCCAAACATTGGTCAGGGAACATCCAAGGCTACACTACAGCGCACTGCAACAAGTGTGGTGTAGACCAAATGACAAGTCTGCAGCCGAGCATACCTATCTCACAACGCATGAACGTTACGGCGTTTGTGAGGACCCACAACTGATGTCCTGTCAGCTGCCTGTTCAGAACACTCTTAAATATACGTCTCACTTAGGACTCTACTACCCTCTAGGGGTTACATTCTACCCCCCCATAATTGAATCGTCGCCCGACGATTCACCATAAACATAGGGATAGTACAAGTTGCTAGGGAAGCCGCAGCCACCATACTCTACCATGCAGTCTGGGTTTCCTGCTCCGACCATGCTGACTGGGGGAGATGATTGGGGTTTGAGTGCTGTCCTGCTGTCTCTCGTGTGGTACGCCGAGGCCTATAGTGCGAGTCGCCCACCTCTATAATGGTGTAACTTGGCTCTTCTAGACCAAGGTATTTGGGTTCCTCCTGTTCAGCAGAAATGTCCCTGGTGGGTTCAAGAGAGTCCATCTTCACCTGAAGTCTGCAGTCCACAGTCAGATGTGATCCGAAATGATCCTGGAGGAGTTGTGGAGAAATGACACGGACCAAGTCTTCTTATACCAGAGAGCCACTAACTGCTTTGAATGATAGACTAAGAGAACAATAGAAAATTCACAAGATTATAGGTGTATTATCTCGCATGATACTGTGCAGTAACTTAGTTAGGATCCTACTCCAATGCATTATCAAAAGGTCACTTTAAAGAAGAGTGCAGCCTGAAAGTAGTAACACCTCCCCTTTGTCTTGTAGTGGTGACAGCTCTCCTCCAGTTAACTGCAGTCAGGCTCCATTTCAATGTGAAAGGCTCACAACCAAAGACACCTAGATGATGATGGGCCATCATCACTGCTACCCCCGCCCTCTTCTCTGTTTCACACAAATTCACACACACCCCTCCTCCCTCTCACCCTCTATTCTCTCCTAACTACCCTCCCTGGAGTCCGTCCCTCTCTCTCACCCTCACTCCGCAACCACATCCTATATATATATATAATTTCAAGTACTGTACTTGGAATGGAATTTCCAGAACAATGGAGGGGAGTAAGCCATTCATTATCCATGCATAATTTAATTTGACCAACAACAAACGAACGGGTTCTAACTGGTTCTAAATGTGCTCCTTTGACAAACAATGTTCTAATATGATAAATAAGGTAAAATAAACATGAAATAAACACGGGGCGAGATATCCGTGCGTTGGGGCGAGATATCCACGCTGTGGGGCGAGCTGTCCACACTATGGGGGCGGGCTCTCCACGGCTCGGGGCGAGCCGTCATCACTTTTCGAAATTCTGTGGCGAGCCGTCTTCACTTTTCGAAATTCTGTGGCGAGCCGTCTTCACTTTTCGCGAGGGCGAGTTGGAAAAGGGGCGAGTCGTCTCGGTACCCTTCCACTGCATCGGTGTATGAATGTGTGTGTGAATGGGTGAATGTAATGCACAATCTTATGTAAAGCGCCTTGGATAGAGGCGCTATATAAATGCACCATTTACCATTTACCATTTATCCCTATAATGTTGTTTCTGTCTTGGCTGCCTATAGCCATATTTCTAGTGTACTCTTGAACTCTTCATGTCTTTGTGTCCCGTCTCAGTTTCTGCTCTCCCTAAACCTTCAGTGTTTTGGACCTTTTTGCCTGTCAGTAGCTCCTGCCAACCCAATTTAACCCATTTTGAGGCGGGAACCCCTTTTTGGTGTTTTAAGCATTATGTTGTACTCTTGCTGTTGATTTTTGAAAAATCGTGAAAATGTGTTGCACATCTTTGAATATTTATTATTTCACAGTGAATGTTTTTAACTCATGTCTTTGCTTTTGGGGGAGGTCCCTGGAAACAAATGTTTTCAGATGGGGTAGGCGGCCAATTACTTAATAATCTTGGGGGTCCTTGACATGAACATGTTTGAGAACCACTGACATAGAAACATGGGTTTTTCAGAAAACTGTCAGGATTTAGAAGACATTTGTAGAATCGTTCCCAGGTCAAAATGGGTTAAGCAGTAAGCATTGTCCCCTTTGCTCGATAATGAACATTTGAACCTCCGTCCGCCCTGCGGTTGTCGCACTCATGTCCTATTCTCCCGACACACCATCACAAGCACTGCAAGAACACTTAATTGAGGACTGAGTGCAATCCGCCAAAGCAATTTGAGGAAATTGAGGCTCACTCATAATGATAGACGCACGCACGCGCGCACGCATGTGTTTACACACACACACACACACACACACACACACGCATACATGCATACTCTACCTGAGAATCTTCTCAGCTTTCACACGCCTGTTGCCATGGAGATTGCCATTGCTGTCTCTGTGCCCACTGATGGAACTTAAAGTGCAAATGCATCGTTTAACACACACACACACACACACACACACACACACACACTGCAGTGATGTGTTAACTGCGGCAGACCCTGCATTTAGAAACGGGCATATTCCACTAGAGTATTCCGCTGCTAATAAGCAGGGAATTAACCAATAATATTGACATCCAGAGAGTGAGCTCGGAGCAAAGCAGATTATACTGTAGTGTACACCATTTGATGAAATCAAATGATGTACTGTAGTGTACTGTACACACACTGAAATCAAATGATATACTGTATGTACTGTACACACACACTGAAATCAAATTATATACTGTAGTGTACTGTACACACACAGATGAAATCTAATTATATACTGTAGTGTACTGTACACACACAGATGAAATCAAATGATATACGGTAGTAGTGTACTGTACACACACAGATGAAATCTAATTATATACTGTAGTGTACTGTACACACACAGATGAAATCAAATTATATACTGTAGTGTACTGTACACACACAGATGAAATCTAATTAAATGTAACTGTACCGCAGTTATATTTACAGTACATTGAGGGACACAGTCTTTTGTCAGATGTCCCCACAATATCATGTCGAGTCTCATGATGCAGTAAAATGGACATTGCAGTACATACACTATAACACTTTGTACGACGACGACGAGAAAATTGCTGATCAACAAGCTCAAAATGGATTGGAAACGGATGGAATAGCGACACAATGTGAGCTTGTAGATCTGCTATTTTCGCTGTTTTGAATTTTGAAAATCTTTGATCCCCCCCCCCCCCCCCTTTAGTAACTCTGAGGACCCCCTAGGTTGGGCCCTGGACACCCCCCCCCCCCACCACCACTATCAGAATAGAGCTGAATAGAGCTTCATCGTTTTAACACATTCCCCTCTATTCTTTATTTCATACTCCTTTCATACAAGGATTATGATCCATGATCCCAAGCTCCTTCGCCTGGAAAAGGAGCCAGCTTCTGGTTAGGATGCCTCTCGGGCGTCTCCCTATAGGGAGGTCCTCGAGGCACGTCCCACAGGGAGGAAAACCCTGGGGCAGACCAAGGCGCAGATGGAGGGATTACATCGACTGCACTGGCCTTGGAACGTCTCGGGCAGGAGGAAGTTATACTAATGTTGCTGTGGAGAGGGAAGTCTGGAGCTCTCTGGTGGAGCTGTTGCCCCCGTGACCCGACTACGGATAAGCGGTTGAAGATGGATGGATGGATGGATGGATGATCCCAAGCAACCATAGGAACCATGCATGGTGGTGAGTGACCCACACAGCGTTGATGAGTTTAGCATCCTGGCAGGGATGACGCCCTCCCTGCCTCCTCTTCATTATACTCCTGGACTACTTTAGTGTGAAGGTAGGAATCTTGTTTTTATTTCTTTGTTGCTGCTGCTGCTGCTTCTGCTGCTGCTGCTGCTGCTGCTGCTTCTGCTGCTGCTACTGCTGCTGATACTGCTACTGCTGCTACTGCTGCTGCTGCTGCTGCTGCTGCTGCTGCTTCTGCTTCTGCTGCTTCTGCTTCTGCTGCTGCTGCTACTGCTGCTACTGCTGCTGCTGCTGCTGCTTCTGCTGCTGCTGCTGCTGCTGCTGCTGCTTCTGCTGCTGCTACTGCTGCTGATACTGCTACTGCTGCTACTGCTGCTGCTGCTGCTGCTTCTGCTTCTGCTGCTTCTGCTGCTGCTGCTACTGCTGCTACTGCTGCTGCTGCTGCTGCTTCTGCTGCTGCTGCTGCTGCTGCTGCTGCTGCTGCTGTGTCTGCATGTTGTTTACCGTTGCTGATGTGATTCCTGCTGTCAGTGTTGTTTTTGGCAGCAAAAGTACCGCCCGTGGTTGTGCCCCTCTTCGCACCCATTGGTTGCCGTTTCGTGGTTGGACAAAAATCCTCTCTCTCCATCCACTGCCATTGAAATAACGTGTTTTTCAATTGCTTCGTATTGATGTTCTGTGAATTCAATTCTTATTTTAAACTTGGTGTCAGTAAAAAGGAACATCACAGGTGCAGCATGGTGACTGGGCATATCATGCTTGTTTTTAGTTTTTTCCAAAAATGATGTTTTAGCAAATTCAACATAAACAAGGCGGAACCAGGGCGGAAACAAGGCATGCACACATGTGTGCATGCATTCATGCGTAAATTGCACACACGTGAGGGTCCATGTTAAATGAGGTGTGCAGGGTTTGCTCCATATGTGTGATCTTTGTGTGGGTGGTTTACAGCCTGCATCCATTCCACACAGCCTCTCTTACTGAACACATGATCTTCCTTTCGCATAGACGGACATTTTTCGTCTTAGTTTTAGTCAACGAAATCAACACTGGCTGCACGTCCGATTTTCAATTAAATTAATTTCCATTTCATCATTGTGCCAAACCACAACAAGTTGTCTCAAGACACTTTGCACAGAGCAGAGACCCCAATGTTTTCGTCCCTGAGCAAGAGTTTGGTGACAGTGGGATGGAAAAAGCCCATCTGCCTCGATTGTTGTGTGAGTGTTGGTGTGTGCGAGAGAGAGAGGGAGACAGAGACAGAGGAGACACGCATAGATACATGCACGGCAACAATAATAATCATAATTATAATGACAGCAACAACAGTATTATACTATAACAACTAGGCCTATATTTATTACATTTCTTTAACATAATTTGTATTGAAGGAATGTCACAGAATCAAATTTCCAGAAAAAAAAAGGAAAAATAAAATCTAACTCAGTGACAATACAAACACAAACGCTCCCACCCAACTCCATACCCCCAAAACAGTAGGACTACATTTGACCGTAAATAAGAAGGTACAATAAATTACGGTATTCCATGGAAAGGCTCAATCTACAGGGAGAGGACTTGGGAGTAAAAAAGCCCAGAATGGGTTAATGGGGCGGCGGTGGCTCAGGGGTAGAGTGGCTGGATGGTAACCGCAAGGTTGCCAGTTCGAACCCTGTGGGCTCCCCCAAGGTTAGTGTCGAAGTGTCCTTGAGCAAGACGCTGAACCCCTAATTGCTCCTGATGTGCTGGTTGGTGCCTTGCATGGTTTCCGCCGCCATCGGTGTATGAATGTGTGTGTGAATGGGGGAATGAAATGTAAAGCGCCGCTATATAAATGCACAATTTACCATTTACCACTATGTCATCATTTCTTGTTTTATGCCCAGGAACGCTAATTAACATTACAAGCCATTGCTAAGGTTGTGGTTAATTATTTATCTAATGTTAAAAGGCATGCTGTGTGGGCGTTCGTGCAGGTGTGTTACGTGCCACTGCATCTATTTTCTACTGTGTCATCATGAAATATGTAGGCCAGGTTGGCAGGAATGGATGAGCTTAGCATGTCACTACAGCTACAGGCAGTGACTGACACTGCAGGGTGTCCGCGTACACACAGACCCACACACAGACCCCTCCCCAGACTGTACATCCCCTTCTCACTGCAGGGTGTCCAGGTGCACACAGACCCCTCCCCAGACTGTACATGCCCTTCTCATACAGTTGGGTGCCACCGATATTGTCCCTTATCATTTGACCCATTTAGGCCTGACCTCAAAATTTTAAAAAATCCTCCAGTTTTCTGAAATAAATATTTTCACGATTTTTAAAAAATAGCAGACCTACAAGCTCGTAGCGCGCCACTCGGTGGCGCGCTATGAGCTTGTAGATCTGCTATTTTTCAATAGCTAAATTATAACATAATGTTTAAAACACCAAAAGGGGTTCCCGCCCAAAATGGGTTAACTGTCCTTTTGCGCAGATCACGCAAACCTCAGCAAAAAGAAAAGGACAATATCGATGGCCTCCAACTGTACATACAGCAATTGGTGACTCTTTTTGAGGGGTGCTAGCCCTTAACCCTTATCCCATTTTGTACTATTTAAAAAACAACAACATTAAAATAGTTCAAATAGCTGATCTACAAGCTCACACCGTGTAGATGCAGATCAGCTAGTTGAACTATTTTAAAATGATTTTCAAAATAGTAAAAAATGGCAAATAAGTTTAGGGATAAGGGATAAGGCCGGGTGGCGCAAGATGGAGCCCTTAATGTTTGTGTTTAGTTACATTTTTGTTTTAAAAACGCCATAGACGGGGGGCACGGTGGCACAGTCGGTAGTGCTGTCGCCTCCTACTGCAACGATGCAAACACTGTTCTGATCATCATAGAGCTACGCCCGGGAATCCTCTGTGACTTCCCATTTTTGCCCGTTATAGTTTAATGCGGCGGAGCAAATGTATAATAAAGTGAAGCTTCATTCAGTCTGTCTGTCTGTCTGTCTGTCTGTCTGTCTGTCTGTCTGTCTGTCTGTCTGTCTGTCTGTCTGTCTGTCTGTCTGTGGTTCCAGTGTCTCATCCAAATAATCAACAACAACAATGTCTGGCAGTTTTGTCGCCCATGTGTGGCAGGGTGTGTGCGCCTCCTCAGTCTAATCTTGCAGATCTTAATGGCCAAAGCGTCTAGGGCTATAAGCGGAGGTCACTTGTGGTGTCTATTGAGCCACTTTAGATGCACTGATTGTTGCCTATACTGTCATATAACTTCATGGGAAGATACGCCGGGACAACGCTCCACACGTCCCAAACTCTTCTCCCTTCTGGCCCCAAAACTGTGGAATACACTCCCCGTTGCAATCAGAACTGCAGCATCACTCCCAATCTTCCGCCGTAGTCTGAAGACCCACCTTTTCAGACTCCATCATGGCCCATAGCACTTATCCTACCCCCTTAGATAGCACTTTTTAGACTTAGATAGCATTTGAAACAGACTTATAGCATGTCATGTAGACAGCACAATAATTGCATTGTATGTAGTCATAGCACATCATAGTACATATGTATAGCATAGTATAGTATATATGTATAGTTAATATGTATAGTGTCATTATATAGATATGTTCTAGTTACGTTCTTAGCTTACGCATGTTTCTTGATAAATGCATTTTATATATGTGATGTATTCCCATACTTTTGTTCTTGCCTAATGTAAATCACTCTGGATTAAGAGCGTCTGCTAAATGCCTAAATTGTAAATTGTAAATTGTAAGATACAGCTTTGGTTGGGGTCGGGCCAGAGCCTATATATGTGGCATGTGCCTGGACTGCAAGGCCAGTGGGTGCTTATCATTCATTTTCAATGGAAGCCAGTGACATCCAACGTTTGGGCTTGTTTTCAGCTTCAGCTACGAAGATACAAAGCTACAAATTTGCTGTGTAGCTTTGTATCTTTTGCATCGGCCTGTGTGAACGCATGCAGCATCAGTCCGTTTATCACTCACTCCTCTTGCAGGTCAAATAAAGACTGGGCATGTGAAGAATTGTTTAAAGGAGCATTCAGTGATTTGGGTGATATGTAAAAAAAACCCGGTCCGCCCCGGTAACAAGATGTGCACATGCACACACTACAGTGGGGGGACACGCAACAGGTCACAGCACGCACACCAAGGCCCGGCCCTGCTCGATCATGATTGGCAGAAGGCCCTTCTCTATCCTGATTGGATGAAGGCTGGGCCACCTAGCCAAAAACGAAACCTAAGGTTTCTTGATCCCCAGGGGTTAACTGGGGACAGGGAGGAACTCCTTATATTGTCAGCACACTCTATAGTAAGGAGGATTATCACAACAAAACAAAAAAAGAAGTGATATTTTAATTAAGTGAAATCACTGAATACTGACAGTGTTTATTTTGTTGAACACGATCTAAATGTAATTGGAAATGTGTTCAAAAGGAAGCTTGGGATCAGATCTCAACCCGACGGAGCGAGACAGATCACATAACTGACGCAACGCAAGGGAGGAATTTCTCTCACCCAGCGTTCCTTATGTATTCTTGCGTCGATTACGTTCGACTCTGTCAAGCACTTTACTTGCTTAAGTGTCTTCATGGTGGTAAAAGACAAGAATCAGACAAGGGCCAAGGCAACCGTTGCTGAAGTGGATTCTGGATGTCTGGCTTTGATAAAGGTCACAACACTACATTTCCAACTCTGAATAGAGATAGATGCAGCTGCCTGTAACAAAATGTCATAAGATGTCTGGCTGAAAACCGCACCATTCATAAATGTCAATGATTTAAACACGCAGCTCTGCCAAGTCAATTCTGACAAATGGCTCAATTACTAAATACTCCTGATTCTTCGGGGCAGCGGTGGCTCAGGGGTAGAGTGGCTGGATGGTAACCGCAAGGTTGCCAGTTCGAACCCGGGCTCCCCCAGAGTTAGTGTCGAAGTGTCCTTGAGCAAGACACTGAACCCCAAATTGCTCCCGATGTGCTGGCTAGTGCCTTGCATGGTTTCTGCCGCCATCGGTGTATGAATGTGTGTGTGAATGGGTGAATTGATGCACAATCTATGTAAAGCGCCTTGGATAAAGGCGCTATATAAATGCACCATTTACCATTTTTTTCTCTAGAATAACTTCTCTGTTTGTTCTCCCATCTCAGCCAAGCCTTCCTCTAAAGTGCAACTGACTTTTTTACCTCAGTGGGGGAAAATCCCTAGCGACTGCAAAATAGAGGTCTGTTCTAGTTCGTTCAGTAATCTTCTCTTTGATGTTGTCCTTACTGGCTGAGGTGTACAGTTTCCCCCCCCCCCCCCCCCCTTAATCTCTTTATTGTCTTCTTTTGAGTGCTATGAAGGTAAGGTTAGAGAAGCACTGAGTGCAGAGATAGGTCAGTCCTCTGCAGTGTCAAGCTCACAACACGTCCCCGCTCTGTGATGCGTTCTGTGAGCTTGCAGATCAGCTATTCTCATGCTATGCACTGGTGGCGCGCAACTAAATCATAAACGAGCCATGCAGCAGATTAGGCAAGGCATGCAAAGCTACATAATGAAATACTAACCAAGGTCACTGTCAGAGTGCCAGACTGACCGTGGCACTGTAGCAACAGAACGAATAATAAGCAACCGAAAGAATTATGGCCAATATGTGCCAGCAATGGCAATGGCAGTATTGTCAGTACTTTCACATTGTCACACCCACATTGTTAATTTTAATACGGGGAGCTGTTGCTTAGACCACAGTGTACCAATAAGGTCCCCCGGCAGCAAACTCACACAAAAAACAATATATATACCGGTATACAGAATACGTAATATGAAATCAAACTGGTGTTAAGCTGCCCTTTAGGCTGTGACAACGTGTCACTGCATGACAGATCTTCTCGTATCTTCTATTTGCGTTGCGCAACACCGGTGTGA
This sequence comes from Electrona antarctica, assembly GCF_951216825.1. NCBI lineage: Eukaryota > Metazoa > Chordata > Actinopteri > Myctophiformes > Myctophidae > Electrona > Electrona antarctica. The sequence continues at coordinate 43,169,163 of NC_136790.1, forward strand.
AATATAAATCAGGGCTACATGCCCAGAGAGGCTACATGCTACAGTATATGAGTCACAAGCCAAGGCTTGTCTCACACATTAATAAATTAGACTTTAGTGTCATGTGTGGGTGGTTGTTACGCATCTTTATTGGTGTACGCCAGTATCCTCTTTACACTCACAGAGATACACATTTTAGAACATTATGGGCCAATTGACAAGATATATGTAACCTATTCCCTATTACGTTTACCCAGGCACTCGTTCCCCATTTTCTCCCACATTTTCCCACAATACTGGAATGGGAGCTCATTCCAGTATTGACAACCTTTTATGGACAGTACATTTTGACTGAAGGTAGACTTTCTGCCATGGACCTCACAGTCACCCCTGGATGCAGACCTGGTGTCATACACACTGTCTCTCTTTTTATGTATAAATTCCTTCAGAGGAGGAGGAGCTAAATCATTTAGACATGTATAGATAAAACAGGCACTCTTACTTACTACACTTAATTGTTGCCAGTGTAGACTATGGCCTCTGTCGGAGGTGCATATCTTTCGTCCGACGTACTAACAGTCCGACACACACTATAGTCCAACACCCTCCCCCTAACCTAGCCTTAACCGGCCATGCATGAGTCTTAACCGGCCGCGCATGAGTCGCATGAGTCTTAACCGGCCGCACATGAGTCTTAACCGGCCACACATGAGTCTTAACCGGCCACGCATGAGTCTTAACCGGCCACGCATGAGTCTTAACCGGCCACGCATGAGTCTTAACCGGCCACGCATGAGTCTTAACCGGCCATGCATGAGTCTTAACCGGCCACACATGAGTCTTAATCGGCCACGCATGAGTCTTAACCGGCCACGCATGAGTCTTAACCGGCCACATGTGTCTTAACCGGCCATGCATGTGTCTTAACTGGCCACGCATGTGTCTTAACTGGCCCTCCCTGCTGAAAAGACATGCACCAAACACATGTGGTATGATATGATATAGTACTTTATTGTCAGTTCACACTGAAATGTGTCTTGCGACCCAGCAGCCACATATGCAGAACACATATGTACACACATTTGACATAACACAAAGAACAAGACAATTTACATACATAAAGACATGAAGACAAGAGCAATGTCCACCTAGATTACCCCGTGGCTACTACAACTCCTGATTAAGCCTCAAAGTCGACTGGTGGACAAAGGACCTCTTTATAGTCTGACTTTATTGTATGCTGCTACACCATATCTCCTGCCTGAAGGTAGCAACCTATATTCTCCATACAACACATGCTTAGTATTAGAGGTGATATTCCTTGCTAACCTTAGGATGCTGTTATCAGCATCCTAATGGTAGCGCCATTGGAGGATGATAACCGCTTCTGTGTGAACCGAGCTCCACAACATTGTTTGCCAGTAGAGGAAGATGGCCGCTTTTCCGTGTGAGCCCCACAACACCGTTTGCTATGCTCACACATACTTTTATATCAATCTTATCTCTTATTTTGTTGTTTTGTTTTCTTTGATTGATCTCCTTTCCCCCTCAAGGGGTTGAGTGATGGGAAATTAATCGGCAAACAAATCGGTATCGGACGATTCTAGTCGTTTTTAGATTAATCGGCATCAGTTCGATTAATCAATCAGACCGATTAATCGGTCTGTTTTTACAGATAAACAAGCCCAAAGTAACAGCTTGAACAGATCTACAAGCTCACAATATTAAATATAAAGGTATTTAAGTTAAATCTGACTTGCCTAAGCCTGCAGTGCAGACACCCTGTTACATGTATTTTTCAGAATGCAAATTATTATATTTATTTTAATACAGAATGAGATATCGACATCTGTAATATCGGTTATCGGCCATAATGGCAATTAATTATATCGGATATTGATATCGGCCAAAATGTCTCATCGGCACATCCCTATCTCAACCCCTCTTTCTCCTCCTTCCCTTTCTTATGTTTTTCTATATGGACATGGCAAATACGATGGGAACTATGCACGGAAACAAAGTTCGCCCACTTTATTTTTATTATTTTTTTACTTCTGTAAACCTGTGATGTGACAATAAAAGCTGATTGTGACCAATCAGCAGGGGTCGTTACCACAGCAACGAGGACGATGGTCCATCGCTGGCTTATCAACACAATTGTTCATTGGAGTGCTTGTTGTTGTCAACACTGGGAACTCACCCAGGTGTCTGTGGTGGCGGATCCATGTGTGCATTTCCTCCTAAAGCATTATGTAATACTTTAGCTATTGAAAATAGCAGATCTACAAGCTCGTAGCGCGGCACGAGCTTGTAGGTCTGCTATTTTAGCTAAATCGTGAAAATGTGGTGCAAATCTTTGAACATATTCTTTCAGAGCAAACATTTTTAACTCAAATCTTTGCTTGTGTGGGGGGGGGGGGGGGGTCCCTGGAACAACATATTTTCAGATGGGGGTCGGTCGGCCAATTATATAAATTTTTTGGGGTTCCTTGACATGAAATATTTTGAGCGCCACTGATATAGAAACATTGTTTTTTTTCCAGAAAATTGTCATTGTGCTGAACGGGAGTAGCCAACAACAGCGCATGTCAAAACGATGTCAAACCGTCGCATTATCGCACGTTCAACTGTGTTGAACTCCACGCTGTGTGTGTGTGTGTGTGTGTGTGTGTGTGTGTGTGTGTGTGTGTGTGTGTGTGTGTGTGTGTGTGTGCGTGTGCGTGTGCGTGTGTGAGATGGCATCACATCTCTCTCATCTCCCACCCGGACAGATGCCCCCCTCACCCCCATTGGCTTAAATTTCACTCCGAAATCATAGAAATGGTGCTGTACTGTGTTGTATTTTGTATGTTTTTCTATGGACCTTGAGTCAGCAATGAAGGCATTCACTTTACTTACTTACTGTACTGTACTTCAGGGGTTCTCAACCTGTGGGTTTTTTTTTTAAATATAATTTGGGGATCCCGACAAATTATTTTAGGGTGTCCCCAATGTCGCGAGACATGGCCAAAGCATTTCCGGGGGTCCCCAGCCAATTACGTTGAGAACCTGTACTGTACTGTACTGTACTGTACTGTACTGTACTGTACTGTACTGTACTGTACTGTACTGTACTGTACTGTACTGTACTGTACAATGAATGCCATGCTTCTTACTCATATGCTTCCAATCAGTATAAGAACGTCTGGAAGTGCCTCTCACTGGACTGTATTACATGTAATCCTGCTGAGGTGTGTGTATAGTCTCGTCAATCCTCTTTCATCATTACTACTGTTTGCCATGCACATCCCTCTGGGTCAAGGTACTGTAAGCTTTGTATGTTATTGGAGAGAGGGAGGGAGGGAGGGGGAGAGAGGGAGAGAGGGAGAGAGGGGGGGAGAGAGAGGGGGAGAGAGGGGGAGAGAGGGAGGGAGGGGGAGAGAGGGAGAGGTGGGGAGGGGGAGAGGTGGGGAGGGGGAGAGGTGGGGAGAGGTGGAGAGAGGGAGAGGGAGGGGGAGAGAGGGGGAGAGAGGGAGGGGGAGAGGTGGAGAGAGGGGGGGAGAGAGGGAAGAGAGGGAGAGGTGGAGAGGGGGAGAGGGAGAGGTGGAGAGAGGGGGAGGGAGAGGTGGAGAGAGGGGGAGAGGTGGGGAGGGGGAGGGAGAGGTGGAGAGAGGGGGAGAGGTGGGGAGGGGGAGGGAGAGAGGGAGAGGTGGAGAGAGGGGGAGAGGTGGGGAGGGGGAGAGGTGGAGGGAGGGAGGGGGAGAGGTGGAGAGAAGGAGGGAGGGGGAGAGAGGGAGGGAGGGAGAGAGAGGGAGAGGTGGAGAGAAGGAGGGGGGGAGAGGGAGAGGTGGAGAGAAGGAGGGGGAGAGGTGGAGAGGGAGAGGGGGGAGGGAGAGGGGGGAGGGAGAGGTGGAGAGAGGGAGAGGGGGAGAGAAGGAGAGAGAGAGAGAGATTTGATTGCTCCTGCACAAACCGAGATGGGAATCAATCGATGAAAAGCAGGCAAAATGACTTGACAGGTGCAACAGGACAACGAGATCCTCTCCTCTCCTCTGGTGGAGGTCACCCTGAAACAAGGGGAAATTGGAGAAACGGGAGGAAAGGGGCAGAATGAAAGGAGGGGGGATGGAAGTGTGAAGTGAGAAGAGACTGGGTGGAGGATGGATGTAAGAATGGAGGTGGAGAAGGGTGTTTCCGAACCGTGCCTTGTGCGCACACTTTGCAGGAAATCCCTTCACTGGGCTGCACACGGCACACAACACTACGACACACACGCACGCATGCATGCATGCATGCGTGCGTGCGTGTGTGCTTGCGCGCATGCATGCATGTACGTAGCGGGCTGCGGCACGACACGCGCCTAGCCTATGATGTAGGAGGACGATGACATGAGGGTGGGAGGGGAGGGGGAGGAGGAGGAGGAGAGCCAATGAGCAGCCAGAGTGATGGAGCAAGGGAAGAGAGAGAGAGAGAGAGAGAGAGACAGACAGGCAAAGAGAGAGAGTGTGATGGAAAGGGGTGGAGAAAGCAGTAAAGAAGAGAGCGAGAGAGGCAGAGAGAGAGAGAGAGAGAGAAAGGGCAGAGAAAGTGTCTGTGAGCGAGAGGGAGAGCGTGTGAGCACATGAAAGAGTGAGACAGGCAGAGTGAGAGAAGAGGAGAGAGCATCTTTTGCAGGCATCCAGGTTGCAGTTTCATTGGAGGCTGAGAAGGCAGAGAAGAGAGGGAGAGCTTTACTCTGTACTGTAAAGGACGACACCTCTACTCTCTCTCTCTCTCTCTCTGTGTGTTTTTCTTTCTCTCTCTTCACTCACACACACACACACACACACACACATGCTTGGCTGGCTGACAGTGCTTTGGAGAGCTCTCTACTAAAGAGTGGACTAGAGCTGAATCCATCCATCTATCTCTCCATCGCCTCCTCCCAACACGCTTTGGGACACGCTGCTCTCGTCCTGTCAGCCGCCGCGGAACCATTTGGAACCGGACCCGTTTCTCCCATCATTCATCTACTCATCAGGCTTCAGTCTTCATCTTTCCGAACAGACATACGAAACCAACCTAACCAAACCAAACCGATCGACGACGACGAGCTGAAGAGGACCTGACCTTCCCCCCCCTCCCCCTCCCCCCCGAGATCGAAACATCCAACCAAACAGCAACCATGAACTTCCTCCGGCGTCGCCTCTCCGACAGCACCTTCATCTCCAACTTGCCCAACGGATATATGACGGACCTCCAGAGGCCCGACGCTCCGGCCGCCCCACCTCCCACCTCCCCATCCTCCTCTGCTCCCCCCCAGCCAGGTGCTCAGACGACGTCTCCGTCCCAACAGCAACCCGCGGCGGCGCCAGCGGCTCCGGTCCAGGCGTCCCCGGCAGGGGAGCGGCGTGCGTCGGTCCAGGCGTCCCCGGCAGTGGAGCGGCGTGCGTCGGTCGCCGCCACCTCCCCCGCGGCGCCCACCCAGGAGCGCCGCGCGTCTTCTGCCTTCTTCAGCTCCTTCAGCCAGATCAGCAACGTGGTCAAGCAGACGGCGGCATCGGCCGCGGGCTTCGTGGAGGCCACGCAGCACTCGTCGTCCTCCTCCTCTCCCGCCGTCTCCAAGAGGTTCAAGGTCCTGCTGGTCATCGACGAGCCGCAGCATGAGTGGTGAGTTGGGTGCCACACACACACCGGAGCCGTCCCCTGATTGGATCGCTGAGTCGGGGGATGAGCGTTTGGACCAATTGGGGGGCGGGCGGGCGCCGGGGGGCGAACGATGTGATTGGTGTTATCTAACGTTAACTAACTAGTCCATGAATGTGTGAGCCGTGTGTGTGTGTGTGTGTGTGTGTGTGTGTGTGTGTGTGTGTGTGTGTGTGTGTGTGTGTGTGTGTGTGTGTGTGTGTGTGTGTGTGTGTGTGTGTGTGTGTGTGTGTGTGTGTGTGTGTGTGTGTGTGTGTGTGTGTGTGTGTAGCGAATGATGATTGGAACTGGAGTTATCGAGCGATGACGTACTAATACATGAAAGCCATAGTAAATGCCATAGTAAAAGTACTGTGGCATTGTGTGTGTGTGTGTGCACCGTCTGTCTATGTGTGTGTGTGTGTGTGTGTGTGTGTGTGTGCGTGCGTGCGTGTGTGCGTATGCGTGTGAAATACAAACATCAAACAAGCCATCATGGAATGAATTGGTGGCCTGTGCTGCTATGTAATAATGTATGAAACAACGCTGTTACATCACATCTTCCTGTGGTTTTACGCTAGGCACGTGCTGCTCTCTCACATTCACAAGAAAGGCACCATCTTTATCTGTTGGCATATAGTTGGTTCCTTCTGTATTGGGTGCGTGCGTGCGTGCGTGCGTGCGTGCGTGCGTGCGTGCGTGCGTGCGTGCGTGCGTGCGTGCGTGCGTGCGTGCGTGCGTGCGTGCGTGCGTGCGTGCGTGCGTGCGTGCGTGCGTGCAGTATATTGATGTGTGTAATTGGCTGTAATCTTGCCGTTTCCTCTATCTACACTTTAAGTATATTCCATTCTCTTTCTGAGCTATTATAGAGCTGCCAGTTTCCCATAATAGAAGCGGCTCTATTTACCAGAACACACACACACACACGACAAGACAGTTTTCCTCCAGGGTCTGACTGGCACCACACAACATCAACCCCCCACCCCTATAGCACGCCGTCTGTCTGTGCGTGCGTGCGTGCGTGCGTGCGTGCGTGCGTGCGTGCGTGCGTGCGTGCGTGCGTGCGTGCGTGCGTGCGTGCGTATGCGTGTGAAAAATACGAAACCTCGAACAAGCCATCATGGAATTGGTGGCCTGTGCTTTAATGTATTAAACAACACTGTTACATCACATCTTCCTGTGGTTTTACGTTAGGCAAAGAAAGGCACCATCTTTATCTGTTAGCATATAGTTTGTTCCTTCTGTATTGGGTGGGAATGGATGCATGCATGTGTCTATCGGAGGATTCTAGAGCTTTTCATATATGAATGAAGACATTATGAATTATCTCTTATCGGCTGTACGTATGCCAAAACTAGGGTTTATTGCGTTGGTTTTGCATTTACACTGTCTGGGGTATTATCTCTTGCATGCCTTGATGAATAAAATGGAGTTCTGCCACCTATAGCCATGCTATTTATCACACATGCACCTCATCACTTCATGATGTCCTACTATTATATTAGATTATGCATATTGGCTACATGGGACTCACAGGGGGGATTAATGTATGGCCTGGATATTGTGTAGTCGCCATGGATGGCCTTCATGCGGCCGGTTGCACGTTGCGAACGAACAGCCTGTTACATAAAGCACATAAAGCACAGGTCATTACGGACCTGTCTCAGTTAGTGTGTAGGCGTGTGCAGAATGCTGTGCATACATGCACGGATATTACATTTTCGCTGCACTAACATTTATCCCCATGCCCCTTTTGACCGGAATATTTACTCTATATTCTCTAGCTCATTCTAGCGGATCATAATCCATCATCTCTCTCTCTCGCTGTGTTTCAGCCATTTGGGATTGGATCACCGCCATCATGTGTGATGTGGTGGTAACACGACATCACACAGCTAGACAGTGTTGTCTCTGGAACAGATATTTACTCTAGTCTATTGCATGCAGGCTTGAGGACGATTCTACAAATGCCTTCTAAATCCTGACAGTTTTCTGAAAAACCTCATGTCAGTGGTTCTCAAAACATTTTCATGTCAAGGACCCCCACAAATATATGTATTTGGTCGCCGGCTGCCATCTGAAAATATGTTGTTCCAGGGACCAGAAGCAAAAGATTTGAGTTTAAAAACGTTTGCTCTGAAAGAAAATATTTAAACATTTGGGCCACATTTTTCACGATTTTTCAAAAATAGCAGACCTACAAGCTCGTAGCGCGGCACTCGGTGTGCTTGTAGATCTGCTATTTTTCATCAGCTAAAGTACAACATAATGCCGCCCAGAATGGCTTAACTCCTGCTGCTGTGGTATCCGCTATACATCGGACATAGACTGGGCATTGCATCGAGCGCTCCTAGCTATTATCTGTAGCCATGATTTGGATTGTTTGGGGTGCCGTCGTCGTACAACATAATGATGCAGCAATGTCTGAGCGGATAACCTTAAGAGCCTTGAAAAGGTCAAACCGAGAGAGAGAACAAGGAGAGTGTGAGTCACGAATCAAGAGGGTTATTCTTATTCTTGTATCACGCTCTTGAGTCTGTTGTGGTTCTAATCATGCCCAGACCAAGTTTGATCAGCTTCTTTCTCATTCACTCAACACTGTACAATACATTCCAGCCAGAAGGACGGAGATTGTGGTTCTGCTAATGGGGGGGGGTATATAACTATTATGTTATCAGCAAGTCATGCTTTCTTGCACCGGATGTTTGTGTGGGTGTCATGAGTGCTGCTGATTCCCTATCGGTTTGTTGCGACCGCATATATTGATGACATTCCTGATGTCATCAATATTGCCCAGCAACTCTACATCTCACCTCAAACTTCAAACCCTATAGATCTCCATATATGGAGCTGACCTGTTTCTGACATTCCATATGTCGATCCTTCCCCATCCGTCCTTCCTCTTCGATGTCTCCCATTTGACTGGTATACCTGCCCATTTAAACTCTAGACAGGCCTGCCCCAAAGTTATTCCCTGTACACTCAAGACACTGCCCCCGCTGTCACCCTTAGATCTCCATATATGGAGCTGACCTGTTCTGACATTCCATAATGTTGATCTGACCTCCTCAAACCCTGTACACTCAAGACACGCTCCATATATGGCCAGTACATCATTCTTTCCATATGTTGATCTGACCCTTAGAGTATATATTAATAGAGACAGCACCCGGAGGAAACCCTGAGGCGAAAAATGGACATAGTGGCCCAATTTGGTATTGCAGCTCGAGTTGACTATCATTGCGCACGTTCACGTTATTGGGCCCATGACACGTGAACGCTATGTTTCATACGTGAACGCGTGCAATGATAGTCAACGGCCAGCGCGTTCACGATTTGGCCCAATCCATCCCAGAATGGTCCTACCCGGAAGGAGGAGTGAAATCGCCTCATGCGCTTTTGAGCAACTTAATGCAAGTGGATGGGAGGAGAAATCGGTGCCGTCTCTATTAACCCATTCTGGACGGGAACCCCTTTTGGTGTTTTAACTAAGCAGTTTGTTATACTTTAGCTATTGAAAAATATCAGATCTACAAGCTCATAGCGCGCCACCGAGTGGCGCGCTACGAGCTTGTAGGTCTGCTATTTTTGAAAAAACTTGAAAATGCAGGCCTAAATGCGTTAATATATATACTCCATCTGACCTGATCCCCCCCCATGCCAAAGCGCCAGCGCTTGCCCAGCAGTCTGCCGTCACCCAGGCAGATGTGTGCACCCGCCCTCAGGGCCTCTTACTGGTACTATGGGATTGCTGTTACACATGTACATGTATGACATACTGTTACACATGTACATGTATGACATACTGTTACACATGTACATGTATGACATACTGTTACACGTGTACATGTATGACATACTGTTACACGTGTACATGTATGACATACTGTTACACATGTACATGTATGACATACTGTTACACGTGTACATGTATGACATACTGTTACACATGTACATGTATGACATACTGTTACACATGTACATGTATGTGCAGTGTGTACACGCAGCAGTCATAGAGGCCACACACGCTGTGCCCTTTGCTCCACTGCTGCAGTGTTCTGACCTCAGTACATTAAACTAATGAACGGGTTGGTCGAGGCCAGGATGGCTCCCTTTCCTAGACTCAAATGTCAGGAAGGGACTAGTGGACAAGAGATCCAGTATAAGTCATTTTACACTTGGTTGCATGCTTGTAGATCGGCTATTTTCAGCAAGTGTAAATACAGTCATTACGACACCATCAAGGCCCGCCAAAATACTAACACTAAAACACATATCAGTTGACTAAAATGTGACTAAAACTAAATGAAGTTTCATTCCAAAGACTAAACAAAAACAGAAATGTGCCTGCCAAAAACAACACTGGGTGGCAGAGACACAGCCAAATACAATAAAATGGAACACCCAGTGCCTGCTATGCCTGCTTGTCACTCGGCATCAGTTGGATTGGGGGTAAATCCCTGCGACATTATGTCCAGGGGGTGTATACTTGCATACATCAAGCTGCCTCACGTTACATAAACGGGAGATAAGCTCCCCTCCCTGACCTTTTAGGCCACATGGCTTTGGAAACCTTGGTTCTCAATGCAACATACAGTACATGCAAGCTCACGAATAAGCTTTCGTGTCACTAAGCGTTGTGAGCTTGTACACCTGTTCATTTTGTGCGACACTGTCATTATGACAAAGTGTATAACATAGGGCATATATTAACCCATTTTGTGCAGGAACCCCTTTTGGTGTTTTAAGAACTATGTTGTACTTTAGCTATTGAAAAATAGCAGATCTACAAGCTCATAGCGCGTCACCGAGTGCCGCGCTATGAGCTTGTAGGTCTGCTATTTTTGAAAAATCGTGAAAATGTGGCGCACATCTTTGAATGTATATTCTTTCAGAGCGAACGTTTTGAACTCAAATCTTTGCTTCTGGGGGGTTCCTGGAACTACATATTTTCAGATGTGGGTCGGCGGCCGATTACATATCATTTTTGGGGGTCCTTGACATGAAATATTGAGCGCCACTGATACAGAAACATGAGGTATGGCTAAATGGGGTAACTCATCAAACATCCTCAAAAGATTTGGACATGCAGTGTGTCCTCCTGACTGCGGCGATATGAGCAATGCTTGGGGGGTTTGGACTGACTGGAGTGGAGTGGCAGTTTTAGCTGGCATAATTCCCTGGAAGCCGCACCAATGGTTTGTAAGCCATTTTTCATTCCCTACAGTGCCACATAAATATTCATGTGTACCCTTTATGCAGGGGTTACAGACAGTGCTTCCCTCTCGCTCAGAACATATAGGGCCAAGGAGCCATTCCGCTAAATTGTATGGATTTTTCCACTCAGTGAAGAGTATAAGAGATCTGAAGCTACTCAATAAAACAACTTGATGAGGAAAGGATTCGGTGGGAAATCCTCCTCTCTCTGTAATGATTGCAGCGCATTATGGATGTCAGGAACTTATGCTTTAATAATGTATCACAGTAAGACAAACATAAATTCATAATGCTCACACCCCCATTAATTTCCCTATATCTGGGATTGTGAGTGGGACTAATTTTGCCTGCATCAGCTTTGACGCCTCTAAAGACCCCATGAAAGTGGGTTTCAGTGCATTTGATAGATTGCACTGATTTATGTATTTCCCCCCACACTTTTGTCACTGCACCATTACCACCACCCTGTATGAACTGTGTCATCCCACCCCTAGCCGCTTGTTTCCCCCTGACAGACAGCGCTACGGCGGATGGTTGACACTACTCTATCTCCCCCAGATCCTGCCTTGCCGAACAGGTGCCACCACCAACCAATAGAGGGTATGCACGTGACATCATCATCAAACCAGGAAGTTATGCAGGAACGCCTACTGAGTGGCAAAAACTACTTTCTGGCCTTGACAGCCCAGACATCCACACAGAAAAGTCCTATCTGATTGCATTAAACAACATTAAACAATGTTAAACTCACTTTGCATGTTGCTTTGCCACTCTATTTGCCACTCGATGTGCCATTCACTTTAAGCATGCGCATACCCTCTTTATTCCCCAGTGCAGGTTAGACATACCAACAGTCCTACAGTCCTACATTCCTACAGTCCGACATCCTACCCCAAAACCCTGACCGCACACAGAAGCCATGGGTGATTTGTAACCGGGCAGCACATGTCGGGAGTGACGGTGTTGTCGGACTCATGACTGTTGGTATGTCTAACAAACCAGCCAAGCTGGAGGCACTGCTGCTGGGAATCAAGCCTGCAGGGGCCTTTGTGGTGGCGGGCCTTACCTTGCCCATTCTCTATTGTCTGCATTGCTGTTTAAGCCACACGTCGTAGGGGTCCCAATCTCGACACGTACATACGATGTCCTCAGACGTCCTAGCGCATCCTCAATGATACCGGGCGAGATAAAAAATATTCTGAATTATTTCCTTTTTTTTTTGTCAGTTCGCCTTTCGGCTACCGTATGCTACACTCTAGACTCTTGTTAGCTTACCATTGACTTAGCTGTTACCGCGGCAGAAAGAATGACTCGTCTCTCCTAATCCAGAGCGCTCTCCGTGGTTTTGAACGGATCGATATACTAGCGCTTCATTTCTGCTCCTCATCCGTCTCTCCCGCAAAATATGAACGCTTTTTGGATCATATATCGTATAAATGAAAACGATAGCAATGTAAGCTAGCAATGTAAAGAGAACCTTTTTGAGCGGATTGTTTCCGGTTCGTGGGTTTCCGAGTAAAATCTGCCATGTCTTTCCGGCACCCCACAGCTCCTATTTTGAAGGACTTCCGGCACTGATTGTGTTAAAAGCAAATGGAATTAACACAACAACCTGTAGCTGGGTAGCGCTGCCCGACTTGTTCAGGCCTTATTACCGTTCATTCTACACGTATAATTATATGAGCAATGCTTGGGGGGTTTGGACTGGAGTGGAGTGGCAGTTTTTGCTGGCATAATTCCCTGGAAGCCGCACCAATGGTTTGTAAGCCATTTTTCATTCCCTACATAATTCTAATTCATGCCGTTTTACGCTGTGTCCCGATGTCCAGGTTTAGAAACACAGGCGTTTACTGTTACGTAAGGATTCTTCAGAAACATGCCCGGCAGCCATTCTCAGAAGCACCGATGTAGAAACATTGTTGGGAAGGAGTAGTCTGTATGGATTCAGTGTGATGGACAGCTAGGTTTATGGGCATGGCTGGCTGGGCTTGACGTTGGTAACCTTTTTTCTGAAGCTTATTTGCTCATTTCCTCTTACATCTACCTAGTTGAGAGTAAACCTACTCATGCATGTGTGTCCACAATTTCCTCTGCAGTGGCAGTGTGTTATGTTTAATAGGGTGCGTATGCACCTCTGCCTAATGTGTACAGTATGTGTAATCATTTAGCTCTTACTGCAAACAGGTCCCTGAAACCCCAAAGCCATTAACTGGTGAGCCACGTTGCCTTTCTCACTGAATGGTATTATAGGTTCCCCAGATGAACTTCTGAATCTGAGAGCAATGAGAGCATATTGAGGCTCCTCTATCTCGCAGACAGTATACTGTATAGCACCTCATCTTACATATTATACGCAGTGATGTAATGTCATTTTCAATGTAATGAGTTCCACTTAATAATAATAATAATAATAATAATTTTGCCATTTTATTGATTTTTTTTATTTTTTTTTTTACAAATTGCAGCATTTAACTCCCATTTCATTTTATATGATTATAATGTGGTTATATTAATGTAGAAAACAGAAGAAGAAATGATGATTATAACTAAAGCTAGCAAAATAAACTAGAATAAAAAAACAGTACAGTAGTGCATTCCGTGGATGCAGAGGTCGTTTTTATTGCGTCCCTTAACTATAAACCCGGTTTTGGGATGCAAAATGCACCCTATTTTAATCTCTGCATACTATACGTATATATGTTTGTGTCTACTTGTCTCAAGCCTGATCTGCCCCCCCAAAGGGATAGAAGACAGACAGCCGTTCCAGGGCTATACATTTTACTGGCAACGTACAGTAGCCTATAACCTTGGAGAAAACCAACCTGTGGTACTATAGCCTCTATAGATTTTGTTATCAGTCTGTCACTGCCTGCATCTCCCCGCTCCATAGCAACAACAGTAGGCTATCCTATCATGTTACATGTATGCAGACTCCCTCCTTGGCCATGTACTGTACTTGCATGGGAATATGTACATTGTGTCTCCAGTAGTCTAGTTTGAGTCGGCCTGGGCCATGGCTCAATGGTCCAGGCACCTTGGCTGGTAATCCAGTCTGGTAGTGTGCCGCGGGTTCGACTCCCGAACTCGACGGCCTTTACTGCATGTCTTCCCCCCCATCTCTCTCCCCATTTCCTGTCAGCCTACTGTCTGTCCCTCCATACAAAATATAAAATAAAGGCGAAAGCCACAAAAAAAAAACATTTAAAAAAAAGTCTAGTTTCAGTCGACTAAATGTCATAAGATTTTAGTCGACTAAATCTATAGTTGATTTAGTCGACTAAAATGTAACGGCCTTTGATGCCGTCGTAATGACTCATTTTACACCTGCTGAGAATAGCAGATCTACAAGCTCACAACGCGTCGCGCTGCGACGTGTTGTGAGCTTGTAGATCTGCTATTCTCAGCATGCAACCAAGTGTAAAATGACTTATACTGGATCTCTTGTCCACTAGTGCCTTCCTAACATTTTAGTCTAGTTTTTATTTGTTGACGAAATTGTCAGTATTTACTTTAGTCTTAGTTTTAGTCATCATACAGTATAGCTTAGTTTTTATTTAGTTTCCATTTAGCTTCCGTCAGTGGAAAAAGGTAGTCGACGAACATTTTTCGTCTTAGTTTTAGTCGACGAAATCAACACTGATGGGTACTGGAGGTGTCAGACACTAGGGGCTCCATTTTTGTCGCCGCCGTTACCCGCGACGTGGCCCGCAAGGCCGGCGCAAGTCAGCCACTGCCCGGACGAGTATAGGAGCTTGCTCTGTCCCTTAATGGTATTTTGGTCCAGCGTCACCCGCTATCTATTTTGCCGACACCGGTATTTGCGCCTAGAGGTGTGGTCATGGGCGTGTTGGCACGCTTTCCCCTAAATTGCTATTGTGGTCCCACACATTTGGGAAGGCGCATAGTGGAGCCGTATGCCAAATTAGTTTGGTATAGCAGCGCGCACTGCGTGGAGATGTTGTTAATGGTATGGTCACAGATTATGCCAATTATGAAAATTGCTCAATGCAAGTTAGCATCCGGCAGTTTCTACATGCAGGGAACCCATACTCAACATTTCTGACATAAAACGTTGCTGTACGTGTGTGTATGTCTGGGTTCACAATGGGGCTCTATGTAGACTAAGTAGACTAATAAGGGATTTCGCATGGACGAAAATAGAGCCATATGTGTTAAGGCACAAGTTGGCACCTCTATTGCGTAGGACCGAAATAGCCAATTTGCTCGTCTACATATGACGTAAATTCATTGTCATGTCAATGGGAATGTATTTATGTTTGTGTTAGGATAAAAATCTACATTATAGCTGAATAGGAGGGGCTAGCGACCCTGTACCTGGATGGAAAACGTGACACAGACCAGCCATGCGAAAAGCAAAATAAATCACACCTGTGTGAAGTGAGAGAGGCTCTCTTATCATCATACATCATCTCATTCTGGCCAATCACAATTGTGCGGCCCTCACTTTTCCGTCTTCACTGCTGTCATCTTCAATATGTCTATAATATCTTTGCTCATCGCTCTAGGGTGATCAGCCAATCACAACCCGGGGTGCTGCGCATAGGGAGGGGCTATAGGGCCTCTCAAAAAACATCTGGAACTCCAAGGCTGCTCAACAGACTGCTGGTGTCTGCGCGTATTTCACGCCTGATGTACAGTTGGAGGCCATCGATATTGTCCTTTTCTTTTTGCTGAGGTTTGCGTGATCTGCGCAAAAGGACAGTTAACCCATTTTAAGCTCATAGCGCGCCACCGAGTGGCGCGCTACGAGCTTGTAGGTCTGCTATTTTTGAAAAATCGTGAAAATATTTATTTCAGAAAACTGGAGGATTTAGAAGATTTTTTTAAGATTTTGAGGTCAGGCCTAAATGGGTCAAATGATAAGGGACAATATCGGTGGCACCCAACTGTAAGGCCAGGTCCTGTGGGGGCAAGACAACACCCCACGCAAAACGTTGGCACGAAATTTGTAATGGAATTACAAATGGAATACCATTATATCTTCTATTATGCTTTATTTTTGCTACAATGCCTGTTTTTTTTGGGGCATGGCACATACTGTACAAGTGTACAGTAGGAGTAAGAGACTCTTTATTGTGCTTGACAGATTGTTATAGGCCTGGAAATTGCGTTCAATATTTTGGAAATGTTTTGGGAATTCATTGGAAAAAAGGGATTATTTGGGAACCCTGTTCTATAAGCCTTCAAACACCCAGTATGGGTGGTCTCTCTCTCTCGGTTGTGACCACCATGGGGTTATGGTGGTCACTGCTGCGAAACAAATAAATGTGTCATTTGTCAGTGACAAAGCATCTCTCCCTGTAGGCCTGTTCCCTTGAGAATGTGTGTGTGTGTGTGTGTGTGTGTGTGTGTGTGTGTGTGTGTGTGTGTGTGTGTGTGTGTGTGTGTGTGTGTGTGTGTGTGTGTGTGTGTGTGTGTGTGTGTGTGTGTGTGTGTGTGTGTGTGTGTGTGTGTGTGTGTGTGTGTGTGTGTGTGTGTGTGTGTGTGTGTGTGTGTGTGTGTGTGTGTGCGCGCCTGCCTCTCAGTCCATGCTGTGATGAAGTAATGAGAAGAGACGTGGTGATTCAGCGGTCTCACCCAGAGGGCCACATCTGCTCTACCCATGCCCCTCTGTCTCTCTCTCTCTCTCTCTCTGTGTGTGTCTCTCTCTCTCTCTCTGTGTGTGTCTCTCTCTCTCTCTCTGTGTGTGTCTCTCTCTCTCTCTGTGTGTCTCTCTCTCTCTCTCTCCCCCCATCTCTCTCTCTCTCTCTCTCTCCCCCCATCTCTCTCTCTCTCTCTCTCTCTCTCTCTCTCTCTCTCTCTCTCTCTCTCTCTCTCTCTCGGGAGTACGACAGAGTCACACTCCCGGAAATAGCATCTCTGAGCTTGCAGATCGGCCATTTGTTGGCGTTCATCGTATGATGAAGTACTGTATAAATCAGGCTTCATGGATGTCTACCAAAGGATTATATTTCTTTTCATTTCCAAATTGCTAACATTGGGAATAGGTTTTTGGCTTTTTGTGCCTTTTATTGATAGTTACAGTGAAGACAGACAGGAAAGAGGGGGAGAGAGAGAAGGGGTGAGATACGCAGCAGAGGTGGTCATGAACGGGACTCGAACACGCGGCACGCCGCCAGGCCAGAGCCCGCACGCGGCACACGCCCGGACCAGCAGGCTACCTTTTTTCCACAGACTTGACTGCAGTGTTGTTTTCGTCGACTAAAACTAAGACGAAAAATGTTCGTAGTTTTTTCACTGACGAAAACTAAATGGAAACTAAATGAAAACCTAGCTATGGTGACTAAAACTAAGACTAAATATTCTGACAATGTCGTCAACAAATAAAAACGAGACTAAAATGCTAGGAAGGGACTAGTGGACAAGAGATCGAGTATAAGTAATTTTACACTTGGTTGCATGCTGAAAATAGCAGATCTACAAGGTCACAGTGTAAAAAGTGTAAGTGTAAAAACAGTCATTACGACGGCATCAAGGCCCGCCAAAATACATTTTAGTCTACATTTTAGACTAAATCAACTGTAGATTTAGTCGACTAAAATCCAATGATATTTAGTCGACTAAAACTAGACTAACACTAGACTATGACTAAAACAAAAATCTAAATTTGCTGCCAAAAACAACACTGCTTGACTGTAATTGTCTTGAAAGCCAGACGTTGGGAGGGGCTAACGGCCCTCAATATCATACCCACATGAGGAGGGAGGGGCTAATGGCCCTCAATATCATACCCACATGAGCTGGTTTAATATCATGCCCACATGAGCTGGTTTAATATCATGCCCACATGAGGAGGGAGGGGCTAACGGCCCTCAATATCACACCCACATGAGCTGGTTTAATATCATACCCACATGAGCTGGTTTAATATCATACCCACATGAGCTGGTTTAATATCATACCCACATGAGCTGGTTTAATATCATACCCACATGAGCTGGTTTAATATCATGCCCACATGAGCTGGTTTAATATCATGCCCACATGAGCTGGTTTAATATCATACCCACATGAGCTGGTTTAATATCATACCCACATGAGCTGGTTTAATATCATACCCACATGAGCTGGTTTAATATCATACCCACATGAGCTGGTTTAATATCATACCCACATGAGCTGGTTTAATATCATACCCACATGAGCTGGTTTAATATCATGCCCACATGAGCTGGTTTAATATCATACCCACATGAGCTGGTTTAATATCATGCCCACATGAGCTGGTTTAATATCATACCCACATGAGCTGGTTTAATATCATGCCCACATGAGCTGGTTTAATATCATACCCACATGAGCTGGTTTAATATCATACCCACATGAGCTGGTTTTACACTCAATAGCTCTAAGGATGCTCTTTGTCGTTTGTCCGTCCACCACTTTGTTCCCAAAGCAACCTATCCCAACAGTAACCTAAATATATCTGGCCCTAATTCTGTCTGTGGTCAGTGGTGCTGCTACACACTGTCCCATTAAAGCATTTTAAAACCAGACGCTGCACCGAAGTAATGCAATACGATGTTTATATCAACTATTCACATTTTTACACATAGATATACAAATGCATCAAGCCTGTGTGTGTGCGTGTGCGTGTGCGTGTGTGCGTGCGTGCGTGCTACATCAAGATCTGTTCTAATTACTGTATCTGCATTACCAGTGGGAACAGGAGTACACAGTGGGAACAGGTGGAGAGGTGGAATCTATGCCAATTAACACTAGCGTGCATACACACACACACACACGTGCATACACACACACGTGCATACACACATCTTCTGTGCTACCATGCTATCCGTATCCTGCTGCGTTCGCTCCGCTGCTGACAGGGAAGAGAACTGAGCAGCAACACAGGGAGGGGCGGGGCGGTGGGAGCAAAGGGGACAGATCTTCAAATGAACACCGCATTGAGCCTCGACACGTTGTTAGCTTGTAGCTCTGCTCTTTTTGGCGAACGACACCGCCGTTCAGAAATATAAATTTAGGTTATATAACCGCGACTATAGAATGTGCACTTGCTGTAGAGCCTTGTCTTTATCACGATTGAATGGTCACATTCTGTAGTCGCACCTGTGCTACAAATTGAGTGCTACAAATGTAATTTTACAACTCGCACGGTGCTATTTTTAGTAGCAAATGCGAGCACCTAGTCGCACTGTCGAGCCCTGCATGGGGGTCCCCGGACCCCACTTTGGGAACCACTGCTCTACAGCTGGTGGTCACCCAGGATGACGAATTAATTCTACAGCTTTGTCTCAACAGTTGATGAGATTAAATCCCCCTTTCCACCCGTCTCAAAAACATCCAGTAGTATAGTGAGTAGACTAAAACAGTGGTTCTCAAACGTTTCCATGTACAGGACCCCCAAATTGACACCCAATTAGCCTGCGGACCCCCGTTAGAAAATATACGGCAAGGACCCCCCCCATAAGAGAATATTTTACGGCTCTAGCAGTGATTCTCAACCAGTTTAATTTCAAGGAGCCCCATGGTTTGACCCCCATTTAATGCCATTTCTATCTCTCCCCAATGTATTTTGTAAAAAAAAAAGTAAATTGAACTCTGAGAGTGTACAAATGGAACGGGTCCATTTGGTTCCATTTGTACACTTGAGTTACAGACCCATAAGGGTCCATTTAGTTCCTAATTATCATTTAGCTGGGAACCCCCAGGAACTCTCTCAAGGACCCCTCGAAGTCCCCGGACCCCACTTTGGGAACCACTGGACTAAAATAGTCCTTTGGGAATAAATGATACGTAGCTCGCGGAGTCAGTTCAGTCAGATATACTCGAGAGGTTTCATGCCGTGCTCAAGGACGCATACCGGTACATATACTCAAGGGGTTAATATGCTGCATTACTACTATGTGGGTGTATTCAGTGTGTGCAAGACCCTCATGTCATTCGCTGATGTGGCAGTCAGCTGACCAATTGGGCGGGGTATTAGACTCCCCTAGACTGCAAGCTTCTTCCTGCCTTCCTTCTGCTTATGGTTCCTGGCTGTTGTTATGTGATGTTTGCTCCCACCACCACCACCCCAGCACCACCGGTGGGCCCTGCTATTTATGTTCCCCATGGGGGGGGTTGTTATTGTATATCTGTCTCCCTGCTCTTAATGTTTAATGATGGTGTTTTTTTTGTGCCGAGCAGGGAGAAAAATGTAGCAGAGCCGAACGCCAAGATAAAATATTATATGCACACTTGTATTCTCTTTCTATGACAAATATTGGTTAAATCTATTCGTGAGTTATACCTGACTGAACTGAAAATGTTCATCGTTGGTTCTTCCCATTCCCAATGAACCGTCTTTGCTTGTGAGGCTGAGTATTTCTGTTGCTGTGCTGCCTGTTAGTGCTGCTGACTGCACAGTTTATTTCGCATCACTGATTTTGGGAAATACTAAAGCAGAGTGCGAGTGGTGTTTAGCTACGGGGCAGCATTTAAAATACACCTGCTGAGAACCGACCTTGTTGCAGTATAGTGTAGCGTGAGTGTTTATTTTCTCTTTTTAACAGTGGTACGGATCGACCCCTTCCTTCCTAGGGCCCAAAGGGCCGTGAGCGGCGCTGCTACACCAAATCAAAGGGCCCCCATTGCACGTGCGTGATTCGCGCGCGTAACACAAATCGAGACCGACATTCGATTAATTGCATTCACCCTGTTCTCCATAACAACTGTAGTTGTTAAGGATGACGTAACGTCGAACTACCGTTACGTCATTCTCCCTTCTTTATAAGGCTACACCCAGCCAAGATCTCTTTGTCAGAAAATAAACATACAAACGTAACTCAACTTGGTTCAAACCCTTAACTAGTCAATACAGACCAGACCTTGTCAGACTCTCACCTTCGACCTAAGAGGCCTTCAAACCAAAACCTTAACAGTATTTTCTGACCACCTCAGGTTGAAGCCGAGTCCTCATGGACACTAGGAAACCCAAGGACCGTAGAGTCAAGCACGAAGCACTTATCCCGTCTAATTCCAACGACGAGGGATCCACTTCTGTTATGATGCACGACGCACCTATCCTATCTTCTTCCAACGAGACACCCACTTCAGTTATGCAGACCAACCCGCCATCCTCCTCCAAACAGAGGGAGACTGACCCCACTTTCACACAACTAGTGATACAACTTGCTGCTAGCCAGCAACAAATTGCTTCTAGCCAGCAGAGACAAGAAGTTCTCTTGACTAACTTTCTTGCTGGCAATCGGCCCCTTAGGCACCGTTCCCTTAAGAACAGACACCTTCGGAATCGAACCCTCAGGCAAGATGCCCCCTCCCCCACCAACCACCAACCCACCCTCCCTCCCTCCCTCCAAGCCGAAGCTGCCCAGGGGTCCGTTGGAGAAGGCCTCCTGGATATATCTCTTGAGGACGACCCCTGCTGTTTGGTCGACATGAACGTTGAGAATCGTGCCGCACCTCCACTCCAGCGTTTCCGGCCCCCGTCTTTTCCTAAACCGCTTTTTAATGGCACTTCCGGGGCCTGTGGCCGATACATTAACATGTTGAAGCTGTTTTTCGCCTCTGGCGACGGTGAGCCTACCAACGAGGAACGCATTGGCTACTTTGTCTCAGGTCTTTCCGACAGAGCGGAGGAGCTGGCTTTTACTCTCCTCGATAAAACGCCGGCGATCTCTTACTGGGCCCTGTCTGCCGACCTCCAGAAGACTTTCGACCCGCAGCTCAGTTCTGCTGATGCCGAAGGGACACGGGGTCTCTACTTGGAGCAAGGGAACCGGACCGTTTCTGAATTCGCGATTGAATTCCGCCTGGTCAATGCAGCAGCCGACCACGCTGAGAGCACTTTGATCAGTTGCTTCACCAGCGGCCTCGATAAGCCCATTAGGGAGTTTGTTGTCCTCCAATCTCGGTTCACCCGCCTAGACACCTTGATTAACGCGGCCTCCGACTATGATAATCGACGCCGTGCGGCACATGCTGATTCACGTAGCCTGGCCTCTCGGTTCTCTCCCTCACCCACTATGCTCCCCACCCATTATGCTCCCTCACCCCCTGACGCCCAACATTTCTCCCCCGCCCATTTCCCCACCTATTGACCCCGATGCTCACACATGGAGGTTGGACACTCACGGGATACGAAGGCTACTGGCCGTCCGCCGGAGGAACCGCGACCTGCAGTACCTGGTTGAATTGCTGGACGGGAATCCCGCTAAGCCCCTTTGGATCCCCTGTACTGAGATTCCTCCTCACTTCATCAGAGAATTTGACAAGACCCAGTCCACTACCCCCATGATGACGCGCGGACACGTCCGTCGAGGGGGAGGTACTGTTAAGGATGACGTAACGTCGAAACCCCCATGAAGGATGACGTAACGTCGAAACCCCTATGAACCCCCATGAAGACGCGCGGACACGTCCGTCGAGGGGGAGATACTGTTAAGGATGACGTAACGTCGAACTACCGTTACGTCATTCTCCCTTCTTTATAAGGCTACACCCAGCCAAGATCTCTTTGTCAGAAAATAAACATACAAACGTAACTCAACTTGGTTCAAACCCTTAACTAGTCAATACAGACCAGACCTTGTCAGACTCTCACCTTCGACCTAAGAGGCCTTCAAACCAAAACCTTAACAGTAGTTGTGCCAAGAGAACTATAGTATAGCTCACTTGGAGGCAGTGTTGTTTTTGGCAGCAAATTTTGATTTTAGTTTTAGTCACATTTTAGTCACCCGGAATGTTTTAGTGTTAGTCTAGTTTTAGTCGACTAAATATCATAAGATTTTAGTCGACTATTTTCTACAGTTGATTTAGTAAAATGTATTTTGGTGGGCCTTGATGCCGTCGTGATGGTTGATTTTGCTGAAAATAGCAGATCTACAAGCTCGTAGATCTGCTATTTTCAGCATGCAAGCAAGTGTAAAATGACTTATACTGGATCTCTTGTCCACTAGTCCCTCCCTAGCATTTTAGTCAAGCTTTTATTTGTTGACGAAATTGTCAATATATTTAGTCTTAGTTTTAGTCATCATAGCTTAGTTTTCATTTAGTTTTCGTCAGTGGAAAAAGGTAGTCGGTGAACATTTTTCGTCTTAGTTTTAGTCGACGAAATCAACACTGCTTGGAGGAGGGAGTTACGGTCGGGTCTTTTGCGGTGGTCGCTACTACACTAGTCAGACTCACTTGGAGGAGGGAGTTACGGTCGGGTCTTTTGCGGTGGTCGCTACTACACTAGTCAGACTCACTTGGAGGAGGGAGTTACGGTCGGGTCTTTTGCGGTGGTCGCTACTACACTATAGTCAGACTCACTTGGAGGAGGGAGTTACGGTCGGGTCTTTTGCGGTGGTCGCTACTACACTATAGTCAGACTCACATGGAGGAGGGAGTTACGGTCGGGTCTTTTGCGGTGGTCGCTACTACACTATAGTCAGACTCACTTGGAGGAGGGAGTTACGGTCGGGTCTTTTGCGGTGGTCGCTACTACACTATAGTCAGACTCACTTGGAGGAGGGAGTTACGGTCGGGTCTTTTGCTGTGGTCACTACTACACTATAGTCAGACTCACTTGGAGGAGGGAGTTACGGTCGGGTCTAATGCGGTGGTCGCTACTACACTATAGTCAGACTCACTTGGAGGAGGGAGTTACGGTCGGGTCTAATGCGGTGGTCGCTACTACACTATAGTGATAGTCAGACCGGTCCAGCAGTATCTGAGGTCTGTGTCTGACAGAAGAGCCTCAGTAAAAAACTAAAAACAGCCACAGAACAGGATATAGAAGCTATTTTTGAATGGTGATGATTGGACTGTGTGGACGGTGTTTTAAGCATTATGTTATGCCTTAGCTATTGAAAAATATCAGATCTATAAGCTTATAGCGCGGCAGAAAAATCGTGAAAATGTGTCGCAAATCTTTTGAGTATATATTCTTTCAGAGCGAATGTTTTTAACTTTTTAACCGACCCCCACTTTCAGATGGGGGTCGGTGGCCAAATACATATATTTTTGGGGCTCCTTAACATGAAAATGTTTGAGAACAAGAATGTAGAAACATGGGTTTTTCAGAAAACTGTCAGGATTTAGAAGACATTTGTAGAATCGTCTTCAGGTCTAAATGGGTTAATGGCTAAGGCTTTGTTTTGGTTTACAGTGTTTACAATCCCACCACTGCCACCAATTGTTACCAAGTGGGATTGTAGATCGGCAGATTGTCAGTAAAAAAATAATAAGTTCCAGGCCTGGACAACAGCGTCCCAATTACAGCATCTGCATAGATAAACACAGGTATGTTAGATTCACATGTCACAGCAGAATGTGCACCTTCTGTGGGACTGAGAATCCAAATGTCAACATACAATACAGCATAAACACAATGAATGTGTATTGTTGAACAGCATACATTACTGTGACAGAGGCTGCTCTGTCACATACAGTCAAACAAAATGAAGTCAGTGTCGAAGTGTCCTTGAGCAAGACACTGAACCCCTAATTGCTCCTGATGTGATTGGTGCCTTGCATGGTTTCCGCCGCCATCAGTGTATGCATGTGTGTGTGTGTGAATCTATGTAAAGTGCTTCGGATAAAGGCACTATATAAATGAACCATTTACCATTCATGAACTGGTCCAAAACAGAGGCCAATTTTAGATATTCATAAAAAAAAGGACAGATGGCTTACAATACAGCGATAAGCCACAAGAGGTCTCAGATTACCCTGTAATGGCTGAGGGGCCGACCCTTATCTTATGCAAATAATCAAAGGACGTCGTACTGTATTGAAATGACTCCTGACTCATGCAACACAAGACTGCACATCTCTGGTTAACCCATTTAGACCTGAGAACTGATTCTACAAAATGTCTTCTAAATCATGACCGTTTTCTGAAAGACCTCATGTTTCTATATCAGTGGTTCTCAAACTATTTAACGTCAAAGGACCCCGACAATTATATGTAATTGGTGTTCCAGGGACCTCCCTGCAGGAGCAAAGGTTTGAGCTAAAAAACGTTTGCTCTGAAATAATAATATATTCAAAGATTTGCGGCACATTTTCACATTTCTTTCCAAAATAGCAGATCTTGTAAATCTGCTATTTTTCAATGGCTAAAGTATAACATAATGCTTAAAACACCAACAGGGCTTCCCGTCCTGAACGGGTTAAGGGCAAACATGGATGATTCTCCTGGTTTGATTCAGTCTTTTTAATTGCTTTAATCCTCCTATATTATAAGGATGAGTTATTCATACAACCCCTGTAAGTAATAACGAATGCTAAATGGCTAAATGCTTTGTTTTAATGCCTGCTCTCAAGAGACCGACCGCTCTATTACTGAATGCCAATACCAACTAAACCGCCACACAGCAGTGGGCCATTTTGTTTAAGTCCTTAGAATTAGACAACCCATAATGTTGACACTAAATTCTTGTGGGGAAATTGTGAGCCGTTTACATTTAGCTGTGTTGAATAAAGGAGGAATAAAGGAATAATTCCTCCACACAACTGAAAAGGAATATGTTTCAGTATATGTGTATAAATGATACTGTACCATTTACTGCCTTTTTTCAGTCACCACACAATTTATACCTGATGAGATGCGTGAACACTGGTGTGCTTTGGTGTAATTTACGTAAAGCTGCTATAAGCAATAATATGGCAACATTTGAATGACTTTTTTTTTCTTTCTTTTTTTTTTATTCAGACTGCCAGCAATGGGTAAAACGCTCCTTGTAATGACTCGTAATGCCTGATTTTACACGTGCTGAAAATAGCAGATCTACAAGCTTGTAGATGCGCTATTTCCAGCATGCAAACTCTGTAAAATGAATTATGCTGGATCTCTTGTCCACTAGTCCCTTCCTAACATTTTACTTAGGTTTTATTTGTTGAGGAAATTGTCAATACATTTAGTCTTAGTTTCAGTCATCAAAGCTTAGTTTCCTGTGACACTCCTAGGGGCCGCAATCTGCATTCAAAGATGTTCCTAGAAGCTTTGTCATTGGTCGAAAAAAAGTGTCGGGTGAAAAGAAGCGACTTGATGCATTGAAGGAAGCATGTTCGTTGCTCTCCCCAGGTTGGTAGAGGGAGTGTAGTAGAGCCCAGGATTACATTCAATAATTGACGCTGGGTGGGGAAAAAATGGTTTACAAATTCGTACACCAGGTGTACACCAGGTGTACACCAGGTGTACACCCAATTTTGGGTGTACACCGTGTTGATAAATAAGGGCCTACAGGCGTAACAACAACCCACACTCTAGTGCAGGGGTGCCCAAAAGGTAGATCGCGATCTACCAGTAGATCACAAAGGCTGTGCAGGTAGATCACATGACATGCCCCTAAAGAGTATTTCATTTAGATATATTGAAGAAAAAAAAACAATTAAAAAAAAAAATCATTTCCCATTCCAAGTGCATTTGTCTTATACTGTACAGAATGTAACACGAACTCTACTATTCCGAAGCCCCCTCAGGTACATATTTAAACTATTTTCAGCAATGGTATAATAATTGATTTGGTGGGTAGATCTTGCCGAGCTGGTCATTTTGAATGTAGCTCTCAAGTCAAAAAGTGTGGGCAGGGCACCCCTGCTCTAGTGTGTAGACTACTGAAGCGTCACTGATGCTTCCGTCCGTGTGCTTCAGTCAGTCGATAAAAGATAATTACATGGTGAGCAAGCATTTCTGTAGTGGCTGGTGGCTATACCATGTTCCACTTGACATACAGTATTAACATAGAAGACAAGGCATTGTAGCATGGCTGTCATTTAACATACAATACTATGCATGGGATCCAGAATATTACACGACACGAGACCTAATGGTTCCACGCCGCACATGACAGAGCATTATGTTGTATATGTCATATACTGGAAACTACATTGGCTCATTATGAACGACACAATCTGGGAACCCATATCGGCTGCTGGAATAGAATCTGTCTTGTGACTCGTGTTGAGTACTTGTCAAAGTTTTTTACTGACGAAAACTAAATGGAAACTAAGCTTTGATGACTGAAACTAAGACTAAATGTATTGACAATTTCCTCAACAAATAAAACCTAAGTAAAATGTTAGGAAGGGACTAGTGGACAAGAGATCCAGTATAATTCATTTTACAGAGTTTGCATGCTGGAAATAGCGCATCTACAAGGTTGTAGATCTGCTATTTTCAGCACGTGTAAAATCAGTCATTACGAGTCATTACAAGGCCTGACAAAATACATTTTAGTCAACTAAATCAACTGTAGATGTCGACTAAAATCTTATAATATTTAGTCGACTAAAACTAGACTAACACTAAAACATTCCAGGTTACTGAAATGTGACTAAAACTAAATGAAAACTATTCAAGAGACTATGACTAAAACAAAAATCAAAATTAGCTGTCAAAATCAGCACTGCTTGTCATAGCAGCGTCCGCTCATAAACGGGTCGTTTCGAGGAAGCAATTTGATTGGCTGAAATGGCCATGATGGCACACCTAATCAAAACATAAAAATCAGCTGTGCTGCTCTGTCGTGGCTGAGTGGCTAGGCTGGACGTTTGCATGGAACATTTGTGGTCGTAGTGGCTAAATCTGGCATTAAAAAAATATATATATATGATTTTCCATTGAATGTCTTAGTTAACAATAAAATTGAGTAGGTGTTTTTTGAAGAGTAACTATTATAATCGCAATATTACACTCAAGGGGTGTGCTTTATCGTGATTATAGGCACTTCAGTGATGCTTGCGGACCTTGGCTAAAGTTCCACAGTCCCTCTGTTTTATGGCATACAGCTTTAGTCAAAAATGTTGGCCCCCTAAATATGATTGATTGATTGAATGATTTATTAACAGTTTGCAGAATTCAATACAAAAACTGTTAACTGTGAGTGGACGACACCATAAAGCATTACACTTGTTTACAATAGGGCCCACCATTTTCAATTCATCAAAACATACGTACGAATATACACAACTATATAGTCAAAACAGGAAATCATCATAGGAGGAGGGAAAATAAACATATACAGTGAGGGGAGGAGGGGGATTCAGATTTTACGGGGGCCAGTTTAGAATTGTAGCCGTCCGTAGGTGCCCTTTGAGAGGACTCAAGGGATTTGCATGTCTTAATGACTGTTGGTAGGGCGTTCCACATTTTGGTGGCATAGGAGCTTAATGGATTTAGTCCCTTGTTTGTCTGGTAATGGCCGTCCCACCCAGTCCTGTAATCTGCTGTTGCTATGGCAATAAGAGTGAATAGCCTCGCAGAGAGCGGATGCTTTCAAAAGCATGTACTGACATTAATTGGAAGATAATTATCAAAGTCACATTACAAGTGTGGCACTGATTCATTTGATTAAATTAATAATTCAATAAATTGAATTGTATTTTAAAGGAAGCGCACTTGCAGAAGCTATGCTCTTAATTAGCCAACACTTATCGCTTGCCCTTTTTAAATCTACACACACACACACACACACACACACACACACACACACACACACACACACACACACACACACACACACACACACACACACACACACGAAACCTCTCATATCGTACATAATTGATCACAAAAATTCATATATATTGACAACACAAACATAATCACTCTCACAAGCACACATTCAGCTCCGTATAAGCACAACATTAATTCATTACCCACACATGCACACACACACACAGCATCACCACACAAACAGAGGCAGATGAACGGCGCACGCACGCACACACGCACAGACACACACAATCATAATAATAATAATGTGCCATTTCAATATTGGCATGTGCGCATTGATTTGTTATTTCTACCTAATTCGATTTATGGGATTCAGCGCAGGCAGTAAAAGCGTCTCGGGGCACAGGCAGGCATACATCATGCAGATGAATCACAGTTTTCCTAATCAAGTCCCTGGAGAAAATAGCCGGAGGGATCAGCGATGTCACCGCGGCCCCGCATGTGGGTTTTATTGCCTGCGTGCGTCCTCAGCAACTCAACTAGACATGTGGGGACAACGACAGTCACCTATACAGTATAACATGTTGGACCTGTGGGGACAACGACAGTCACCTATACAGTATAACATGTTAGACCTGTGGGGACAACGACACCTACAGTATAACATGTTAGACCTGTGGGGACAACGACACCTATACAGTATAACATGTTAGACCTGTGGGGACAACGACACCTATACAGTATAACATGTTAGACCTGTGGGGACATACAGTATAACATGTTGGACCTGTGGGGACAACGACAGTCACCTATACAGTATAACATGTTGGACCTGTGGGGACAACGACACCTACAGTATAACATGTTGGACCTGTGGGGACAACGACACCTACAGTATAACATGTTAGACCTGTGGGGACAACGACACCTATACAGTATAACATGTTAGACCTGTGGGGACAACGACACCTATACAGTATAACATGTTAGACCTGTGGGGACATACAGTATAACATGTTGGACCTGTGGGGACAACGACACCTATACAGTATAACATGTTGGACCTGTGGGGACAACGACACCTATACAGTATAACATGTTGGACCTGTGGGGACAACGACACCTATACAGTATAACATGTTGGACCTGTGGGGACAACGACACCTATACAGTATAACATGTTAGACCTGTGGGGACAACGACACCTATACAGTATAACATGTTAGACCTGTGGGGACAACGACACCTATATAGTATAACATGTTGGACCTGTGGGGACAACGACACCTATACAGTATAACATGTTGGACCTGTGGGGACAACGACGCCTATACAGTATAACATGTTGGACCTGTGGGGACAACGACACCTATACAGTATAACATGTTGGACCTGTGGGGACAACGACACCTATACAGTATAACATGTTGGACCTGTGGGGACAACGACACCTATACAGTATAACATGTTGGACCTGTGGGGACAACGACACCTATACAGTATAACATGTTGGACCTGTGGGGACAACGACACCTATACAGTATAACATGTTGGACCTGTGGGGACAACGACACCTATACAGTATAACATGTTGGACCTGTGGGGACAACGACACCTATACAGTATAACATGTTGGACCTGTGGGGACAACGACACCTATACAGTATAACATGTTGGACCTGTGGGGACAACGACACCTATACAGTATAACATGTTAGTCCTGTGGGGACAACGACACCTATACAGTATAACATGTTGGACCTGTGGGGACAACGACACCTATACAGTATAACATGTTGGACCTGTGGGGACAACGACACCTATACAGTATAACATGTTAGACCTGTGGGGACAACGACACCTATACAGTATAACATGTTAGACCTGTGGGGACAACGACACCTATACAGTATAACATGTTAGACCTGTGGGGACAACGACACCTATACAGTATAACATGTTAGACCTGTGGGGACAACGACACCTATACAGTATAACATGTTAGACCTGTGGGGACAACGGCACCTATACAGTATAACATGTTGGACCTGTGGGGACAACGACACCTATACAGTATAACATGTTGGACCTGTGGAGACAACGACACCTATACAGTATAACATGTTAGACCTGTGGAGACAACGACACCTATACAGTATAACATGTTGGACCTGTGGGGACAACGACACCTATACAGTATAACATGTTGGACCTGTGGGGACAACGACACCTATACAGTATAACATGTTGGACCTGTGGGGACATACAGTATAACATGTTGGACCTGTGGGGACATACAGTATAACATGTTGGACCTGTGGAGACAACGACACCTATACAGTATAACATGTTGGACCTGTGGGGACAACGACACCTATACAGTATAACATGTTGGACCTGTGGGGACAACGACACCTATACAGTATAACATGTTATACCTGTGGGGACAACGACACCTATATAACATGTTGGACCTGTGGGGACAACGACACCTATACAGTATAACATGTTAGACCTGTGGGGACAACGACACCTATACAGTATAACATGTTGGACCTGTGGGGACAACGACACCTATATAACATGTTGGACCTGTGGGGACAACGACACCTATACAGTATAACATGTTAGACCTGTGGGGACAACGACACCTATACAGTATAACATGTTGGACCTGTAGGGACAACGACACCTACTGTATACAGTATAACAACCTCCTGGTTGAAGTCCAGCGGAGGGAGGTGTGATCACAGGTAGGGATGGAGCTCGTTATGTGTTATTGATAACGATCACCTTATCGATCAGGCTTATCGAGTCGGGTTCTTATCGAGCCCACTATCGAGCATTTTCTATTATTTTGTGGAAAGATTATTTTTCTGAACAGAACCAGTATATTTTACTATGGCCTTCAACTACAGTACTTTTCTAACAAACGGAAGGCAATTGACCTTTTTACCAATACAATAATATTAAAGGAACTGATAACTGGTACAATAACTGGTATGTGTACAGACAGTGACTTTAACAGCGTAATGTTGTTTACTCGGGCTGCGCTGGTTGGCAGGTATCAATACACTTTTAGACGTGTTTGTGCCAGCGTGGGCAATTATCTTGATCGCCTCTTGTCTTGATTGTTTAAACATGTCATGGACCGCTATGCTCGATAACAGGCTTGATAAGCCCAAAGCTTATTGATAACGGGTACTCAATAAGCTTGTTTTCGGATTTTTTAGACCTGTGGGGACAACGACACCTATACAGTATAACATGTTAGACCTGTGGGGACAACGACACCTATACAGTATAACATGTTAGACCTGTGGGGACAACGACACCTATACAGTATAACATGTTAGACCTGTGGGGACAACGACACCTATACAGTATAACATGTTAGACCTGTGGGGACAACGGCACCTATACAGTATAACATGTTGGACCTGTGGGGACAACGACACCTATACAGTATAACATGTTGGACCTGTGGAGACAACGACACCTATACAGTATAACATGTTAGACCTGTGGAGACAACGACACCTATACAGTATAACATGTTGGACCTGTGGGGACAACGACACCTATACAGTATAACATGTTGGACCTGTGGGGACAACGACACCTATACAGTATAACATGTTGGACCTGTGGGGACATACAGTATAACATGTTGGACCTGTGGGGACATACAGTATAACATGTTGGACCTGTGGAGACAACGACACCTATACAGTATAACATGTTGGACCTGTGGGGACAACGACACCTATACAGTATAACATGTTGGACCTGTGGGGACAACGACACCTATACAGTATAACATGTTATACCTGTGGGGACAACGACACCTATATAACATGTTGGACCTGTGGGGACAACGACACCTATACAGTATAACATGTTAGACCTGTGGGGACAACGACACCTATACAGTATAACATGTTGGACCTGTGGGGACAACGACACCTATATAACATGTTGGACCTGTGGGGACAACGACACCTATACAGTATAACATGTTAGACCTGTGGGGACAACGACACCTATACAGTATAACATGTTGGACCTGTAGGGACAACGACACCTACTGTATACAGTATAACAACCTCCTGGTTGAAGTCCAGCGGAGGGAGGTGTGATCACAGGTAGGGATGGAGCTCGTTATGTGTTATTGATAACGATCACCTTATCGATCAGGCTTATCGAGTCGGGTTCTTATCGAGCCCACTATCGAGCATTTTCTATTATTTTGTGGAAAGATTATTTTTCTGAACAGAACCAGTATATTTTACTATGGCCTTCAACTACAGTACTTTTCTAACAAACGGAAGGCAATTGACCTTTTTACCAATACAATAATATTAAAGGAACTGATAACTGGTACAATAACTGGTATGTGTACAGACAGTGACTTTAACAGCGTAATGTTGTTTACTCGGGCTGCGCTGGTTGGCAGGTATCAATACACTTTTAGACGTGTTTGTGCCAGCGTGGGCAATTATCTTGATCGCCTCTTGTCTTGATTGTTTAAACATGTCATGGACCGCTATGCTCGATAACAGGCTTGATAAGCCCAAAGCTTATTGATAACGGGTACTCAATAAGCTTGTTTTCGGATTTTTTCTGGTATCGGTTATCGAGCTCCATCCCTAATAGGAGAGACTCCTGGCAGGGTAGCAGACTTGACAATAGTCTTCAAGTCACTTTGGAAAGAGAAAACAGGAACCGGGGGGGTCATCAGTATGTCCGTACACCAGCAAATATGTGTCCGATGTCCGTGGCATTTTTATTAGAATTATAATTCTTATTTTGATCATAACACCCAATTACTGAATGTCAAGTCTGCAGGGTTTTCTTCAGAATATCTACGACAATTATTGATTACGACACTATGACATATTACTATTAGTATGTCATACTATGTCCAACTAGTACTAGTGGTTCTCAAATGTTTTATTTGCAAGTACCCGCTTAACTGTGAGGGAGTACAAATTGAACCAGATGGACCCGTAAGGGTCATTTGTGACAATTATTATTATTGTCAGCTCATTTTGTATGTCCGTGGCAAAACATTTATTTTGACAAAATTGTCAAGCCACCACAAACCCATAATATTATCATTATTACTGCACATTATCGTTCCAGTCGGGAACACATTTTGAAATGTGACGCATTGTGAGCTTTTAGGATCTGCTATTTTCACAACACACACACACGCACATTATTAATACTGCTACCCTATACTTGTGAGGACTTTGCAGTGATTTCAATGTATTTAATTACCTTAGGGTCAGGCTTAGTGAGGACAAACAGAATTCTTATAATCTTCCTCATCTTTGTCTTTGAGAGGACATTTGGCTCTCACAGAGATAATGGACGCCCACAGCAGTGGACAGTGTCTGTGCAGCACAAAGGGAAGCACATGTCAATTTTTAGAATGGGTGGCCTCTGGGAATAGAGGTATCTGGGTTGTAAAGCCAGATACCTTGGTTCGTATGTGTCTGGAAGACTTCAGCATCCCGTTACTGCGGTAAGCCCTAATCCGGCTCGAAGGACCATATAAAATAGCTCAAGGCTGTATTGCTGATTACTTAGCTTAGGACCCCCGCAGTGGTGTCCGGTTAGAACTTAAACCAGGATGCTTTGACTTCTGCCTTCTCCCTGAAGCCGACCCTCTATATATTCTCCGACCAGGCTTGTCACGATGACTAAGCCAGTTAGATCTATCCATATATGGTTCTATCCATATATGGTTCTACCATATCTATCGATATCAGCACTAGGTCGGCTCGGGCCCAAATATAGGGATTGTCATACTAAACATGTCATATATCATATAGCCCAACGTCCTAGTCAGAGTCTTCGTTACAGTGTGTGTGTCCTTCCTTCCTTCCGTCCGTCCGTTATCAGCTAATCTCCGGTACCGTTGGCCCGATCCATGCCAAACTGTGCACACACACTCCATGGATGCCAACGATGAACCTCTGCCCCAAATATTCCTCAACGGCCTGTTATAGCGCCACCATGAGGCCGATTTAGGCAAAACACATTTCTGTAGATTACCCGTACACATTTTATCCATACATCACACAATTCGGTATACACTATCTACATAGTCATGTGATCAACACGGATTTGCACCATTTCCCATCTTCCATCCTGATTGGCTAATATTGGCTTCCAAAGCTCACATGAATGGTCCGTTTCGAACAAAATGCCACAAATCACAAAAACAGTGTGCAATTTCCGTGAAATTATACACGCACATTTCCACTAGGCCGAGGACGACATGCCACTCATTATTTTCCAAATCAGCCTCATGGTGGCGCTATAACAGGCCAATTCCTGTTTTTAGCTATAACTGCATCAATCTGTATACAACTTATGTATGCGCACTCCCTAGAGGCCATGGAAAAACATTTTCCCTGCATCCCTCCACATCTGCCGGTTATAGCGCCACCATGAGGCCGATTTCTGCTAAACACATTGCTTATGTTAGTCGCACAGATTTCATCCAAATCTCACGCAAATCGGTACACACGATCTCTGTAGTCATGTGATCAAGACGAGTCTGTTGGATTTCTCAGATTCTACACTGATTGGCTAACATTGCCTTCCAAAGTTTTCAGGAGTGGCCTGTTTCGTTCAAAATGCTGCACATGTCCTGCTCATCCAGAATTCTATCCTCAGAGATGCTATGAGTGATCTGGCTCTGCATTTCCTCAACAAAATGAAGAACATTGTTGCAAAAAACAAACAAACAAAAAAACATGTTTATATTACTCCTAAACATTTTGCCAAACATCACACACAGTCCTATCCTCCTGGTGGAGACCTGTGCCCAGAAGGGCACTTTTTCTAGTTTTATTTCTGTTCTGCTACTGATATTCACAAACACTGCAACTGGAAATAAACCTTGGACCCATTTAGAATGTTTGTGCAGTTATGTGTGAAAAGGTGTATATAAGCCAGGACCATATACTTCGTTAGTTCAGCGTAATTTAGCGAAAATAACCGATCTAGAAGATCACAACGTGTTCTTAAACTCTCAAGCTAAAATTCAGAGTTTAAAGTGGAGTTCCCTTTCCCTCCGAAGTGTGGAAAGCACACATAGGAGATGAGGAGGAGAACTTAAGAGTCAAAGGCAAAATCTGCAGTTGAAAAAAATATTTAAAAGCCTTTATTACTACATGGCTTGTCAAAGATAATAAATAATAATGAAAGAAAGAATAGTTTTGGCTCCGAGAACCATCATCAGGGTCCACTTTTCACCAGGCAAAGGCTGGTGTTTTGGCTGTTTTCAAACATTTGGAAATCTTTTTTTTGCGCCCCAAATAAGGACACCGGAGTTAATGTGGTTATCCCATTCAGGACGGGAACCCCTTTTGGTGTTTTAATCATTGTTTTATACTTTAGCTATTGAAAAATAGCAGATCTACAAGCTCATTGAAAATTTGTGAAAATTTGTGCAAATCTTTGAATATACTGTATATATTCTTTCAGGGCAAACGTTTTTTAACGTTTTTTAACTCTTTGCTTCTGGGTGGGTCCATCCATGGAAGAACATATTTTCAGACGGGGGTCAAATATAGATAAGGATTTAGAAGCCTTTTTGTATCGACCTCAGTCCTAAATGTGGTTCATGTTTGCTCTATACGCCACCACCTCTGATGTGACATGTTTGCTCTATACGCCACCACCTCTGATGTGACATGTTTGCTCTATACGCCACCACCTCTGAAGTCTGATGTGACATTTCATTTTCAACATGGCAAATACTGTAAACACTTCAGTGGCAGCAGAAATAGCTCTATAAGCACTCTCTCGCACACACGCGCACGTGCGTGTGTGTGCGTGCATACATGCTTGCCTGCAGTGCAGGCGCACGCACATATAGTATGTGCGTGCGCCTGCACTGCAGGCAAGCAGGCAGGCAGGCAGGCACACGTCGCGCACACACACACACACACACACACACACACACACACACACACACAGTCACACACACACAGACACACACACACACACACACACACACACACACACACAGTCACACACACACACAGTCACACACACACACACACACACACACACACACACACACACACACACACACACACACACACACACACACACACACACACACACACACACACACACACACACAGTCACACACACACACAGTCACACACACACACAGTCACACACACACACAGACACACACACACACACACACACACACACACACACAGTCACACACACACACACACACACACAGTCACACACACACACAGTCACACACACACACACACACACACACACACACACACACACACACACACACACACACACACACACACACAGTCACACACGCACACACACACACACAGTCACACACACACACACACACACACACACACACACACACAGTCACACACACACACACACACACACACCAAAGAAATGATGCTAGCCTTGCCTCCCGTTGCCATGGATACATTAGAGGATCGTAAAAGACCAATGCATCATGTTGCATTATGTCAGCTGTTACTTCACAGCTTAGTTTTAATGCTCAAAGTGACAAACATTGAACACAGCTGTGAATGCCTCCCTGTGAAACCACCACAAATCAGTAAACCTGTCACAATTATTACATAATTATCGACTATACTCGCAATTATTTTCCATAATCGTCAGTTATTTCCATGATGAAATAGGTTCATACATTTTCAAATTTTCACCAAAAACATTGTGGACATATCGCCGATCTACAAGTACAATTACGTTGTACGCTTGTAGAGTGTCTATTTCCGCATTTGTTTTTAAACCAAACCGTGAACCAAACTAGTGAAAATAGCAGATCTACACGTCACTTTTCACTACTCTTTCACTACAAATTCATGGAATTTCTTAGATTTTTTTCTTTGATTTCTTCATGAAATTACAAAAATCTCAGAATCTTTGTTAATGTTTTGAAATAATAATTATAAATAAATGTAGGAAACAAAACAATAAAGGGACCCATAAACATGCTCCAGCGGCATGTTGCTTTGATTCTAATCACTCGTCAGTGTTTTTGGCAGCAAAGTTTGATTTTAGTTTTAGTCAGTCTCTTCAATAGTTTTCATTTAGTTTCAGTCACATTTTAGTCACCTGGAATGTTTTAGTGTTAGTCTAGTTGACTAAATATCATAAGTATCGATAAATATCGACTAAATCTACAGTTGATTTAGTTGACTAAAATGTATTTTGGCGGGCCTTGATGCCGTCGTAATGACTGTTATTTACATTTGCTGAAAATAGCCGATCTACAAGCTCACAACACGTTGCAGCGCGACGCGTTGTGAGCTTGTAGATCGGCTATTTTCAGCATGCAACCAAGTGTAAAATGACTTATACTGGATCTCTTGTCCACTAGTCCCTTCCTAGCATTTTAGTCTAGTTTTTATTTGTTTGAATATAGCTGATCTACAAGCTCTCAACGTGTCGCAGCGTGACGCGTTGTGAGCTTGTAGATCTGCTATTTTCGTCCCTGGATGCGTGTCTGCTCTGAGGATGAACAGTAGTCATAATGACGACTTTGGAAAGATTGATCATCTTATTATAACAATCCCCAGCCGAGTCTCCACAGCCATGGCGGAAAGTAACATAATTATGAATATATTTACACATGTACACTGTATACCCATTTAAACCCGAGAGACCAGATTCTACAAATGAATTCAAAATCATGACAGTTTTCTGAAAAACATTATGTTTCTATATCAGTGGTTCTCATGACTATTCCATGTCAAGGACCCCAGAAATTATATGTAATTGGCCACCAAACCCCATCTGAAAATATGTTGTTCCAGGGACCCCGACAGAAGCAAAAATTTGAGTTAAAAACGTTCGCTCTGGGGCCCGTGGTCCGGGTCCTTAGGGGCCCCGTGGATCAGCGGTGCGACATAGGTGCGAGGGTCACGTAGCAGCCCAAAATCTAGATCTGAGGGCCGCATAGCAGCTCGAACCTCTAGCACTATATTTTACAATTTTTGTATTTTTCCAGTTTTTCATGTGTCTATGAGGTGACAGTACTTCATTAGACACCCTGGAGTCGTTTTTATGTGCAATGGTGTATTAACTTTGTATTTAGGGTTTCTTCCTGGAGGCTGAACACTTGACAGTCAAACGGGCCAATGAAATGAACAAAATTAGCCGATCTACAAGCTCTGTTATTATTATTATTATTATTATTTTAAATAAATTGACAAACATGTACTTTTTACAGAGTACTTTTACCTTTGGTACTTTAAGTGCATTTCGATGCCAATACTTTTGTATCTTTACTCAAGTAAAAGTCTGAATACAGGACTTTCCAGAGCACTGTCATAATAGTGGCACTGCTAGTTTTGGGGGGGGGTCCTCTCTGTATTACCCCCCTCACTCAAGCTGACATCCACCACCACCACCTAATAAAATAAACAGTAACTGAACAAAGCCCAAGGACTATATAAACACATTTCCATAGCAAACTGACAACAACAACAACAACAACAACAACCGGGCAATAAAATACAGAAAGTGTCTCCCGGGGCATGCTGGGAAGACTAATAGTACAGTATATATACAACTTTAAGACTACCAAGAGTGCAATAGAAGATAGGCCTGTCTGTCTGTCGATGCAGGTCGCCAGCGGAGCAGTGAGTCTCAGCCTGGTATATTCCATCAAACGGAACTGACCTACACAGGCAGCGAACTGCGAACTGTAAATGACCTACACAGGCAGCGAACTGCGAACTGTAAATGACCTACACAGGCAGCGAACTGCGAACTGTAAATGACCTACACAGGCAGCGAACTGCGAACTGTAAATGACCTACACAGGCAGCGAACTGCGAACTGTAAATGACCTACACAGGCAGCGAACTGTAAATGACCTACACAGGCAGCGAACTGCGAACTGTAAATGACCTACACAGGCAGCGAACTGTAAATGACCTACACAGGCAGCGAACTGCGAACTGTAAATGACCTACACAGGCAGCGAACTGTAAATGACCTACACAGGCAGCGAACTGTAAATGACCTACACAGGCAGTGAACTGCAAATGACCTACACAGGCAGTGAACTGTAAATGACCTACACAGGCAGCGAACTGTAAATGACCTACACAGGCAGCGAACTGCAAATGACCTACACAGGCAGCGAACTGCAAATGACCTACACAGGCAGCGAACTGTAAATGACCTACACAGGCAGCGAACTGCAAATGACCTACACAGGCAGCGAACTGCAAATTACCTACACAGGCAGCGAACTGTAAATGACCTACACAGGCAGAGAACTGTAAATGACCTACACAGGCAGTGGGGCAGAAGAAGTATTCAAATTCAAGAGTAAAAGTCAAGCCCCCAGAAGGGCTGGTTTAACGATGAACCTTACTGGCCGAAAGTGGAACTGCAGCAGGTTCATGGAGGTGGACGGACGTTCAGTGACGTCATGTGCGTCAAACCCTGACCTCAAATTTGAGACCGCTCTCAACGTCCGCTCGCTCAAACCATTATTATTTTTTTATCCCACGATTTTGTAACCCATTTTTCACCACTGTGTCAATTATCTAATGTGATCCTGGGCTCTACACACCCTCCGCCAACCTGTGAGGTGACAGCACTACAAACTGTGCCAGCGTGCCCCCTCAAGCCATTATAACGGTACTTCTTCTTCTTGGTGATTCAAACAAAACGCCACTGAGCAACTTCCATTGAAATGAAGAGCGGAGGGCGGGGCTGTTGCTCCCGGTCCTCACTCTATCCTTTATAACTCTATGGTTACAAATTGGCAGTATTGGCATGAAAATGTACCTAAGGGACCACTTCACCCATCTCAATATGTAACGAAGTGACATGTTTGGACAGTGAACACATGGAATAGGATAGAGTTGTTCCGATACCGATATTGGTATCGGTTACTCGGGTCGATACCACCCTCAAGTACTCGTACTCGGTACTCGTAACCGGCCCGATACTCTGACCCGACTACCAAAACATCCAATTGACACTAGGCTGAATGAATGGGAGCAAGTCTGGCCCAGCACTGCAGCAAATCACCAAAAACAGCCAAGTATAAATGACAACTGACAAGTGTAGGCATGACACACTTCCCGCCGCCCAGAATGGGGTTAAAAGGGCTTGCTGTTATCAATCTGATCCAGTGGCCATGAGATTAAAAGCAACCTGTTCATCCGACGAACCATCTGGATGGGATTTCTGCTCCTAATGTGGGGCTGAAATTGCATATCAGCGAGCCTAACCTACCGCGGCGCTGCTGGTGACACCTGGAATCACCCCACAGGGATCAATGAAGGTGACAAGACAAGATGTTACAGTGTTGCTGTCATAACCTGTCACCATTATGCTGTGGTGACATATTACAACGCATAGACCAGGGGTTCCCAAACTGTGGTGCGCAAACTCCCTTGTGGTGTTATTTTTGCACAAATGGCAAAGTCCGGTAAACCGCTGTTGTAAGGAGATGTATGGAGCAGCTACGGGAGCATACGGCAGCTAGTGCATGTCTCTCAGTGCAGCGCCATTCTGTGATTTTATTTTTGCCATAATCATACTAAAAAAATCACACCCGTGTGAAGTGAGTGGTGCAACTCCGGGTTCCCAGGGGGCCGGGCCGGTTCCGGCGTGGTTAGTCCGACATTCATCCGCATGTCGGACTAGCGTTTGCTCCCGTGCTTGCGGTTATGGTTAGTGTTGGAAATATTTAAGATAAGGGAAGTCTTGAAGACCAATTGTTGCATATAAAATGCAGAAGGGACAATTAATGATTTACTAATGATAAAAAGGACTGTATTACTTCGATAGCAGAGCTGAAACTATAAAACTGTAGAAATACTTTTGAAAGTAATTAGAGTACAACAAATACTCTGCACCACAAATCTAGGCAGAGAGCCTCTAACAATTGGTAAAAATGGTTATTAAACCTTTTAGATGATAAAGTTAAGAATTAGCTTTAACAGGAATACTTTTAAGAGAATGATCAATATCTAAATGTTACCTTAAGCAGGAAATACTCTTTAGAAAAATACCCAATAGAAAAAATGAGTCCACCAGAAAGAAGTGAGTCCAGTCAGAGCAGATATGGTTTTGTCAGTTCATTTTCAGTTTGGAGAGAATAGAACAGATCCCACATACAGCCAAATTACAAAATGTCTCTCCCCCGTGCCACAAAATGGACACGGTATATATGTCATTTTAATCAAGATTTGAGAAGGCACAGAGAGCAACGTGTCAAATAACCAAAGGATGATTCACTGTCACTTCCTGTCCAAACCAGGAAGCATAATGTATGGGATATGTAGTTAATCATGTAAATGTAGTTCATAATTCAAAGTTAATGCCAACCAGCTAACGTAGCTAGGAGACAACTTGTCTGCTCTGGCACCGTAGCAAGGCCGAATAACAGGGTGTTTTCCACAGACACGCTGGGTGTTTTGGCAAACAGGAGAAAACAATACTTTATCAGCACGCCGGCTGGGGGGAAGAATTAAAATCAGTAGGACACAGGGCCTGAGATATGAAAGGTACAGGACATGGGGCATGAAGATACAAAGTCATTGGGAACATGGAGACTTCCATCCACAAAATAACAGATCTACAATAATTCAAAATTATCCATCAGATGAGGTGGGTTGTCATTTGTCGGACCAATGACTTGTCTGAACTACGTACTGCACCCTTCCGGCGTGCCGCCCCGCGTCCGAAACGGTTGAGAAATGACAGAGTTACCGTGTGGCGGTCCCTTTACTGTACCTTCTACTGTACTGTACTGTACTGTACTAGCACACCCGAAAGCATCATATATGAAGTTAATATTAATGTGCATGTATTTATGTGTGCGTTAGGTTGCGCACAGGTGGTGAAAAACAACCATGCTGTTTTCGTGCTCATACCCAGCCAGGCAGGCACCCAGCCACCCACACACATAGCTCCGTGGTTGAACCACTCAAAAGTGTATCATTTTCGGCAAATACAACGAGACTTAGCACTGGGGTGTGCGTCAGCTAGGTCAGGAGGTAACAGGGGGTGCACGGCCAAAAAGGTTTCGGAACCGCTGGCATAGGCTATCTGGATACAACACATATACCACAAAATAATATTATCAGGTTCAGGTTTATTTGTCATATGTATAAATACAATGAAAATTATTTTGCTCAGAGCATTCTCAGTCTTACATACACAGGACATAGACAAACATCTATAGTGCAAAGAAAAAGACAAAAACACAAAAAAAGTACAAGTGGGTGACAATACAGTGCAATACAGTTCAAGGTCAGCTGTTCAGCAGCCTGACTGCCTGGGGGAAGAAACTGTTACTGAGACGGGTGGTGCGAGATTTGATGCTCTGGTAGCGTTTTTTGGAAGGGAGTTGTTTGAACAGGGTATTTGCGGGATGGCTGGTGTCTTTGATGATGTTGTGGGCTTTTTTTTTGAGTGGTGTAGATGTTGTGGAGACTGGGTAGTTCTGTGTTACCGATGATTTTATCTGCTGTTTTAACGGTCCTCTGCAACCTGTTGCCGTCCTGAGCGGTCGTGTTACCGTACCACACTGTGATACAGCCAGTTAAGACACTTTCAATTATACAGCGATAAAATCAAATAGCCAATTACAGATGGAGCTGCCCACACCAAGGCCACTGAGTTTCAACACTAATTTAGATGGTACAATAGTGTTGAATGCGGAACTGTAATCTATGAACAGTAGTCTGACATAAGAGTTTTTCTTTTCAAGGTGTACCAGGGCAGTGTGTAAAGCAAGAGAGATCGCGTCGTCCACAGATCTATTTGAACAGTAAGCAAACTGTAATGGATCAATGTTAGCAGGGATGATGCTCTTGATATAAAAAATAACCAATTTCTCCAGGCATTTCA
The DNA here is from genome assembly GCF_951216825.1 of Electrona antarctica. Classification (NCBI taxonomy): domain Eukaryota; kingdom Metazoa; phylum Chordata; class Actinopteri; order Myctophiformes; family Myctophidae; genus Electrona; species Electrona antarctica. The sequence goes on from NC_136790.1 coordinate 43,212,352, forward strand.
TGAGAACAGAAGTCAAAGCAACAGGTCGATAATCGTTGAGACAGGTAACAGGTTTTTTCTTGGCAATGGGCACAATTATTGTTTTTTTAAAACATAATGGCACCACACACAATGACAGGGACAGGGACAGGTTAAATATGTCGGTGTAGACCCATGACAGCTATAGCATGTCTTAAGGACACGAGAGGCTATTCCATCTGGTCCTGCGGCTTTATGAGCATTAACTTTTTTAAATGCTTTACTCACAGTCCTCTGCGTCACCTGTAGGTCCACCGCCTCAGGTGAGCTCTGCGCCGTTGTAACTGGGTCCGTGTTGTGAGCCTCGAAGCGGGCAAAAAAGTTATTCAGCTTGTCCGGTAAAGACGCGGAGGTGTCCGTGATAGTACCTGACTTGTTTATAGCCTGCAGTCCGCTCCACATTCGCCGCGAGTCACAGTTGTGTTCCAGTTTGTCCCTGTACTGTCCCTTTGCAGCTTTGATAGCTTTTCTCAGTTCGTACCTGGATCGTTTGTAGCGTTCCACGTCCCCGGATTTGAAGGCGATGGTGCGCTCCCTCAATGCGTATATCATTGTTAATCCATGGCTTCTGGTTGGGATAGGAGCGAACGGAACGTACCGGAAAGCAGTTATCCACACAGAACTTGACGTAGCCGGTGACAGTATCAGCATATTCATCCAGACTCGTGGCAGAGTCCTTGAAAATGGTCCAATCTGTCGCGTCAAGGCAGCCCTGGAGTTTGGTAACGTGTTCTGTGGACCAGCACTGTACCGATCTCACTGTGGGCTGCTCACAGTTCACTTTCTGCTTAAAGGCAGGGAGTAGAAGCACGGCCAGGTGGTCGGATTTCCCAAAGTGAGGGCGCGGCAGCGCTCTGTAAGCAGCCTTGATAGTGGAGTAACAATGATCGAGAGTCTTATTCCCTCTAGTTGGGCATTTGATGGTAATACTTTGGTAGCACAGTTTTCATATTACAGTGGTTAAAGTCCCCCGCCACAATTGATATGGCCTCCGGGTGCATGGTTTCCTGTTTGCTAATAACGCCATACAGCTCATCCAACGCCTCGGCTGCCTTGACTTCTGGCGGAATGTAAACAGCCGTTAGCAGTACACAGGGGAACTCCCTGGGGAGATAGAATGGTCTGCACCTTAATGTGAGATGTTCTAGCACTGGCGAGCAGTACTGTGAGGTAATAACCACGTCGGTGCACCAAGTGTCATTTATGAGGAAACAAACACCACCTCCCTTTGACTTGCCCGTGACCGCCCTGGAACGGTCTGTGCGGAACACAGAAAACCCCTCCGGTTGTATCGCCCTGTCGGGTGTGTTTGGGCTCAACCACGACTCTGTGAAGCAGAACACACAGCAGTTCTTTATGTCCCGTTGTGAACGTAAACGGCTGTGGAGGTCATCCAGCTTGTTCTCGTCCAGAGACTGAACGTTAGCGAGCAGCAATCGGGGGTCTGGTAGGTCGTCCTTGTAACCTCACTAGGACGCCTCCTCGTGGCGGAGTATCCGCGTTGTTGTTGTTGTTGTAAAGTTCTCTCGGTAAATACCGCGGCTTCCAATCGCTGGGAACATCCATTCTTATGTCCAGTAGTGTCTTGCGGTCATAAACAACAGTGCACAACGTACTTTGTGTAAAGACAGAGACATATAACATGAAGACAAACAATAAGACGAGAGCTGCTCTGAGCGTGTCGCCATAGTATATATATTTTTAGCACAGCCTGTTATGAACGTTTTACATCAACCTTTAATTTGTACAATGTTCAAATACATATATAATAGATCATGGCGTTCATTCATTTTTAGATTCATTCTTAAATAGATACATTTTTACAGTGACCAATAATTTGTGTTTTAAACATTGTTATACTTTAGCTATTGACAAAATAGCAGATCTACAAGCAAAAAGCCAGATCTACAAGCCACATAGTGCGGCACCGAGTGCCGCGCTATGTGGTGCTATGTGGTGCAAATCTTATATATTCTTTCAGAGCGAACGTTTCTAACTCAAATCTTTGCTTCTGGGGGGTCCCTGTTGCAACATATTTTCAGATGGGGGTCGGCAGGCCAAATACAGATAATTCTGGGGGTCCTTGACAGTCATGAAAAAGGTTGAGCACCACTGAACATAGAAACATGAGAACACTTTTAGGATTTATAAGACATTTTTTGGGGTTATAAGACATTTTTTGGGGTTAAAAGAAGTGTGAAAATGGAATGCTGCTTCTCCACCAGTAGTTTCGACTCTAGAGACGTTGAAGGTATATAAACTGTAGACCTGTCTGATAAATCAGATAAAATGCTGTCTCGTGGGAGATGGAGCAGGCTCGATAATGCCAGTGATAATGACAAAGTGGCTCTGTCTGTCGGGGGCCTGTGTGTGATTTCTACCATTGAGGGCTGCAGACAGTACAACTACTATGGCGGTTAATAATGCACATAATAGTTCCCCAGACAAGAGCCAGCCACAGTCAGCAACTCAATGCTCAGCTCTATTGGTGCTGTGAGACAGTGTCGTTTTCGTCGACTACCTTTTTTCACTGACGAAAACTAAATGAAAACTAAGCTATGGTGACTAAAACTATGACTAAATATACTGTCGATTTTGTCAACAAATAAAAACTAGACTAAAAAGTCAGGAAGGGACTAGTGGACAAGAGATCCAGTATAAGTCATTTTACACTTGATTGCATGCTGAAAATAGTAGATCAGCTATTTTCAGCAAGTGAAAAAAAAGTCATTACGACGGCATCAAGGCCCGCCAAAATACTTAGTCGACTAAATCTTACTGTAGATTTAGTCGACTAAAATCCTATGATGTTTAGTCGACTAAAACTCTAAGACATTCCAGGTGACTAAAATGTGACTAAAATCTAAATTTGCTGCCAAAAACAACAGTGGGCCACAGCAACTCAAGCTCAGCTCTATTGGCACTGTGAGATGTGGCGGTGTGCCGAGTGGGAGAGTGCAATGAACCCCAGAATATTGTCATCACATGACCCAGACAGAGAGAGAGGTAGCAGGGCCTACCGAGCACACATGACCCAGACAGAGAGAGAGGTAGCAGGGCCTACTGAGCATCACATGAGCCAGACAGAGAGAGAGGTAGCAGGGCCTACTGAGCACATGACCCAGACAGAGAGAGAGGTAGCAGGGCCTACTGAGCACATGACCCAGACAGAGAGAGAGGTAGCAGGGCCTACTGAGCACATGACCCAGACAGAGAGAGAGGTAGCAGGGCCTACTGAGCACATGACCCAGACAGAGAGAGAGGTAGCAGGGCCTACCGAGCACACTTTTGTTAATGCAACAAATTGCTAATCATTGCTTTTTGCTTATGCCCTGCTATGAATCACAGTTGGTTGTTAGAGAAAGCTCTCGTCTCCAATTACAATTCTTGGAGGTTCACTGCTAAGGTAATTGATCTGACTGCAAAGGGATGTGCCTATAAAGACACCCCCGTGAGGGAGTGATTACCTCTGCACTGAGGTGTGTGTGTGTGTGTGTGTGTGTGTGTGTGTGTGTGTGTGTGTGTGTGTGTGTGTGTGTGTGTGTGTGTGTGTGTGTGTGTGTGTGTGTGTGTGTGTGTGTGTGTGTGTGTGCGCGTGTGTGCGTGTGCGTGCGCGAAAGTGTCAGCAAATCTGCTGAAGGAAATCTTCAATCCCTGAACCTCCCCCCCCCCCCACCACCACACACACACCACACTACACATATAGACGCACGCACATTACATGCACCTATTCAAGGACACTCACACATGCAGCATCTCAGGATTCTCAGCTAAATTAAGCCTTTGGTTAAAGAATTATAGAAGAGAGGACATCAAAGCCTAGCTAGGCGCGTGCCAGTTCACTGCATGCCGCACTCTTGAGTCGTGACCAGAAAATGGCCACCCTGCTTAGCTCAGCTCAAGCAGTAAATCACCCGCAGTTGGCTTTACGCCACTGCCTATAATGCCCTGTGTGTGTGTGTGTGTGTGTGTGTGTGTGTGTGTGTGTGTGTGTGTGTGTGTGTGTGTGTGTGTGTGTGTGTGTGTGTGTGTGTGTGTGTGTGTGTGTGTGTGTGTGTGTGTGTGTGTGTGTGTGTGTGTGTGTGTGTGTGTGTGTGTGTGTGTGTGTGTGGTAATCCTTTGGGAGTTTATATGGATTCATTGAGGGGAAGACCAAAGGCCCGGCCCAGATCAATGATTTGATTTCACGTCATAGATTTTATTTTTAACCACAAGCTGAGACTCGATACTGTGTTACTGTCATCTCTCTTTATTTTTGCATGGTGTCACGAAACATAAACTTAACACGCACGCGCACACACACACACACTGAAGTTGCCCATCTGTTTGCCACCCGAATGCGGTTTTGTTCACCAAACTGCAGCACATACAACTGCCTGGTAGATTGCCCGAGGCCAAAGGACAAGAAAAAGGCCACACCACCATTGTACGACTCTGTCGTTACTTCTTTCTCCGAATGTTACTCTCTCTGAATCTATAGGATTATAGGATATACTCATCATTATGCTCTCCGTGCAGCTGTTGTCCGTATAGTCTTGCCCTTTCTTTCTGCACCCTTGGCTAAAGTGTCACGTACATCTCCTCCTGTGACAAAGGGCTGTGATGAAAAGCCCCGGGCGGGCTAGAAGCACCACCCCGATCTGGCTCGCCGCCGTCTAAGAGCACCTCCTGTACCACATAAATAAGGTTATATAGTCCTTCCAAGTCTGACTCACGGGCTATCTCTCTCTCTCTCTCTCTCTCTCTCTCCCTCCCTCTCTCATGTCTTTCCTCTCTCTCATGTCTTTCCTCCACCCCCCCCCCCCTCTCTCTCTCTCTCTCCTTTCCTCCCTCTCTCATGTCTTTCCTCCACCCCCCCCCCACTCTCTCTCTCTCTCTCCTTTCCTCCCTCTCTCATGTCTTTCCTCCACCCCCCCCCCTCTCTCTCCTTTCCTCCCTCTCTCATGTCTTTCCTCCACCCCCCCCTCTCTCTCTCTCTCTCTCCTTTCCTCCCTCTCTCATGTCTTTCCTCCACCCCCCCCTCTCTCTCTCTCTCCTTTCCTCCCTCTCTCATGTCTTTCCTCCACCCCCACCCCCCTCTCTCTCTCTCTCTCTCCTTTCCTCCCTCTCTCATGTCTTTCCTCCACCCCCCCCCCACTCTCTCTCTCTCTCTCTCCTTTCCTCCCTCTCTCATGTCTTTCCTCCACCCCCCCTCTCTCTCTCTCTCTCTCTCTCTCCTTTCCTCCCTCTCTCATGTCTTTCCTCCACCCCCCCCCTCTCTCTCTCTCTCTCCTTTCCTCCCTCTCTCATGTCTTTCCTCCACCCCCCCCCCCCCCCCCCCCTCTCTCTCTCTCTCTCACTGATAACAGCTCGTCTCCGAATAGAGTTTGCCTACTATATAAACTGATCTCCTGTCTAGAACCGTTTGTTGAGATGTGGGGACATGAGAACCTCTTGTGTAGCATTGAGCGAGTGAGTACCCAAAGTATGTAAGTTCTAGAGATGACCTAAAGAATATGTGAGTGTACACAAAAGATTAAATTAAGGCTTCGTTAAAGGTGTCTCTCTCTCTCTCTCTCTCTCTCTCTCTCTCTCTCTCTCGTTCCTCCCCCCCCTCTCTCTCTCTCTTTCTCTCACTATTCACATTCTCTTATCATCATACACAGATGTAAGATGATATATATCATCACATTCTCTTATCATCATACACAGATGTAAGATGATATACATCATCACATTCTCTTATCATCATACACAGATGTAAGATGATATACATCATCACATTCTCTTATCATCATACACAGATGTAAGATGATATATATCATCACATTCTCTTATCATCATACACAGATGTAAGATGATATACATCATCACATTCTCTTATCATCATACACAGATGTAAGATGATATACATCATCACAATCCCGGCGGACAATCACTTTTGCCGTCCTCATTTTTCTGTCCTCACACCTTTTTATCTTCACTTTTTTTTAAAGCCCTCGGCCAATCAAATCACGAGTAGGCCTACACACGCACACAAACAGAGCTGGGCATCGGAGGGGCTAGCGACCCTCAAAAAACAACAAACAAAACAACAGTTAAAAGTTGAGTATTTCACCTCATTTTCTTTAAGGCTTGGTGCTCTTTCCCTCCTTCCTAGTAGAGAAAGTAGCAGAAATTAAGATGGGCTGTCGGGTGGCGGCTTTGCGTCTCACCCACAGGGGAAGAAAGACAGACTATATTGGTCATCAGTATTCATCAGTGGCTGATTAAAAGGTCTAGAGGATGCATAGAACGCAGCGGACAGACAGGCTTACTGTAATTGCCTCGAAGCGGGCGTCCTTTGAGACAATGACAGCACTGCATGCATGCGTGATTGTACTTTAATGCTAGTGTGGTGGTGGAAAATGTACTCACATTTTGACTTACTACTTACATACTGCAATGTAGAAATAGTCTGTTACAAGTAAAAATACGGAATTCTTGAGTAAAAGTACAAAAGTATTCGTATCAAAATGTAATTAAAGTACCATCCATCCATTCAACCGCTTATCCGTAGTCAAGTCGCAGGGGGCAACAGCTCCAGAGCTCCAGATTTCCCTCTCCAGAGCAACATTAGCAACCTCCCCCAGGAGGAAGTTCCAAGGCCATCTCATCCTTGGTCTGCCCCGGAGTCTCCTCCCAGTGGGACGTGCCTCGAGGACCTCCCTATAGGGAGACGCCCGAGAGGCATCCTAACCAGATGCCCGAACCACCTAAGCTGGCTCCTTTCCAGGCGAAGGAGCAGCGGCTCTACTCCGAGTCTCTCTCGTGTGACTAAACTTCTCACCCTATCTCTAAGGGAGATGCCAGCCACCCGTCGGAGAAAACTCATTCCGGCCGCTTGTATTCAAGACCTTCTTCTTTCGGTCATGAAGCACACTTCATGACCATAGGTGAGAGTAGGAACGAAGATTGCTCGGTAGACAGAGAGCTTTGCCTTCTGGCTCAGCTCTCTTTTCGTCACAACAGTGCGGTACAGCGACTGCAATACCGCCCCTGCCGCTTCGATTCTCCGGCTGATCTCCTTCTCTGTCCTGCCATCACTCACACTTAATGTACTAAAAGTGGAAAGCATGTACACATGTCCCATTTTAAGTTTTCAAATGTATAAAAATATTTTAGAAAAATAGCAGATCTGTAAGCTTACAATGCGTCGCATACGACCCATTGTGAGCTTGTAGATAGGGCTTAATGTAGACTATGTTTTGTAATTATAATCAAAATCTAGAAAGTAACTATAAGTTTCAAATAATAACAGTATCTGGATCTGAGATGCAGTGGAGTAGAAGTAAAAGTATTGGAAATTGGTAAAAGTAAAGTACAACCTCAATATTGTACTTAAGTATAGTCCTTAAATAAATGTACTTACCGGTAGTTACTTTCCACCACTGGTGTACCACAGGCAAAGCCATCTCTGTAACATATTAGCCCACAGTAATCTCCTTTTATAGGCAGACTTTGTCTTAATGTAATAGTGGCAGCCATTTTGGAAGTTCTCCATCATGCAATAATCATCTCACAGAATTTCCCCGCCCCCCTTAATACGCCCCCTTTCGGGGTTAGTGGTGATAGCGTGACGTCACTCCATAGACACTACATGTTAACAGAGGTAATTTAAGAAGTCTACAACTTTTGTTTTCTCATGGTAAGGTTTGTTCTATCTGTTCGAGCTGATTTACCATCTTGTTTGCTTCATAATAATATTGGTCTGTCACATTTTTACATTAGAAAATGTACTTAGATTCTCCAGAGAAAAAAACGTGTAAATGCTAATGTTAAAGACACCACTATTTACCGGAAGTGGGCGTGGAAAGCGGGCTGTGAGATAGGCCTATTGCCCCACAAAACGGAATTCCAAAATGGTAAATGGTGCATTTATATAGCACCTTTATCAAAGGCACTTTACAGAGATTGTGCATTACACACACACATTCACACACCGATGCCGTAGGAAACCATGCAAGGCACCAACCAGCACATCGGGAGCAATTAGGGGTTCAGCGTCTTGCTCAAGGACACTTCACTTCACCCCTAGTGGTCACTCTACCCCTGAGCCACCACCGCCCCCTAGTGGTCACTCTACCCCTGAGCCACCACCGCCCCCTAGTGGTCACTCTACCCCTGAGCCACCGCCGCCCCCTAGTGGTCACTCTACCCCTGAGCCACTAGACTAACACTAAAACATTCCAGGTGACTAAAATGTGACTAAGACTAAACGAAAACTATTCAAGAGACTGTGACTAAAACTAAAATAGAAATTTGCTGCCAAAAACAACATGCAGAACACGTATACATCATGAATAGAAGCTCCTTACCAGATTTATTTTGTGCACTATTGTGGTCTGTACCTAGAGATTTAATAAGATGTAATAAGAAGAAGTAAACAGGAAACTGTAAAATCCGGTTTACCTATCAAAGCCCGTGGTTTGATAGGAACTGGCAAACACAATTATAGCTTCAAGCTGGCGAGCTTGCCGGAAGAATAATTATATTTGCGCTCCAGTGATAGGGGGAACAAAGAGGAGATCAGAAAGCTATGATGAGAGAGCGGAAGGGGAGAGGAGGGGAGGAGAGGAGAGGGGAGGGGAGGGGAGAGGGGAGGAGAGGAGAGGAGAGGAGAGGAGAGGAGAGGAGAGGGGAGGGGAGGGGAGGGGAGGGGAGGGGAGAGGGCCAATCTGGTGGCGAAGGGGTCAAACTGGAATTCAAGTAAAAGTACAAAAGTATTTGCATCAAAATGTACAGTAAAAATACAAAATTGTGCAGTACTAAATGTACTTACTGTAGTTACTTTCCACCACTGAAGAGATGAGAGGAGAGGAGAGGACACATCTCTCTGTTTTTACTACCAAACCACCGTTTTCGGTTGTCACCTCTTCACCCAAGACTTGGTCTATAGGCCTTTAGGAGTTTGAATCTGCCTGCACGACTTGGCAGGGCACTCCAACGCAGTCAACTTGCCCGTGTATATTGGAGGGTGGGAACTGGGAAGGCATGCGGGGAGGGCAATCTCTGTCTCTGTCGGAGAGGAGATTATAGACGAGAGGGAGATTAGAGGAAAAACCATGCATGGGGCACAGAAAAGGAAAGACAGCAATAAAGTCGATGAGAGATGAGATACGTCGCTCTACAGAGCAGGGTACAGAAAGTCCTTCTCATAAAAGTGAGTTATAAGAAGAGTTTGAAAAGATAATACCGACTTAGCTGTTGGCCGCGAGACTTTAATTTAATGGAGATTCATGGGGCAGAGGAGACGTCACACTGATGAAAAGCCATCAGGAAGGAGCGTAGGCTGTTGTGTTCTATGGCTTCTGGCACATAGGGACGACACCGGAGGATTGAGAGTGAATGGAGGGCAGAATGACTGCCTTATCCAAGCCATGAGTCATGACACTGTAATGACTCTGGCTGCGACAGAGATAGAGACAGAGACACTGAGACAGAGATACAGAAAGGGTGTGTGTTTGTGTGAGAGAGACAGGCAGGCAGGCAAGGCAGACAAGGCATGAGACAGAGAGAGAGAGAGAGAGAGAGCTGTGAGGGGCAGACACAGCGGAATTAGAGGAGGAAGAATCATAATGAACCGTGAAAATAAGGAATGAGATGTAGAGAGAGGGAGATAGTGATTACGAGAGGGTAAAAATAACAAGGATTGTAGAGAGGGAAAAAAGAGCGAGTTAGAAGGTTACTGCAGATAGCTACTGGGCTGATCTGTGTCTGACAACCATGGCACATGAACCGCCTCCGGACTATACTGCATACAGCCACACCACTGCTGGCACACGCAGGGAGAGAGATAGAGAGACAGAGACACACAGAGAGAGAGAGAGAGACACACACAGAGATGTCATCTGTCTGTATGTCGGTGCAAACCCTTGGCCAATAAGGGACCATATATATATATATATATATATATATATATATATACTGCAGGGTTCCCCAATAGGCGGCCCACGGGCCATTTGCGGCCCGCGGAGCGCCCCCTTGTGGCCCATGGAAGAATTTCAAACTACGCCAAAGTATTTGCAGCTTTGATCGGCGAAAATCCGGAGAAAATTGAGGAGAAAAACATGCCACCAGTCCATTACGATGCGAGACGAACACAGCCTCCACAGCATGTTGTAGTCCAAACAAACCGCCTTGAACTCATTTTCCCAGAAGCCCTATAGCAGCCCAGAGCATGGTTGATTTCCGGTTTCGTCAACATAACGTGACGGCCTCGTCACCAGGTCCGCGACAAATCAGCTCTATCTTTTTAATTATTAAAAAACGGCGAATTAAACACATTAAACAAATAGCGGGTTTAGCGTATTACGCAGCACCGACATGGATTAAATAGCGGGGAACGTGGGTTACTCAGTAGAACTGTTAACTAAACAACATGCTTTCAAGAATGTTTTTGAAAACATTTGAAGCGAGATATAGACAATGCAGTACCTCATGTCTGGGTGCTCATATTACACTACAGTTGGAGGCCATCGATATTGTCCTTTTCTTTTTGCTGAGGTTTGCGTGATCTGCGCAAAAGGACAGTTAACCCATTTTGGGCGGGAACCCCTTTTGGTGTTTTAAACATTATGTTATAATTTAGCTATTGAAAAATAGCAGATCTACAAGCTCATCGCGCGCCACCGAGTGGCGCGCTACGAGCTTGTAGGTCTGCTATTTTTGAAAAATCGTGAAAATATTTATTTCAGAAAACTGGAGGATTTAGAAGGATTTTTAAAAATGTTGAGGTCAGGCCTAAATGGGTCAAATGATAAGGGACAATATCGGTGGCACCCAACTGTATGTAGAGAATATTAGTCATTAGGATGCATGCAGTATGCTGGTCTAGCCAGTCTAGCCCAGCCAACCCACACAAATATAAACATACTTTAGTGGTGACTGTTATCGGTTTGTTGTTACTCTACACTCCCCCATTCTTCTTTTTTCTTTTTCTTTATTTTACAAATGACTGGTGCCGTTGGAAGTGGTTCAGGGTGATTAAATAAGGATAAAAAGGCTAGAAGGGTGACAAATCCAGAAACAAGCCATGCAAGAACCTTTTCATATTTGTATACTTGCAATTTCAATATAAGATGCAGACTCAAAATAAGCTTGGCTTGGACCCAAAGCTGTACACAAGCAACCACTGAAAGGTCTATATAACGGGTGCAAGATGAGGCAAAATAGCACTAGTTCTTTTACAACCTGCTGTTTCGTGAAGTGTGAGGGGTCCAATATCGGCCACCGCTTTTGGTGTAGCAGAGGTGAGAAACGGGGACCGCAGTGACAGATAAATGCATGAGTTACGTCCCCGTCCGCCCACATTTTTGAGTGGTGCAACCACTCCTGACAGCTATGTGTGCCCCTGGGTCCCAGGGTCTGTCCCTGGCTGGGTCCCTGGGTCTGTCCCTGGCTGGGTCCCTTGGTCTGTCCCTGGGTCTGTCCATGGCTGGGTCCCTGGGTCTGTCCCTGGGTCTGTCCCTGGCTGGGTCCCTGGGTCTGTCCCTGGCTGGGTCCCTGGGTCTGTCCCTGGCTGGGTCCTTGGGTCTGTCCCTGGCTGGGTCCCTGGGTCTGTCCCTGGGTCTGTCCCTGGCTGGGTCCCTGGGTCTGTCCCTGGCTGGGTCCCTGGGTCTGTCCCTGGCTGGGTCCCTGGTTTCTGTCCCTGGCTGGGTCCCTGGGTCTGTCCCTGGCTGGGTCCCTGGGTCTGTCCCTGGCTGGGTCCCTGGTTTCTGTCCCTGGCTGGGTCCCTGGTTTCTGTCCCTGGCTGGGTCCCTGGGTCTGTCCCTGGGTCTGTCCCTGGCTGGGTCCCTGGGTCTGTCCCTGGCTGGGTCTGTCCCTGGCTGGGTCCCTGGGTCTGTCCCAGTCTTGAATAGTTTTCACATAGTTTTAGTCACATTTTAGTCACCTGGAATGTCTTAGTGTTTAGTCTAGTTTTAGTCGACTAAATGTCATACGATTTTAGTCGACTAAATCTAGTCTTTAGTCTCGTTTTTATTTAGTTTCAGTCGGTGAAAAAAGGTAGTCAACGGACATTTTTGGTCTTAGTTTTATTCAACGAAAACAACACTGGTGCCAGAGTCCGCCGAGAAATCACGCGATATATAATAGCCGATCTACAAGCTCACAATGTGTCGCATTGCGACGCATTGTGAGCTTGTAGATCGGCTATTTTCAATTGATTTTGTACACATTTTTTACTTGGGAAATGGGACATTCTGCACAATGAGTACTTTTACTTTTAGTACTTTAAGTACATTTTGATGATACTTTTGTACTTTTACTCAAGTACATTTTAAATTCTGTACTTTTACTTGTATCGAAGTACTTCTAAATTGCAGTATTGGTACTTTTACTTAAGTAAAACAATTGAGTACTTTTTCCACCACTGACCTCTACATGCCTGCTCACAGTCAACTTATGCATTCCATTGCACGTTGCATATTGAATCAGTCCATCCTGTAAAAGCAATCACAGTAAGTTTAACTGATTTGAATCGAAAAAGTGATGCTCTTGCAGAACTAATCCAGCGAGGAGAAGCGCAAAGTCATCCTGACCTTGGATGAAAAGCTTTTATATTGGCTTCATTGCTCATCTTTTTAAATTAGCAATGCTGTAACTGAGTAACTGACTGCTATTTAAAAAAAGTCCCTCACTTCACCTGTATTTTGTTGTCAAATTATTGCCTGAAGAGGGTCATCTGTGACAGAAACAACGTTGCTTCTTCCTCTTGGATATAAATGTTCTCCTGCAGTTTGGCAGGCTTATTTTTTGTATTGTTGATGAGCACTTTTTTTTAACAGTCTACTCTAGTCTACATTCAGTGCATTATAAGTACCTGGGGAGGAGTTGAGAATCACTGCTAGAGCCATATACAACTCTTCTCTTATGGGGGGTCCTTGGAATATCTTTTCAAATGGGGGTCCGTGGGCTAATTTGTGTCAATTTGGGGGTCCTTGACATGAAAAAGTTTGGGAACCACTGTCTTAGGACACGGGACTGGAGACTTGGAGAGCAGACATGGCTGTAGCCTGTTCCATTATAGGACTATTAGGGTTTGCCTATAGTCCTTCAAGCCATCTTGGAATTATATAGAATTATGAGAAGAGCGACCTTGAATTGTCATAATTAAAATGTTCTACAGTATATGAGCCCTGCCTTTTTCAGGTTGACAGTAAAACCACAAAATGGACAACATGGAGGTTGTGATGTACGTATAATGAACCTGATGGCAGTCATTATTGAGAATTAATTCCGAGCGGGTGATTTGAGCAGGTGATTTCTCAATAATGAACACTTTGCTGTTCATTAATCCCTCCTTTTACACGGCGGCCATGTAAAACAGAGAGCGTGCATTTCTCAAATAATAACCGCCTTGCTGTTCATTAATCCCTCTTTTTACACGGCCCATGTAAAAAAAAAAAAAAGCAATCATTTGAAACAAAAAAAATGATTATACAGATTTAAAAAAAAAAGGTTTTTATTAGCTTACTAGAATAGAAAAGATATATTATGTAAATGAGATCCATGCAGCTCAACACAGGCGGCTCGCGGAACTCTGGTATAGGAAGTGCTGATTTTTGCCTATTTCTTCTAAAATCAGACCAGTCTGAAGTGATTGATTGAATGATTGAAATATTTATTAACAGTTTGCAGTGGTGCTGTACTGTACTCGTGCTGTAGTACTGTACAAGCCCTCCTCCCTGGCGAGTGCGTGTGCGTGTGTGTGCGTGTGCGTGTGCGTGTGTGTGTGTGTGTGTGTGTGTGTGTGTGTGTGTGTGTGTGTGTGTGTGTGTGTGTGTGTGTGCGTGTGTGTGTGTGTGTGTGTGTGTGTGTGTGTGTGTGTGTGTGCGTGCAACATTAATAGGAAGAATAGGAATACAATTTATGCGGTGCAATATTAACAAAGGTACAGTATATAACTACAGTGATTGCATATTTGCATATCCAAACTACAATCATGGACGGCACAGCATGCGTTCACAATCCAAGGCTATAAGTTTCTATGCAGGCAGTGGATGAGAATCTCATTGTTATTCTACACATGTTATCCTACGCACCCCCCCCCCCCCCCCCCCACCTCTCTGATGCAGGACAAAATTAATGAGTTGCACTGAACCAAAAAAGGACAGAACGTCAGTAACAATAAAGGGAAAACCGCATTACAGCAGTGGTTCCCAAAGTGGGGTCTGGGGACCCCTGGGGGTCCTTGAGGGAGTTCCAGGGGGTCCCTCGCTAAATGATAGTTTGGAACCAAATGGACCTGTTATGGTTCTGTAACTCTGAGAGTGTACAAATGGAACCAAGTGGACCCCAACGGGTCCAAAAAAGTGTTGTACCTTGCCCTTTGTTTCTTCTTTCTAATTATTTGTTTGGCCCCAACAATGTTTTGTTTATGGTCATGATTTTGTCAGGGGCCGAGTTGGCTTTGTCCGAGGCTTAAAGGTCTATGGGAAAAATGAATGGGAAATTGCTCTACAGTATATGCAGCAATGGCGCAACAGTCTTAAAGGGACACTTCACCCTTTTTGCAAAAAAATACATGTTAATGACATTTAGAAGATTTAGAACACTTTCCTGGCCATTTTTGTGTGTAATATGTGGTTTTAGATATTTTAGATTTTAGCAGTGAGCCCAGTGTCTCTGATGTCATGGACGCTGGGCTCACTTCCTTCCTGGACTACAATCCCCATAATGCTTTGGTGCACTGCTCCTCCTTGTTGATAGGGGGAGGGCTGTCTTACCGAGACAACATGTAGTCTCAGTAAGGCCCCAGCCCCAGGAAAGTTTCCCTTAAGTAAGTGTCTATTCCCCACATGCCTGTGTTTGAACGTGTGTGAATGCAGTGTTATTACCAACTTGCAATGATAAATGGTGACTTTCCGACTGGGCTAATGTCTTATTAACCCTCAGCCTCTACATGTGACAGACCAAACCCATTCATCTATTAGGAATTATTGAGATAGAGCACTCTGTTTCTTTGTGTTGGCCTATATCTCTTTGTTCATCGTTTCCATTTCTCTTCCAGGCATTAGTGAACAAGAAAATGAATAAATGGGGGATATTTTATTCAGTTGCCAGAGATATGGGGACAATTGAAAGAATAAATAACCGGCGTGGGCGCATCCATGTGCACATCGCGTGCATGTCAGAAAAAAGACTGTAAAAATGGGACCCAATGCCTCCCTGCTTGGCACTCGGCATCAATGGGTTGGATTTGGGGGGGTCAAATCAAATTAACTAATCAATGATTACCGCTCCTTGGCTGCGTCTCATGCACCGCTCCAAGAGATGGGTCAAATGCGGAGAACACATTTCACTGCGGTAACGTGTGTGACAAATCGTACGACTTTGACTTTTTGATTATTCTAGACATCTTCTCATCCAATGACGGATCAAGTATCTCTAGTGGGCTATATGTTATAGTATATTAATTAACTATGTTGCTTATACAGTGCAAACTGTTTATTTTTTTATATTTTTTTAATTAGACTTTATTCTCTCAGATGGGGGTATATAGTTTGTTTTCACCACCGAGCCAATTTAGCGAAGCAAATCGCTTTGCCCAAGACAATGGCCCCATTTTGACGAAGCACAAAGAACACCTGAGCTAAGACAAATGAATCTCCAGGACAGGACTGTGTGAGCAGCACTATTACTGCACCGTGTCCAGAGTAAGCACAATGTTTATATACATACACAGCCCTCTGTCCAGAAGGTGTATATATTCTGGCAGTGGTGGAAAAAGTACTCAAATGTTTAAGTAAGAGTGTCAATACTGCAATGTCTAGAACGACTCCGTTACAATTAAAACTCCATAATCCAAATTGTACTTGAGAAATGTATGTACAAAAATATTAGCATCAAAATGTACTTAAAGTACCAAATGTACAAAGTTTCAAGTTTTCAAATGTATAAAAAGGTAATTTGAAAATAGCAGATCTACAAGCTCACCTCTAAATGCTGGTGCACCTATAGTCTGCACCTCTAAATGATGGCGTGACAGGAAAAAGTAAACTGCCCTACAGAGGTTTGGCAGGACTCTTTGAGAGAATGTTTTATCATTTATCGGTATTGATAACGCACCAAAATTGTAAAATGTCCAATAGGTGGTGTGGGTGATGGCTGATTTAAGGCGGTCACACCTGGGCCTGAGTCAGACTTTGAGCTGGTCGTGACTGCACATCTATCAGGAGTGTTGTAGCCGACACAATCGGAGACGTCAGATTCCCTGTGTTCTCTTGCGGGCTGTCACAGCATGTATGAGTGCTGTCTTTCTGTCACAGCATGTATGAGTGCTGTCTTTCTGTCACAGCATGTATGAGTGCTGTCTTTCTGTCACAGCATGTATGAGTGCTGTCTTTCTGTCACAGCATGTATGAGTGCTGTCTTTCTGTCACAGCATGTATGAGTGCTGTCTTTCTGTCACAGCATGTATGAGTGCTGTCTTTCTGTCACAGCATGTATGAGTGCTGTCTTTCTGTCACAGCATGTATGAGTGCTGTCTTTCTGTCACAGCATGTATGAGTGCTGTCTTTCTGTCACAGCATGTATGAGTGCTGTCTTTCTGTCACAGCATGTATGAGTGCTGTCTTTCTGTCACAGCATGTATGAGTGCTGTCTTTCTGTCACAGCATATGAGTGCTGTCTTTCTGTCACAGCATGTATGAGTGCTGTCTTTCTGTCACAGCATGTATGAGTGCTGTCTTTCTGTCACAGCATATGAGTGCTGTCTTTCTGTCACAGCATGTATGAGTGCTGTCTTTCTGTCACAGCATGTATGAGTGCTGTCTTTCTGTCACAGCATGTAAATGGTAAATGGTGCTTTTATATAGCGCCTTTATACAAGGCGCTTTACATAGATTGTGCATTACATTCATCCATTCACACACACATTCATACACCGATTGCAGCGGAAGCCATGCAAGGTACCAACCAGCACATCGGGAGCAATTTGGGGTTCAGTGTCTTGCCCAAGGACACTTCGACATGTAGACAGGAGGAGCCGGATTCGAACCGCCGACCCATGGATCATTGGACGACCTGCTCTACCTCTTGAGCCACAGTCGCCCCTGTGTATGTATGAGTGCTGTCTTTCTGTCACAGCATGTATGAGTGCTGTCTTTCTGGTGTGAAATTAATTTCACTTACAGTCAAGTACGAGTGCGTTGGCGTGGTTAATTGGCTCACTGAGCAAAATGTCTGCCAAGTGGGGGACAACAAGCACTGTAGTGCTGTCCACACAACACCTCTGTGGCTCTGCTCTGATTCCTCTGACACTCACCGAAATGTAGGCTATTCTTCAAACCTCTTTTTTTTTCTAGCAACAAGCTACTGAGAACATCCTTTTTGAGGGCTTGAAAATGAACAGACACGTAATTATAGCACACATTCATATTATGTTTTCACTTGCACAAATATGGAACGTGGCAATCTTGCAACAGAGTACCCTCCAAGACCTCTGACAGAATACCGCAGTGCACATACTGTACTGTATTGTCACACTCCACACAGCCACAAACTGTGAGCACCGCCTCCAGATGCAAGAAGATGCAAAGTGACAGTCTGTCACTCAGTGCAGTATGTGTGGTTGACGTAGTTTGTCGTATAGTGTAAGACTCAATTTGGCTTTTTAAATAAGCAAATTGAGCTACAGACACAGAGTAAAGAAGAAAGACAGAAAGACGGGCGGATGGCTTGACAAAAACAACTCCCTAAAAAAAACTGGAACATTTTCATGCCCATTTTTAAACTGGGAAGTAAGTAAAGAGGTGTCCTCTGGTTATTTAGTACCGGGACTACACTCAATGATTTGTATGTCATTGCCTGGAAAACCATCATTGAGGAGGAGGCTTGCTGCCAATACCAGGAACCAGATGGGATTGATGGCCTGCAGTGAGTGCAGTCTTCTTATTGGTGCACTAAATTGCCACAGCCGTTAATTACCATAGGCGTGCGTGCGTGTGCGTACGTGTGTGTGTGTGTGGCTGGTGTATTCATATTTCACCCAGCCTTTACTGAAGCTGGGGTTTTTAGTAGACTCTGCAGTGCGTGTCATCCTTCAGTGTCAGAAACCTTGAGAAGTGACGAGGTGTACAAATAAAATGGGGTGAAGGAGGTATGAAGGAGTGGTAAAGACAGCTAGACCACCATGTCACACAATGGTCTACTGGAGAAAGGCAGCTAGCCAGGAGCAATACAATAACATCTGGTTGCCGCGGGTAACTGCGGTTGGCGGATGGTGCGGTTAACCCAGGGGTCTGCAACAGGCGGCTCTAGAGCTGCTTGCGGCTCTAGAGCACACCCTTAGTGGCTCCCTGTAGCATTACAAAAAATCGATGGAAAAGTATAATGTTTACCCTGTAGAAAAAGGGTACGTTGAAAGACATTTCCAGGGAAAGCATGCTAAATTCTGCTAGTTTCGTTGCAACCCGGGAGATAATAAAGCTTGGCAAGCCGCATTATAATGCGTACATTTTCTTTGCGGCTCCAGATAGATTTTGAATTTATTTTTGCGAAAATGGCTCTTTCAACAACTTGGGTTGCCGACCCCTGGGTTAACCCAATCCAAGCCAAGGAACGACAGGTTACGTTTTAAGCACTATAAACCCCTGTGCCAGGACGTAATTTTGCGTCTTAAAAAAAGAATATATATATATATATATTTTGCGGGTGACAAAAAACTCCATCCGCAGGTCTCTAGTATCCACAGTGTAGAAATACACCATTACAAGTAAAAGTCCGGAATTACTTAAGTACAAAAGTTGTATCAAAATGTAAGCTCAGTAGTAGTATTAGTAGTAGTAACTAAAATCACAGTGAGTGAACCAACACAAGAACGTCGGAAAAAAAGAAAACAGCGGCCCGGAGGTTGTGATAAAAGTTACGATAAATAATAAATACAAAAAAAATGGGGGAAAAATGCACAACAGCCAAGCAGCAGCGCTTGCTGCACCTGGCAATTATGACTTGAGTCATTCTTGTTTCAATATAATGTTTCTTTATTGTTTTTCTTGTCTGTTCATGAGAGCTGATATAACACCTTAATTCCCCCTCGGGGATGCAGAAAGTAGGCCATTAGCTAAACGTCTTATTGGAAATCACATTGATCACAGTATATATATTCTCTGCCATGGGCACGCAGAAATAGGTGCCATGGGCATGTGCTGCCCATGGCATCAGACATCTAACGTGAATTCTTAGATACTTTCAACTGATATCTGATATCTGATATTATTAACATATACAAGCTTCTCTTGTAGCAAATGCAAATGTCTATAGTCTATAGTAAACTTTGTTCATGCTAGTAGGTCAGCAGTCTGTCTGTCTGTCTGTCTGTCTGTCTGTCTGTCTGTCTGTCTGTCTGTCTGTCTGTCTGTCTGTCTGTCTGTCTGTCTGTCTGTCTGTCTGTCTGTCTGTCTGTCTGTCTGTGTGTGTGTCTCTCTCTCTCTCTCTCTCTCTCTCTCTCTCTCTCTCTCTCTCTCTCTCTCTCTCTCTCTCTCTCTCTCTCTCTCTCTCCATCCCTATCTATCCAAATCTGTCTCATTCTCTGTAATTAAATGCCGTGCTTCAAGCAATGCCACTGCATGCAGGCATTGTAGACAATGGACAGGATGCGATCAAACAAATCTACCGCACAAGAGAGTGCAGACACAGTTACATGGGAGAACTGCTGAAAACTGACAGAAACAAAACAAAGTGATGACAGTTTTGCAGATAACTATGTTGCACTGTGCAGGTACAAAAAAAGATCTTGGATTGAAGTGTTCTTTCTCAGATGTAATTAAGCTATTCAAGTAATCAAAGCTACGGCCTGGGCCATGGCTCAGTGGTCCAGGCACCTTGGCTGGTAATCCAGTCTGGCAGTGTGCCGCGAGTTCGACTCCCGATCCAGACGGCCTTTACTGCATGTCTTCCCCCCCATCTCTCTCCCCATTTCCTGTCAGCCTACTGTCTGTCCCTCCATAAAATATATAAAATAAAGGCGAAAGCCACAAAAAAACATTAGAAAGTAATCAAAGCTATACACTCAGCCTTACAATACTAAACTGCGTGCGTGCGTGCGTGCGTGCGTGCGTGCGTGCGTGCGTGCGTGCGGCCGTTGATGTGCAGCTATACTGTACAGTACGGATAATAAGGCAAATTGGTTTGCAACGGCATAAAAAAACTGTTGAACATAATCTCAATATAGCCATATATACACATAGAAAGTAATTACTGTAGCGTTAAGTTAACGCCAACATCCCTGTGATTATTGTCCACCAAAGTGAGCAGCAAGAAAGAACAAAAAATGGCGGTAGCGTATATCACATCCAGTCACAGTCCCGTTTACTTTAAAAGCTGGAATTAAAGACCTCATATATCTGTTGATGTCACCTCTAGGGTGGTAAAAAAACACCTCTGCCTCGATGGGAGCAAATTAAATGTGTAAAGGGCCCTGGGAGTCAAATAACAGCTATAGGCCTAATAGATTTATGCGTGGCTCTGACTTGGTTTAGGTTGCAAATATTATTGAAATCTACACAAGTATTGCTCATGGCACACATTCACCATTTGTTTCCAGTGTGTTGTGAATGCGTGCGTGCGTGCGTGCGTGCATGCGTGCGTGCGTGCGTGCGTGCATATGAGTGTTCATATGAGTGTTCATATGTGTGATATATTTTTGCAATAGCAGAGAATACCAGTGGAAGAAAACCCGGACTAGACCCGTTAATCCGGCTCCAGATCTTCAAATAGTAAAAACAATATATATAAAAAACAATAACAATAACTGGGTTTTGTGATGTTCTATAATTAGCCCTTCGCTAAATCCCACCCCAAAAAGCGATTGTCCAATAGCAATACAAATAGTTTAGCAACTGTTGCTATGCAGGTCTTTCGCCACCTCATAGCTGTCAATGTTATTTTGCGTGGCTGTGTTGTTGAACACATACACGGCTTAACGTCGGGAAAGTTACACGACTGACCCCCACCCAGGTGATGGCAATAATACTAATGACCGTAGTCTTGTGCAACATGAAAACTCCTGTCGGGTGGTCATTAAAAGTAGATTTCCTCGTAGTTTATTTAAATAATGTCCAATTTATCCAGTGCATAGCCTACTGCAGGCCTGGTTCACTAGATATAGAAGACATTTCGATGCTCTTGCTACTGAAATGATCCATTGTTTATATGTGACCAGATTTGACTGAGAGCCTGCCATCGCGCAAATTCCAGCTTTTCACCAGGAGAGAAAAACTTTTTTTTTTTTTTTTTTTAATGAGTTAAGAGCACAGGCAGACTCTTCACATACTAGAGCATGTCTGAAATACATGTCAGAGCTGAAATCGACATGTAAATATGAAATTAAACATGTAGCTAGGTGGAATGTTAGAGTTCACAGAAGTGACATTACTCTATAAGCCATATCTCCAAAACTCGTTGGTCAAACTGAACAACCAATATGTCAATTTGAAGGTATGATTCCCTGCTTTCATATGACATGAAAAAAACGAAAATTCTAAAAAATCCAATGGCAGTCCCTCAGTCAAATTTGGTCACATATGGAGAAATCCCGTCATTCAACATGCATCTCAATGGTTGAGAAGGACGCCTCACTGCCAACATGCCTATTGGACAAGGACGGGTTGGGGAGGGGACTTGACGAAGCGATAATTGTTTAAATCGGCTTTGTTTGTGCTTGTTTAAGGACGAGTGCCGCGAGTGCTGGTATTCTATTTCTCCATGACTGCAAAATGATTGCTCCCGACTGTGCACGCGGTTAACTCATTCTGGACGGGAACCCTTGTTGGCGTTTTAAGCATTATGCTTTAGCTATTGAAAAATAGCAGATCTACAAGCTCATAGCTTGTACTGTAGGTCTGCTATTTTTGAAAAATCCAGAAAATGTGGCGCAAATCTTTGAATATATATTATTTCAGAGCGAACATTTTTAACTCAAATCTTTGCTGCTTCTGGGGGGGACAATATGTTGTCCTGGAACAACATATTTTCAGATGGGGGTCGGTGGCCAATTTCATATATTTTTGATCATACAGATCATATAGATTTAGAAGACATTTGTAGAATCGTCCTCAGGTCAAAATGGGTTAAGAAACCGAAGGAGTCGGAGCGAGCGAGCGAGTCCATCAGACAGCGATGTGCTGCAGATAAAGCACACAGCAGGACAGATGTCAAGTCACGGAGCAGAACTGTCTGCAGTGAGTCACCTGCTGCAGACAGTTGGCTGCTTTCTCTCAGCCCACCTACAGTCCAAGAGAGAAAAGGCTCTCGCCTTGTCTTCCACCTCACTACCCAGACAAATGTCACAAGGGACATTTTGTACAGAGAGAGATGTTTTGTCAGGGTCCGTCCATTAACTGTAGGATGACAAAATGTCCTTGTTGAACTACAGCAGTGATTCCTAAAGCATGTCAAAGACACCTGAAATTGGTGTGTATTTTTCGAGACGCACCCCCATAAGATTTAAAGTTTGAAAATAACCGAGCTACAAGCAATTTGCCCGATGTATAAAATACGGCTGAAGTGGTTAAATTGATTCAGTCAGTTTGGGCTTAGACGACAATTTACAATTTAAGCACTTATTCCAGAGCGATTTACAGTAAGGAAGAATAAAACATGGTAATACATCAAATACATAAAAATAGTCATCAAGAATATATAAGCTAAGAACCTAACAGTGGAATATCTATATAATGAAACTCTACATAAGTTGAGCCTTTGCATACGCCTGTAAGGTCGTCGAGGCAAGTGCTAGGGCAAGTGCTACGGGCTAAGATGGAGTCTGAAGAGGTAGGGATTCAGACTACGACGGAAGATTGGGAGTGAGACTGCAGTTCTGACTGTAATGGGAAGTGCATTCCATAGTTTTGGAGTTGAAACATCCTTTTTGATCTTTAACTGGTTCAGCACTAGTGCTGTAGTGGCCGCTAGCGCGCCAGTGCCAGCCGTTTTTGAAAAAACTACTAAAATGGCCGACAATCAGTTCCGGTTCAAACAATGGTAAATTGTCCGGTTATCCGACCGGAGAATAATTGTTTTTGTCACATCTAAGTCAAATTAAGCTCTAATCAAGCCCCGAATATCGCATTTTGAGCATATTATGATCCATAATGCACATAAAGACCGCGCGTGCACGTGCACAAGCGTGCACGCGAGTATTTTGGCTGTTTTTAGGTAAACGTCACGGATCGTTAGCATAAAATGCTAACGGACCGTATTTTTTTAAATTTTTTCCCCCTGGAATAAAACAAATCTCGGGCATGGCATCCATTGCAAAGGTGAATTAATCTCGGTTTCTCGGGGCCGGCGCGGAACCAGTTAATGTGTTTGTATACGCTTGATTAAATCAACTCATCATTTAGTTGACAAATTGCTATGACTATTAGTTGACTAAGAATTTCTTTAGTTGACGATGGAAGCGTGCAAGAAATATGTTTCATTATATTGTCTGGTAATGTGAACAAAATACAAAATAATGTCACCACTGATATGTAAGTCTCATTTTCAGAAGCTTGTTGCACGACTGCAGGCAAGCAGGACGTACAGCACCACCCCGGGTGGAAATAATTGGGTTTCCTAGACTAAATATGCCGGGGAGGGGAGACTGCTTGTTCTATGTGACACGATAAATCAGTCGGACAACTACCTCAATAAATAAAACATACTATAAAGCCAAATGACCTTTAAAACTGAGAACACTACAGGGTATTGTGGGCTGCAGGTTGGCATGTTTTGACAGGCCATATATCCTTATTTTGCAGAGAAAGGGGCGAAAGCAGCACTTAAATATATGACGGAAGCTTCTGTTCGTGAAAGCATTCTTACTCATAGTCATACAGATTTGTGAGCCGACCCTGTGGTTCATGTAACTCGTTTGTCACTGTGTAAAGCCTATAGACTCCCAATGAGTTCCGTAAACCTCCGGTTCAGGCCCTTGTCACTATTCGCCAATAGGCTCCAATGGATTTCCTCAATTTGTCACTATTCGCCTATATAGGCATCACTATAGGCTCCAATTTGTACAGTGGAGGGAGATTTCTAATGACGTTGTTGACATTTTCAGAAATTCTAGAGGCTTTCACACCTGCATCGCACCTCTGTAATAATTCCCCATGCATTTTTTCCCATAGCAGTTTCAAAAAGTATTTATTTAAAGATATGTAAAGCCTCAAACAAAGCCACCTAGGAACTCATGACAACAAACACAATATTTTGGGCCGAACAAATAATGAGAGAGAAGAAAAAGAGGGCAGGGTACAACACGTTGTTTTGTTGTTCTCTGCACTGCTGAGTAGTTGTTTGTATTGGTGTAGTGCTGTAGTGTGCTGTAGTGTTGTTTTTGGCAGCACATTTTGATTTTAGTTTTAGTCAGTCTCTTCAATAGCTTTCATTTAGTTTCAGTCAAATTTTAAAAATGCATTTTGGCGGGCCGGGATGCCGTCGTAATGGCTGTTTTTACACCTGCTGAAAATAGCCGATCTACAAGCTCACAACGCGTCGCAGCGTTGTGTGCTTGTAGATCTGCTATTTTTAGCATGCAACCAAGTGTAAAATGAGTATTTTTGCGAATGCAATGAGCCCTAACTATGGAAGCCAGGGTACTGGTGTATATTTGTTTAGAAAACAGGCTCCTCCTACAGTGTAACACCCTGAGGATTTTCACATTCTAGCATTGCGTAGTGTAGCTGGCGGTGGGAGGTGTGAAGTCATGGGCCTTTCTTTAGGGCATAAAGACGAGAGATAATGCCAGGAGTAACATCCAGGCGCCTGACTGTGGCTGCTGTTGAATAATTCAGGGAACATCCTCACCTGATGATGATAAAAACATGACAAAGCGCAGTAATATGCTGCTCACGTTCCTTTAGCCTGTGCGTGACAGATGAATCTGCCGGTGCGAGAACAATAAAATAAAAAAAATGGCCCTCGGCGCGTTTGCAGTGATATAGTCTGGCCACGCGAGGCTAGCGTTCCTTCAGTGTGACTAACCTCATACAGTCTGGCCACGCGAGGCTAGCGTTCCTTCAGTGTGACTAACCTCATATAGTCTGGCCACGCGAGGCTAGCGTTCCTTCAGTGTGACTAACCTCATACAGTCTGGCCACGCGAGGCTAGCGTTCCTTCAGTGTGACTAACCTCATACAGTCTGGCCACGCGAGGCTAGCGTTCCTTCAGTGTGACTAACCTCATATAGTCTGGCCACGCGAGGCTAGCGTTCCTTCAGTGTGACTAACCTCATACAGTCTGGCCACGCGAGGCTAGCGTTCCTTCAGTGTGACTAACCTCATATAGTCTGGCCACGCGAGGCTAGCGTTCCTTCAGTGTGACTAACCGCATATAGTCTGGCCACGCGAGGCTAGCGTTCCTTCAGTGTGACTAACCTCGCGTCACCAGACGTTGCACCTCCGGAGGAAATTCAAAGCAAATTCCCCACACCTGCTATTTCATTTGATTTAGTTAGTTAGTCAGTCAACTTTACACAGTCAGTTTGCACTCTTCAGACATACTACTCCACACAGACAGACAGACAGACAGACAGACAGACAGACAGACAGACAGACAGACAGACAGACAGACAGACAGACAGACAGACAGACAGACAGACAGACAGACAGACAGACGGTTTCAACAATGTGTAACGGGTATTGCATGGTGGAGCATATTCCCTATTTGGATTGTTCCCAACTTGCATCGTTCCCAAGTAGGCCAGCTAGCTACACAACAGGCTCCGGTCCAGTAAGTACAGATGCACAGTTTTTCAACAGTGAATATTGAATGAATGTACAGTAGGGTGAATGAATGAATAATAAGTAGGGTACTGTAAGTGCAAGTGCACCAGAGAGAGTCAAATGTGGATTCAGTAATCCCAAAGAACCGACAGTGCCAGCATACTGTGCCTCCTCCTTTTGTTATGGCCTAAGAGCCATCATAACAGATGGGAAATATGGTTTCATGTAGTTTCTACATGAGGTCCTGTGTTACATTAAAGGGATGGTTTCATGTAGTTTCTACATGAGGTCACATTAAAGGGATGGTTTCATGTAGTTTCTACATGAGGTCACATTAAAGGGATGGTTTCATGTAGTTTCTACATGAGGTCCTGTGTTACATTAAAGGGATGGTTTCATGTAGTTTCTACATGAGGTCCTGTGTTACATTAAAGGTACCGCAAAATCTAACATCACGGTTGGAGTTACTGTGTAGGTATAGCATTAGGCGGGTGCTGCATGTGTCCTAATATTGTTTTTGTCTTGTCTCGTATACTGTGTTTGTATAATATGCTGACAAAGTAATACACATGCACGCGCATGCACACACACACACACACACACACACACACACACACACACACACACACACACACACACACACACACGCGGTTTTCCTCAGCTAAGTCATCTCATTCTGCTTCACAATGCCTAAACCACCACGGCGGTGGGATTTCTCTATTTCCTTTCAAAATGGCCTTGAATGAAGCGCTTGCTCTTTGATGTTTCATGTGGTGGAAGAAGGCAAGGCAAGGATGGGAGAACAACTAAACCCAGATAAATCAATATGCTATAGTTGTTGTTTGAATGCTAACACTTTCAACACTAAACACACTGTTTAGTCTCAGGGATCTTTCTGGCAATGGAAGATGAAATTGCTCTTCGCTTCCCGTCTTCACGATCGAAGCTCAAATTGATGTTTTTGTGCTGGAGCACTATAGGAGAGTGAGCAGAGAGCAGAAAGAGCGAGAGACACACACACACACACACACACACACACACACACACACACACACACACACGCACATTGAGAGAGACGGAGAGAGAGATAGACTATGACACAGACAGGGTGACATCCTTTGTGGACGACATAATGTGCATGATTGCTCCATCACAGATAATGACCTTGCTGCAGCATTATACCCTCATAAAGCATCTTCAACTTCAGAAGGACATATGATGTCATGGTGACTATCCTGCTCAATCGTCCTTATGGCATTTTGGTCGTTAACTTTTGATGACACCGTGCTTTAACACTAGCATGTCTGAGAGGTCATTTTGACCGTTTTTTTGAGATTTTGAAGTTAATTATCTTTGCCCATGAAGCTTTCAGAGGGTCCCCCCTTCCATGACCATCATCATCCATCACCATTCTAAATTTTTAACATCTGAAACATTTTCCAAATATGAATTTAAGCACATGCTACTTGTGTCTCATTTTACTAGCACTTTACAGACGATTTAGTTTGGACAATCATTTAATAGGCATCTGTTTTTAACTACATTTCCCTGTTCGACAGATACAAAACAGGGAAGCATGTCATAGAAACCGAGTCAATGCTCTGTGCAGAACTAGCTCTGGTCCATCGCTCTAATGCAGGGGTTCTCAATCCGTGGGTTGCAACCCTAATGAAGGCATTAGAGTATACATGGGCAACTGGCGGCCCACGGGCCACATGCGGCCCCCACCAACACTTAATGCGGCCCGCAGGTTAATATCAGAATACTGATATGCAAACATGACCCGCTTTGGTTACTTCAGTCTGTCTTTTTTATGTCCAATGTATTTGTATTTAGTTCATAAAGGCATCATAACTAGAACTAAATGCATTTGAAATGAACTAAAATGTTACTTTTCAGGATTCCAATTAGAAAATGGCCAAAGATTATTCAGGATTTAAATTAAAATATAGCAACGACAGTAATATGCAATGTGGCCCTCTGGAGTGAGTGTGGAAATTGTGTGGCCCTCTCCATCGTCAAAGTTGCCCACCCCTGCATTAGAGTTATGGACCAGAACATGCATTTGTGGAGTTTAGCTTTGTACTAGCTGTAGCTATTACACCCCGCCACCCTGCCGGGATAGTAAGGGTTTAGTACTGTAGCTGTAGCTATTACACCCCGCCACCCTGCCGGGATAGTAAGGGTTTAGTACTGTAGCTGTAGCTATTACACCCCGCCACCCTGCCGGGATAGTAAGGGTTTAGTACTGTAGCTGTAGCTATTACACCCCGCCACCCTGCCGGGATAGTAAGGGTTTAGTACTGTAGCTGTAGCTATTACACCCCGCCACCCTGCCGGGATAGTAAGGGTTTAGTACTGTACTAGCTGTAGCTATTACACCCCGCCACCCTGCCGGGATAGTAAGGGTTTAGTACTGTAGCTGTAGCTATTACACCCCGCCACCCTGCCGGGATAGTAAGGGTTTAGTACTGTACTAGCTGTAGCTATTACACCCCGCCACCCTGCCGGGATAGTAAGGGTTTAGTACTGTAAAAACCATTGCAGGACGATAGATCAAGAATCAAAGCAACCTTTCTGCCACATTATTGATGAATAGCCTGTAAAATGCCTGGGGTTTGTTTAGCCAGAAGATAATACAGCATAAATGATTTGACATCAATAACATATGGATTTCTTTCTTCTACACTAGTGGTTATTTTGTCCTATCTTGAGCTCTCTGATAATCATTTATCCATCTCTCTCTGTACATTAGCCCCACCCCCCCACCCTCTCTCTCTCCCAGGTCTCCCCCTCTCTCTCGTCCCCCCGCATTGATTGAATGTGCTTAACTGTACAGGGATTGGTTGGTGTCTGAGTGTCCATGATCAATAATGCAGTGGGATTGGATCAAATGAGTGGAGTCGCCAGGATCAGGCCCCATGGCCAAGATGTATAGGCTTCTATAGCCTACAGTAAATCGAGTTTGGCCAGAGATATTTTCACTGGCGGCCATGTTAGCATGCACTGCAAACCTCATACACATCTGTTGCTAAGTAACAGTTAAATAAACATCAGCTGACCTTTAGCATTCTGGGCATGTCGCCAACGCAGTAGAGACTATAGGCTACTATATGCTATTTCCAGAAGTAGTTGCCACTTACTAACGCATTGCTTACAGTGCAATCGCAGCTCAAATCCTTCCATGGCTCAATAGAGTGCCTGAGTCCTGGCATCACTCGTCACTCGAACCCCCGGTTCCAAGGGTTGTTTTTTTTTTTTTTATCTATGGAGAATAACAGGGGTCATGTTAAAATCGTCTCGTATAAGAATTGTGGTCCAAAAATAAACAAACTGTCTCTGCAATATTGTTGGGGAGGTGTCTCTGTATCGCTTACGACAGTCAGTGCACTCATATTTGATACAGTCCATTTCTAGCGAAAATGTAACTAATTCAACAGCAGTAACATTAGCGTTTTCTCACAGTCAGTTGATTCTTCATATAATATCCATATGACTCACTTACATACTTCCTCCCAGGGAAACTCAGGCAAATTCTGGAAGGCAGTGAATTCTCTTCAGAATTCCAACACTGCTGCCCTACACTGCTGCATAAGCAATAATAGCTCAATTTCAGACCCTATGCAGTATGCACATATGCACATCTTTTAATACACATTTGTATATGGTGTTGCCAACTCGGTTGAGCTTGCAGCTGAGAACCTGCTGCAGCTTGCCTTTAATGCTCTCCAGGATGCCCTGGTTGATCTAATATAAGGCTTGTTCTAAATGCAAGCAAAACTACATTTATGTTGTTTTCTAGGACTTTGAACATTGATTTTGATAGAGTACTTATTCAGTCCATGACTGAAGCATGGCATATGACTTGATGACGACAAACTTTCTTTTAAATATCATAGTTGAGTTTGTCTCTAAACTAATACAAAAATGTGGTTTTCTGTACAGCAACAAAGTAAAACATTATAATAATTGAGGCCACTTTCCTCTCGGTCCTGGATTATGGTGACATTATTTATAGGTCTGCTGCTCCATCACTTTTAAAGCGCCTAGACACTGTCTACCACTCTGCTTTAAGGTGGACTACTGGTGATAATTACGGTACCCACCACTGTGCACTTTATGTGAACTCAAGTTTCTCCTCTCTGACTGAGAGGCTAGGATAAACACAGGCCCCTATTTTTATATAAAGCCATTGCTGGGATGCTGTCTGCCTATATTTGCTCCATGCTGGAACTGAACGATAGCGCCTATCAGACTTGCTCAAGCTCAAAGAGCCTCATGCTCAGACAGAGCTGGGCAAGGTACAGCTTTCTCTGTCAGTGGCCCAAACATCTTGGAATGATCTCCAAAATGATTTAAAACTGAGCTCATAATTTTGGTCAGTTCAAAGGAATGCTCCACAACATATTTTTTTTAACCGTGATTGCTCCTGTTTCAATTGTTTTTCAGTTTGTTTGTTTTTGTTTTGATTGCTCTGCTTAAAGTTCCTTTGTAATTGTAATGGACGTATTTTGATTAGTATTGTATTGTAAGCTCGGCTATACATTGACACATTTATTTTTCAAACACAGTTCTTACATGAGGCAATTTAAAGGAGCATTCAGTGATTTGAGTGATTTGCAAAACCCCCCGGTCCGCCCCGGTAACAAGATGCGCACTGCAGTGGGGGGACATGCAACAGGCCAACAGCACACACACCAAGGCCTGCCCCTGCTCGATCATGATTGGCGGAAGGCCCCTCTCTATCCTGATTTGATGAAGGCTGGGCCACCTATAGCCAGGGGTTAGCTGGGGACAGGGAGGAACTCCTTATATGGTCAGCACACTCTATAGTAGGGAGGATTATCACAACAAAACAAAAAAAGAAGTGATGTTTGAATTAAGTGAAATCACTGAATATACCTTTAAAATCCCCCTATGGGGATTATAATACAAATAAAAAAGTACACAAACCCGCGCCCTCTAGCGAGATTGACGTCAGACTTCAGTGCTCTATTCTGTTCTATTGTGCCCTTTGTGGGGCGGCTGTGGCTCAGGAGGTAGAGCAGGTCGTCCAATGATCACCTGGGTCGGTGGTTTGAATCCCGTCTCCTCCTGTCCACATGAAGTGTCCTTGAGCAAGACACTGAACCCTACATTGCCTCCAATGAGTCGGTCGGTGTGAGCTCGCCACCGTTGGTGTGTGAATGTGGGAAGTGAGGACGATGGCGTCGACTGTTCGCCGCTTCACCTCCCAATGTATGAATGAATGGACCGTTGTTGAGCGAAAAGCGCTATAAAAATGCAATTCATTATTATTCTATCATCTAAATAAAATAGCCTCTGATTTAGGTCTGGGCTGGTATAACTAATGCACTCAGCATCCCCTTTCACATGCTATTTTGTAACATCTTGACCTCACAAATTGAATTTAATGAAATGTAATTGACTTCAATTTAACCTAATTTATTTTCTGCTCTACCGCTGACATTTTTTTTGATTGTTTGTTTCCTGGTCATGATTAAGGAATAAGGATGCATAATTGTCCAAGCGCATGCTGACTACCCTCCCTCCGTTTCTCTGCAGTTAATTTCACATGCATCTGCTCCGGCTATACTTTAAGTCATGGATCAGAGAGAATGCGATCCATTCAGTTTCACCTTTATCTCAGTCTCGCACACAGGCCACAGCATGACTCATGTATCATCCCCGAGGGGATGATAGTTAAGCCATTTAGACCTGAGGACGATTCTACATTTGAGTTAAAAAACGTTCACTCTGAAAGAATATATATTCAAAGATTTGCACCACATTTTCACGATTTTTCAAAAATAGCAGATCTACAAGCTCTATGAGCGTGTAGATCTGCTATTTTTCAATAGTATAACATAATGCTTAAAACACAAAGGGGTTCCCGCCCAAAATGGGTTAAGCCTAATTTATGCTCCATCGTGAGACACGACGCACTGCCGAAAATAGGTGATAAAAGCAGTGTTGGTTTTTGGCAGCACATTTTGATTTTAGTTTTAGTCATTAGTCTCTTGAATATTTTTCATTTAGTTTTTTGTCACATTTTAGTCACCTGGAATGTTTTAGTGTTAGTGTAGTTTTAGTCGACTAAATATAAGATTTTAGTCGACTAAATCTGCAGTTGATTTAGTTGACTAAAATGTATTTTGGCGGACCTCGATGCCGTCGTAATGACTGTTTTTACACTTGCTGAAATAGCAGATCTACAAGCTCACAACTAGTCGCGCTGCGATGCGTTGTGAGCTTGTAGATCTGCTATTTTCAGCATGCAACCAATTATAAAATGACTTATACTGGATCTCTTGTTCACTAGTCCCTTCCTGACATTTTAGTCTAGTTTTTAATTTGTTGACGAAATTGTCAGTACATGTAGTCCTTTCACCAAGTGTAAAAACAGTCATTACGACGGCATCGAGGCCCACCAAAATACATTTACTAGGCAACTAGTCAACTAGTAAAAAGAAATCACTAGAAGTGAAAGCTCTAGTGAGCTTGTAGACTCGCTGTTTTCACTGAAGTACAGTATAAATCAGGCATTACAGAGAAAGGGAAGGGGCGTAAAATCCCAGTATCACCCACACCTCGCCTTGGGAAATAAACAAAGCCATTTACACCTGCTATGGTCCCTACTACTCCCCAGTACTAGCAACTTTAATGGTTTCTACCACGACACACTGGCTGGCAATGTGGGATTTGTTTTCAAATCTCACACACCCCACCCTCTGTCCCCTTTAAATCATTTATACATTTGACTGGAGGCTGTTTCAGAAGGAGTAAGCTGATCAGATGTTGAGTATGAATAATTTTAACAAAATGAATGATGACATTTAGCATATACAGTACTATCACTTTTTGTTGGACAATAATTACATAGCTGTAATGTATAGCTATACCGCAGCCTGAAGCCGAAAAAGTAATGCTTTATGTCCTGCAGACCAAGGGGTTTATTCCATCTACCTTAAAGGGTATAGATTCCTGGTTTTCCTGCACGTGGGAGACCTGGGTTCAAATCTCGGGGTTCCCAGATGTGGGGCAGGCCAAAGAGGGCTGAATCTAGTATAGGGTAAGCTCAGACTGCGGCCTTGAGTAACCACTCCGCTATGGCCGCATGCTGAGCCCGCCTGGGGAGCCAGAGCCCCTGGTTGTCCCAGGTACGAGGCCAGGCCAGGTCAGCAATGTGTCAACTGTCAACTGAGAACAGGGACGTTCACACAGACATCAAAGGGGGCTTCAGCCCCTGCCCTTTTACCCATCTGTAAAACAACTGCCCTTTCCAGACCACGAATGCAGCTATTTACTATGGTGAAAGAAATGCAAATGTCACTCCTTCCCATGTCATGCCGGAAGGCAACATTCAGGAGAATTGAAGTCTAGCTGTCCTGAACTTGAACACAGTATTTTGCGTTGAACAAATTTGTTTAGAAATCCATGTCATACAAACCGCATCTCCACTAGCTAAAGAGTGCTGGGTTGCGCCCCGAAAATATTTTCGCTATTTTTGTCCAAAAGTGCCCTCTTACGGGATTTCAGCCCCTGCCCCTCTAACACTCTCTGCACCGTCGTCCCTGGCTGAGAAAGACTCTTAACCCCGGAATAAGGGCCTTTCTCTGCCTTTCCCCACCCCTCTCCAATTGTTGTCTCCACCAGGCCGAAGGCATGGGGAGAGAGTATGTTTTGCACTCCGTCCGTCCGTCCGTGTGTCCGTCCGTCCGTCCGTCTGTGAACAGCTAATCTCTGGCACCGTTGGCTTGATCGCAGCCATACTCTGCACACACACTCCCTGGATGCCAGAGCTGAACCTCTGCTCCAAAGTTTTCACATTGGCCTGTTATAGCGCCACCAGGAGACCGCTTTGTGCAAAACAAATGTTTTGACAGTACACCTACAGATTTTGTCCAAACATTACGCAAATTGGTACACAGTCTCTCTAGAGCCATTCAACAAAACGGGTCTTTCAGATTTTTCAGACTCCATCCTGATTGGCTACGATTGGCTTCCAAAGTTCGCAGGAGTGCTCCGTTTCAAACAAAATGCTGCAAATCATGAACACATCGTGTGATTTCCGTGAAATTTTGCACGCACATTCCCACTAGGCCGAGGAAGAAATGCCACTTGAATATTTTCAACTCAGCCTCATGGTGGTGCTATAACTTGCCTATTTGTGTTTTTACCTATAACTGCACCGTTTTACATGTAAAACCATGTATGCACACTCCCTAGAGGCCAAGGAAAAACCTTTGCCTGGAATTTTTCACATCTGCTCTTTATAGCGCCACCAGGAGGCCGACATATGTAAAACACATTTTCTAATATTACTCCTTCAGATTTTATCCAGATTTCACGCAAATCGGTACACATGCTCTCCATAGTCATGTGATCATGTGATTTGTTTGATTTCTCATAATTATTCATCCTGATTGGCTACGATTGGCTTCTAAAGTTTTCAGGAGTAGCCCGTTTTGTACAAATCGCCACAACTCCTCAACGCAGCGTCCGATTGCGGTGAAACTGTGCATGCCTATTCCCACTACTAGGCTGAGGAAGAAATGCCACTTGACAGTTTTCAAATCAGCCTCATGGTGGCGCTACAACAGGCCAAGTCGTGTCACACACACACACACACACACACACACACACACACACACACACACACACACACACACACACACACACACACACACACACACACACAAAACCCAAATAAACATGTTTATATTACTCCTAAACATTTTTCCAAACATCACACACACTCCTATCCTCCTGGTGGAGGCCTGTGCCCAGAAGGGCACTTTTTCTAGTTTATAATGTGTTTAGTTTCCAAGATGGCCGCAGCACCAGGAGGGGGTGGGGTGTTGGTGAGCGGGTGGGGTTGACATGCCCTTACTGGGCATATGATCACACCTGATCACCCCTAGATCTCCATTTATGGAGCTGGCCTGTTCTGACATCACAGTGAGGTTCTGACATCTACCTAGACTCATGCCCAAATATAAAGAACTCCATATATGGGCATGAAAGGGACACAGATGTAATAACTGGGTGGGTCATGCATTTCCAACTGGCATCGTTCCAAGTAGGCCAGTGCCCAACGGGCACCGCTCTAGTTTACATATAATGTGACAAAAAAACATCCCAAATTGTGTTCTAAGCCTGAAAACCTCATATCTCTCTCAAGAGGGGTCCAGGTACTCTCAGGGTTCATTGAAGGGGTTCCAAATGGACACTTCTGAGCCGTACAAAAGGGAACAAAATGGACCCTTACGGTTCACTATGTGTCCACTCTCAGAGTTCTTATGGGGTCTTTGAAATTCAAACATTTAAAAAAAAACAACACTGGTCTACATTAGGGCATTAAGCAACTAGTCGACTAGTAAATCCACTAGTCGACCATGTTGGTACTAGTTGACTAGGTGATAAAAAAAAAGGTTCCCGATTTTGTTGGCCTCAAGAACAGGTAGATTATAGTAATAGTCACCAATGTACACAGTTTTTAAATACATGTACAAATATTTATTTATTTTTATTTTTATTTATGCCCGGTACGTCATAGGACATATTCCTGGTGGGCCGCGACCGTAGGGGGCCGCCATGATATTAAAAATGTTTTTGACAGGCAGGCAGGCCACCATTCTGCCAGTGCCATCATGATCATTTCACTGTACCTGTATATCAGTGAGTGACAAATAAACCCTCTTCTATCTTGAATCCTTTTGTCAGCATCATTCTTGTGAGAGCAACAAAGGGTTGTGTAGTTGTCTGTTGGTTTGTATCATTTATGTAATAAAAGTATTTATAAGACTGTGTCGATAGTTACTACGTATTGTGAGCTTATAGATCAGCTATGTTAGCCAAAAAATGAAATAGGGCTTATACAGTATGTGTATTGCTCTCCTTTTTTTCCAACAGTTTTTTAGCTGTTTAGCTCATTTTGCTCAGGACCCCTGCCGATCCCCAGACCCCACTTTGAGAACCAAAGTGTCAACACTTTAAACCATCATTTAAAGTGTTGATTTGTAAAATTAATTTTACAAAGGCAATTAGACTGTACTGTTCCATTGCATATAGGCTGTTTGTTTAGCCCTGGGGAACAGGGATTACTTTAATTGTCACTCGGGTTTAGTATTTATCTTCCAAGGGTACGCTGTTTTTGTATACATTTGTTAGAGCTCATTGTTGCTAGGGAGAACATCTCGGGTCCAAGTTGAATTCCTGCCTGCTACTGATACAGGAAATACACTTAGACCCATCTAGAATGTTTTTATCTTGTCAAGTGTGGAATGTTCCAGCCTTGAGGAGAGATGAAAGCCACCCGTTTCTGTCAGGGAAGTGTTTTGCGGTGGAGCATTCTTTTTTTTTGTTGGTTTGTTTGGACTCAAAGTAAAGTTTTAGTCAGAATTCTTTTACAGTTTTGAACTTGGGAAAGGTGAGCAACAGTATAAGCTAAATATGGTTTTGCTTGTTCCTGTAATAACGTTCCCATACTGGCTCAGGAGATAGAGCAGGTCGTCCAATGATCCATGGGTCGGCGGTTCGAATCCCGGCTTCTCCTGTCTACATGTCGAAGTGTCCTTGGGCAAGACACTGAACCCCACATTTCTCCCGATGTGCTGGTTGGTACCTGGCATGGCTTCCGCCGCAATCGGTGTATGAATGTGTGTGTGAATGGGTGAATGTAATGCACAATCTATGTAAAGCGCCTTGGATAAAGGCGCTATATAAATGCACCATTTACCATTGAGGAAATTTGACATACTCCTGAAGGCTTACAAGGTTAATTGTCACATGTAAAAAAATAAATGGGTGGATTTTCATGAAACTTGCTTGGAATGTATACAGTACGTTGCGCCGCTGATATGAAAATGTCAAAGCCAAGGTTACAATCATTAGCATTATCAAAATGACATAAGCAACATAAACCCTAGCTCTCTCTCAGGTGGAAATGGCATATTCTAACACACCGCCTAGCACTGGCAGAGATCTGTAGTGAAATGGCATCTTCTAACACACCGCCTAGCACTGGCAGAGATCTGTAGTGAAATGGCATATTCTAACACACCGCCTAGCACTGGCAGAGATCTGTAGTGAAACGCAGGGTTATTTATTATCCCAGCCTCACCTTCAAGGTGGTTTTCCTCCAGAAGGCAGAGAAATACTGCATAGGCTACATGTATGTATGTATGTATGTATGTATGTATGTATGTATGTATGTATGTATGTATGTATGTATGTATGTATGTATGTATGTATGTATGTATGTATGTATGTATGTATGTATGTATGTATGTATGTATGTATGTATGTATGTATGTATGTATGTATGTATGTATGTATGTATGTATGTATGTATGTATGTATGTATGTATGTATGTATGTATGCATGCATGCCTCCGCCAACCAATGTTCCGTTCAGATCCTTTGTCTGTCCGACAATTTAGGCATTTAGCAGACCCTCTTAATGGATATTTAACAGCATTATACTGTGCATTAGCTATACCCAGCCTGGGGTGTTCGAGTATTGCCACATATTGATCTAGATTCTACTGTATACTCTATTGGAGTTTGTCTGTAAAGCCTGATTTATATTTCCCCGTAAGACAGGGTCTTGCCGAAAGTAGCCGAAGGTAAAAAGTACTCGCGGTGCCTGCACTGAGCAGTGTTGATTTCGTCGACTAAAACTATGACGAAAAATGTTCGCCGACTATACCTTTTTTCACTGAGGAAAACTAAATGGAAACTAAGCTATGGTGACTAAAACTAAGACTAAATATATTGACAATTTTGTCAACAAATAAAAACTAGACTAATATGTTAGGAAGGGACTAGTGGACAAGAGATCCAGTATAAGTCATTTTACACTTGGTTCTATGCTGAAAATAGCCGATCTACAAGCTCACAATGTAGATCAGCTATTTTCAGCAAGTGTACAATCAGTCATTACGACCGCATCAAGGCCTGCCAAAATACATTTTAGTCGACTAAATCACCTGTAGATTTAGTCAACTAAAATCTTATGACATTTAGTCGACTAAAACCAGACTAACACTAAAACATTCTGGGTGACTAAAATGTGACTAAAATTGATGAAAATGTTTCAAGAGACTATGACTAAAACTAAAATAGAAATTTGCTGCCAATTGGCCGCCCCCTGCCTGATTCAATAACTAACCCGGTGGTGCGTCATACGCTGAGAGTGTGGGCCCAGTTCAGGAAAACTTCTAATTATAGAGACCTCTCCCTGGTCAGTCCTGTTGCTTCCAACCACCTTTTTGTTCCATCAATGCAAGACATGACCTTTCAGAGTTGGCATGGAAAGGGCATCAAATGGTTTAAAGACCTGTTTCTAGAAGGGAGCTTTGCATCCTTTGATCAAATTTCAAAGAAATATAGTCTACCTAGACCACACTTCTACAGATTTTTGCAGGCCCGACATTATGTGAGCTCTATACTACCTGGCTTCCCTAATAAGCCTAATGCTAACCCTATTGATGGATTTCTGTCTTTTGACCCGACGATTAAGGGCGCCATTTCAATATTATATGATATCATTTCAAATTCGAGGCCAGCGCCCTTAGATAAGATAAAGGCCAACTGGGAACATGATCTGGGCCTCACACTGTCTGATGAAGTTTGGGATTCTATTTTTTCTTCTATACATAAGTCTTCTCTTTGTGCACGACATTGCTTAGTGCAGTTTAAAATAGTCCATAGAGCTCATATGTCTAAGGCTAAACTGGCTAGTATTTATCCTGACGTAACTCCTACCTGTGACAAGTGCAAGAGCGGTGATGCAACTTTGATCCATCAGTATTGGATGTGTCCTAAATTACAACCATTTTGGGGGAATGTGTTCAATACTCTATTCTACATCAAAATCTAAACCCAGATCCCTTAGTGGCTCTCCTTGGCACTGCTGGAAGGGATGACCTTCCTCTAACACGCATAGAGTGTCGTATGGTCGACTTTGCCTTGTTGCTCGCTAGGCGTGCCATTCTGCTCAAATGGAAGGATGCTGCCCCACCCGTGCTCCGTCAGTGGCTTCGTGATATAATGTCCTGTCTCGAGTTGGAGATGTTAAGCTTTTACAAGACCTGGGGCCCGTTTATGACATTCTACCACAACACACAAACTGCATAGTGTGCCGTGCCTATGCCTCGGCCAACGCCAAACCACAACAGAAACAAAATCTGCTCTGCTTTGAAAAATCTGCATTTTATTTTATTATATTTTAATTTTTTGTAATTATGTATGCATGTATTTTGTGTATGTGTATATATATATTTTTTATTTCCTCCAGACTGTTTTTCCGACTATCCTTGGGATTGTGGGTGGGGGGAGGGTGGGATAGGGGATTGAGTTTTATTTTTATATTTGATATGTCTGTTTAATACTTGCCCCTGGGCTACTGTTACAAAAACCTGAATAAAAAGATTTTGAAAAGAAAGAAATTTGCTGCCAAAAAACAACACTGGCACTGAGCATCCATTTTCTTCTCTAGATGTCTTCCATGGAGAACGGATGTCCAGTAGAGGGCAGCACAAACCAGGAACAGCTGCATTTAACAACTCACATCTTTATTGTGTTGGGGATAGTGTTTGAAACTATACACTGTATCAGTGTGGTTTTTGGCAGCAAATTTCGATTTTAGTCATAGTCTCTTGAATAGTTTTCATTTAGTTTTAGTCACCTGGAATGTTTCAGTGTTAGTCTAGTTTTAGTCGACTAACATGTATTTTGGCATCGTAATGGCTGATTTTACACTTGCTGAAAATAGCCGATCTACAAGCTCACAACGCGTCTGCGACGCATTGTGAGCTTGTAGATCTGCTATTTTCAGCATGCAACCAAGTGTAAAATGTCATGTACTGGATCTCTTGTCCACTAGTCCCTTCCTAACATTTTAGTCTAGTTTTTAGCTGTTGACGAAATTGTCAATACATTTAGTCTTAGTTTTAGTCATCATAGCTTAGTTTTCATTTAGTTTCCATTTAGTTTTCGTCAGTGGAAAATGAACATTTTTCGTCTTAGTTTTAGTCGACGAAAACAACAGTGCACTGTATAGGACTTTTGTGCACCTGCAAGTTTACATAGATACTGTGGTGTTTAAATGGGATTTATTGTAAAATCATTACAAAACTTATGACAAAAAATAAATAAATGGGATGGGATGTTTCTTTCACTTGCTCCAAAATGATTAAAGTTAGGAGAAAACGTGCAAAGAATGTGATATCTTGTATAGTCATTCAAGCGGAACTTGTACTGTATAAGTGTACAGTTTTCTATAAGTTTCTATAAGTTTGACGTATAGATGGAAGCATTTACTATGTATTTCACCCCCCCCCTCCCCCCCCCCCCCTCTACAAGCTCACGACACGTTGTGAGCTTGTAGGTTACATGCTATTTTCAGCATGTAACCAAGTGTAAAATGACTTATACTGGATCTCTTGTCCACTAGTCCCTTCCTAACATTATAGTCTAGTTTTTATTTTTTGACGAAATTGTCAGAATATTTAGTCATAGTTTTAGTCATCATGGCTTATGTGGGACTGGGAGACCAGTTTGAATAATGTGATTATTTTAATAATTACTGCTTTGTTTTTGTGATTTGTATTTTGGTTTAACAGTAATAAGTTAATTTGTTTAATCCATGGTGATGTGTGTTAGGTTAAAAAACAACATTGTTACTGTAGCTTTAAGAAGAGAGCTCTGGTTGTCTAACTGAGATCTTAATTGCAATTGCTAACACCTGAGTGTGT
This sequence comes from Electrona antarctica, assembly GCF_951216825.1. NCBI lineage: Eukaryota > Metazoa > Chordata > Actinopteri > Myctophiformes > Myctophidae > Electrona > Electrona antarctica. Next base: position 43,252,862 of record NC_136790.1, read on the forward strand.
GCAGGTCAGGGCAGATTCAGTTAATTGCCACTTGAGTGTGCAGAGCAGTACAGTCAGTTTGTGCATAAGACAAGGTCATGCGACATGGTTTTTTGACCGTAGTATATTTTTGAGTTTGAGAGCTTGCTTTTGATTACTTCTCTATTAGTTTTTTGGAATAAATCTTGTTGTGATATTTTTTTACATCGGAGTCCTGTGAAGTTTTTCTACTCAAGGGAATATACACGAGTATAGAAAAGGTGTCACTGATCATCAACATTTTTCGTCATGGTATATTAGTCGACGAAATCAACACTGTTACTGACTGGATCTATGTATTGCTGTTATAGTCCCAGCTGGTCTCATGCTGTAGAAATAAAGGAGTGTCAGAAAACCTGTGCACAGCATGACAGGCGGGCCGGCCGGCCGCCTGCTGTGTACCAAACGCCTGCCAAACAGCCAGGGAGCATGCTGGGACATTCTTACTAGAGCCCTGCAGCCAGGGAAAGGAGCTATAAGGCAGTAGAGTGATGTGGGATTCAAACTGTGTGTGTGTGTGTGTGTGTGTGTGTGTGTGTGTGTGTGTGTGTGTGTGTGTGTGTGTGTGTGTGTGTGTGTGTGTGTGTGTGTGTGTGTGTGTGTGTGTGTGTGTGTGTGTGTGTGTGTGTGTGTGTGTGTGTGTGTGTGTGTGTGTGTGTGTGTGTGTGTGTGTGTGTGTGTGTGTGTGTGTGTGTGTGTGTGTGTGTGTGTGTGTGTGTGCGTGCGCGCGCGTCCCTAAAGGGATATTTCACTTTCAAAAAACCTTTGGTCATTTCATCGTCTACAGATCAGTGGCCTTGTGGTTGAGTGTCCGCCCTGGGACTGGGAGGCTGGGGTTCAATCCCCAGCCGGGTCATACCAAACACTCTCTGCTTGGCACTCAGCATCAAGGGTTGGATTGGGGGTAAATCCCTGCGACATACTGTACTAGCGTCATGTCCAGGGGTTGTACTTCTCACGCTACAGGCATGCCCTATGGCTCGGCAAGGCTACTTACCCGATTCAGTAGACTATTTAGATATAGAGCACCGAAGTCCTGACGTCACTGTCAGTAGAGGGCGTCAGTCTACAGGTTCATGTACTTTTTATTTGCATTGTAATCTCCATAGGGGGATTTTAGATCGCCTCATATAAGAACTGTGTTTGAAAAATAAACCGATCACCCCGGCCTTTTCACTCATATATATGGATATGAAGCATCGACTGAAGGTGGAAATGTACAAAATCCCAAAGAGTAACAAAATAAGCGTTAGAAACGAGTCAAACAACCCAGAGACTACATTTCCGGGTAGGCGGGTGGCTGCATCTGCCCGTCGCACAGCACAACAGAAACTGAATGTCAATTACGTTTATTTTTATTTTATTGATATTTAATGTTTCGTGGTTAGTACGAGTCGAGTCACCACCAGCTGAGCTTACGTCAAAGAGGAATCTCAGGAACGCAATGTGTTGACAGCTGGGCGTGACGTATATTAGTAGCGACATTGCCTTCATATGTAGTTTCAAGGCTTTTGCGGCCACATTAATTCCATTTTCTCCAGAAACTGGCTGTATCAAATATGAATGGACATCATTAATGACGCACAGCCACTCCCCTGACAGAAAGGCCGGCGTGGTCGGTTTATTTTTCAAACACAGTTCTTATATGAAGCGACCTAAAATCGCCCTATGGAGATTTCAATGCAAATAAAAAAAATACATGAACCTGTGTGTTGGTGCCCTCTACTGAAAGTGACGTCAGACTTCGGTGCTCTATTTGATATTCACTTTACTGCCCCGCCCCCATCCTATACAAACCCATTGTAACTTCTATATTTTAACCATGATTCATCGAAAACACACTTTGTTCTGGTGACTGATACTGCCCTCCTAATACATGAGGGGGTCGACGGGGTTTTTCATTTACTGTTTTCATTTATTTTTAAATATTGTTTTCGGAAAAGAATGAGGAGGAGGAGACAAAAAAAATGAAATAATAGTATCAGTCACTATAAAAATAGGATAGGCATTTTCATTGAATCTATCATGGTTAAAATGGAGTTTGAAGTTACAATGGGTTTGTATAGGAAGGGGGCGGGGCAGCTAAAATGAATATCAAATATCTAAATACTGAATCGGGAAACTTAAAAACTGTCTGGGGTGTTCACATAAGACTGAGTAGACGATGAAATGACCAAAAGTTTTTTTAAAGTGAAATATCCCTTTAACATTATTTTTGAAATGCCATGAAAGTGACTTGACCATCTCTTCTCTTCTCTTCTCTTCTCTTCTCTTCTCTTCCAGGGCCAAAGTATTCCGGGGTAAAAAGGTTCTTGGGGACTATGACATCAGAGTGGAACAGGTATAACACTTAAGCAAAATTACACCAGAGGGTGTGCTTTATCGTGATTATTAGCATGCCAGTGATGCGGTCAGGAACGAGGCTTTAGCGGAGTTCCGCAAGCATCACTGAAGTGCCAATAATCACGATAACGCACACCCTCGAGTGTATTGCAATTATACAACAGTTATAGGCCTACCCTTTAAAAAAACAGGTCAACTCAATTTCATTGTAACTAATAATAATAATTATAACTACGACCACAAATGTCCCATGCTAGCCTAGACATTCAGCTGGCTCTGCTCTGCGCAGCACATTTTTTGATTTTTGTTTTGTTTGAAGCTTGGGTAAGATTGCTTTTTTTCGACCAATCAGATTGCTTCCTTGAAACTGCATGTTGTATTATTATGTATGATGCACCTGTGACGTGACAGAAGCCCTGAGTGAAGGTTGAACGAGGCCTGAAGTTCAAAGTGAAATCATATCAAAATTAATAACTCTTACCTGCTCTCAGTTTAAAGAAATAAAATCCACCAAAGCAGAAGACAAAAGTAAACAAAAAGTGCAAGGAAAATGTCTGAAACACTTTACCTAGTTCCTAATTGTTATGATCCCATTTTGACCTGACTGACTTTGACCTAGACGTCGGAAATTCAAAAATGTCTTCTAAATCATGACAGTTTTCTGAAACACCTATGTTTCTATATCAGTGGTGCTCAATATTTCATGTCAAGGACCCCCACAATTATGTGTATTTGGCCGTCGACCCCAATTTGAAAACATGCTGTTTTGCAAACAAAGATTTGAGTTAAAAACGTTCGCTCTGAAAGAATATATATTCAAAGATTTCCGTCACATTTTTGCGATGTAAAAAAAATATCAGACCTACAAGCTCGTAGCGCGGCACTCGGTGCAGCACTATGAGCTTGCAAAATTTAAAATTTTCAGCGATTTCTTCATTAATATTTACTATAGTCCTACTAGACCGCAAATTACATCTGGCCACAAAAGATCACAGGATCTAGGTACTATAGGATGTCATACTGTGTGTCTTGGCTCAATATGTCAGTTTGTCACATTCAATAGATCCTGTGATCTTTTGTGGCTAGATATAATGTATTGGGGTCTAGGAGGACTATAGTAAATAATAAAAAAATAAATCACCATATTTTTTTGTAAAACAATACATATTTAGGACCATGTTCGAATGCCCCCGCCCCCTGTCAAAAATAGCTAAAATCGCTAAAACAAAAGACCTTTTACTTTCTCTAATAACAACCTAAAACATGAACCTTGGTTGAAACTTTATTTTAACCACAGCCATCACTTTGCGATTGACATCGGATCATGCATGTGAGCCTGCATGGCCGAGAAAGCAGCACACAAAAAGCACCTATTACAGGCAGCACAACATAACACAGTAATGGATACAACGCTACAAAAACACATTCAAATATCCACAACATTTAAGCATTTAAGCCAGCTGAAGTTTATGTCTGAGGGGCACTGAATTTAAAAAGCACATGTAATGAGCTGTAGCTGCTGGATGGAGGACAACATATCCCTGTGAGAGGGTGTTGACTAGCTTCTTACTTATAAGTAGGAGTGAAGTATGATCAAATGCCTAGAAGGGCTTTATAAATTATAAACCATAAATGCCCAGAAGGGCTTTATAAATAAACAAGTACTGTACCAAGTTTGTAAAGGATGCTGCTGCAGTGCAGGCCAGGGATACATTTACGGTTTTAAATCAGGGAGCAAAATGATTGTAATGCATTAGACCCGACCTTTAAGCAAAGTGTTACCAAAATGTTTGTATCTTGTGTATTCCAAACTGTATGCCTCTACTGTATAATTGTATTATGACCAGATGAACTGGGGAAATGAGCTGATGAAACCTGAACATTTTATAACGCATGCCGTCTCTGTATCTCTGCAGGCTGAATTCTCAGAGATTAACCTAATCTCTCAGTCCAGTGGGATCTGCAATGTGGACATGCAGGTCATCAGGAATGGGACCAAAGTTGTCAGGTCAGTAAGGACCCCCAACACACACACACACACACACACACACACACACACACACACACACGTGTGTTAAAGACAATGGCAATATACACTACGAATGACACGCCCAATGACGCAAATGCAACGCGAACCTCAGCGCCGCAAACCGATGTCCTGCATGGACGAATGCTCATGGCAGTGATTTACACAAGGCTGTAAAAGTCACTGTTCTTCAACCCACTCGCTACCAAAGCCAACAGGAAATGAACAGGGAGGGCATCCTGAGTCTGCAGCACCATCCCTGCCCTGTAATTAGGCTTTATGAGGGGTTGGTTGGTCACAACACAATGTCGCACGCACGCACGCATGCACGCACACACACACACACACACAGTCATGTTGACACTACAGCCTGAGATATTGGACAGTCTAGCTTGGCAATTAACCTAAAACCGATATATCACCGATATTTAGAACCAATAACAAAATGTGATTGATTGATTGAATAGTTTATTAGACAGAAATGCAACAGAGATGTTTTTATCGATGGATCTGATTAACCGCTGCAAGGCCTGTATTACACTTAGTTTTACAATGGTGATGTGTAAAAGTAGCAAAATAGAGTATGCAATAGAGTTAAAACTTTGACATAATCGTGATATTGATTTGAAGTCATATCTCCCAGCCGTATAATATCAATAAACAAGCCTCATTTGATGCTCACGGTTTTTTGACCGTAGTGTATTTTTGAGTTTAAGAACTTTTTTTTCAGGTGAAAACCAGACATATAACAGGCCCGTTTTTTTAATAGTGACCTTGGCTCCTAGTCTTCATCAGTCATCATCATCCTCCTCATGCTGCCTAAGCCAATGGGAGTCTGACCCCATACCCTAAAACGCCACCTATAAGCCAATGGGAGTCTGACCCCATACCCTCAAATGCCACCTATAAGCCAATGGGAATACTCTGACCCGCACGACACCGCAGCCAGCCGCGCAGCGAGCGCAACTTGAAGCGACAACAGCTGCTATATTATGAGCTACCAGATGGGGGCCAGTCATTCTGTCCCTTTCTCTCTTCCTGTTCTTCACATGTTGCATATGATGCAAAATGCGAAACATTTAGTTGTTCCGAAACCAACCAGCAGGTGGAGCAGTTGAGTATGTTTTTTTTACAGTAGCGTTAACACCGGAATTCCTTTGTTGAAATTAAACGCTTATTATCACCAAATGGACCTGTATAGACCTTTAACTCTTGAGAGTGTAAAATGAAACCAAATAGACCCGTACGGGTCCATTTGGTTTCATGTTACACTCTCAAGAGTTGATCTACACAATCTGCACGGATAGACAGCAGAAAAGCCACAGCAAAACACAGTCATTGAACCACAAACAGAATGTCGCAAACGAACGCAAACAACGGCCACGAGGTTGTCACACACAAACATACACGTTACTGAAATAATAGAACACAACGGAGACAATAAGAACACAACGGAACACAACGCTTCTTTCACCTGACAAATATGACTGTCATCATGTCTTGTTTTTTGTTACTTTATAAAAGGTCCGTAGGCTTGGCTGTACTCTTTGTTTGTTTAAAGTGCTCTAAACAAAAAAAAAGTCGAGCCCATATGACATCATTTCAAAAGCCAGGCGTTAAGAGGGGATATAGTAACCTGACTCCGCCAGCTGGTGACAGCAGTGAGTTCCTCCTGCTCCCATCTGGTCCCTCTCGGGCAGAGACGATGCACTCCGAGCCATTTCTGACCGGAGAGATATGCGGCCGTATGCGGCCGCTAGAGGCGGGATCAACGTGAGACTGATGACATATTGAAGCGCTGCCACAGTGCAAATGTAAACACAACCTAACAGGACTACAACTCAAAATTATTATGGAGATATCAGATTGTTGTCCCGCTGCTTCCGGTTCATGGTTTCTGCTTGAGAGAGACCAGATCCAGGCAGGAGGAGGGAACTTGTGAACGCAATACTGCCGCAAGCTGGCGGAGTCAGGTTAGGGATATAGTGCCCCTCAAAAAAATACAAAATGAAATATAATAAATCACGATGGCCTTTGGGGATCACAGGGCCCATCCTCATCCAGCCTCGATCTGCCACAACGAGTTCAGATCAAAGTGCAGAGCCTAAATGTAACGTGTGCACCAGCTGCAGTAGATGGCAGAAAAGCATGTCCTCGTTTTAACTTTGCGTTATCTTTGCTGGTCGACAAGAAAAACAAAAACGCTAATGAGTGAATATAATTGGTTTGGATTATAATAATAGAACCTCGGATGTAATCTCTCCTCTCTGAGGCTCGGCGTATGCTAATCATTTCAGGTTTGAGTGTGAGATATCGTGTGATTGAAGTACACACACACACACACACACACACACACTGTGGACTGTGGGTAATGATGTTTGTTAACTGTTGCTTTTAAGCTCTTAATGTGAGGATCTTTACAGTTTACATGCTGTTTACACACAGTTTACACGCTGTAATACTAAGCTGAGTTTTTCTCTAGACTTGCAAGCGCGCGACCACACAGACAGACAGACAGACAGACAGACAGACAGACAGACAGAGGCGCGCGCACACACACACACACACACACACACACACACACACACACACACACACACACACGAGATATGTACGCATGAATAGTTCCACATGTATGAATCGTTGTACACCCCTATATCCTTCTCTCCCAGTTCCACAAAGTCTAATTAATATTCTGATAGCACAAGGAGTTGGTCGTAGTCAAACTGTGCCAGAGTTTACTCTCTCTCTCTCTCTCTCTCTCTCTCTCACTATCTCCCTCACTCACGCTCCCCCTTTCTCTTTTGCTCTCTCTCTCTTTATCTCCCCGTCTCACCCTTTTCTCTCTCTCCATCTATTTTCCCCCTCGGCGATGGCTATTCCCGTCTCCCACACTCCCATCTCTCTTTTCTCACCCCGCATTCTCTCTCTCTCTCTCTCTCTCTCTCTCTCTCTCTCTCTCTCTCTCTATCTCTCCCTCACATTCCCACTTGCTCATGCACACATACGCCGAGACAAAAGCAACGACAACAGGCGTCGTGCTCCATCTCCATCTGTCTCTTTCACTGAAAGAACCCAGCAGTGATTTGAAGAATCCACTGTGATGACTGACTGTGTCCGCTGTCTAAAAGCTTTTAACCAGCCCCACTACCTTAACGTTTATTAGGCTTCATACCAACAACAGAAGGCACATCGTAAGACTTTTTATGCCCTGCAAGAAAACCATTCCGCTGCCTATAATGATGACTTTCTTGATGAAAATGTCAGAACAGCAGGAGGTGAATGGAGTAATGAAAAGACAGCATGAGCAGTCTTCTCTGTTAGAGCTCGGCTCCCACTGCTGGAACAGTCTTTCTACTGAATTAAGAGAGAGTAACGTTTGTTGCTATTTTATTAAAAACAAATCACACCCGTGTGAACTGAGTGGTGCGACTACACATTTATTGTTATAGTTACTGTACATTAGAACCGGGAAAGCATCTGTGTCATAAGTATTCTCCGCATGAATTGTCAGTGACGTCACATACTAATGTCAGTGACGTCACATACTAACCATAGCAACCATGCTCGTTTTTTTGGTTGCTAACCATAGCAACCATTCTCGTTTTTTTGGTACGAACAAACACGGGTACACGGGTACAAAGCCAGTTGTATCTCTGATGTCATCAATATTGGCCAACAACTCTACATCTGCCTACCTCAAACCCTTAGATCTCCATATATGGATATATGTCTGAACGTGTTCTGACATTCCATATGTTGATCCTTCCCCATCCATTCCTCCTCTTCAATGTCTCCCTTTTGACTTATACCTGTCATTTAAATTTCAAACTCTAGACGGGCCTGCCCCAAAGTTATTAGTGCAGCTGCGCCCAGCAGCCGGCAAAAACTAGAGTTCTCAATATGGCCAGTACAGAATTCATTCCATGTTGATCTGACCCCCCCATGCCAAAGCGCCAGCGCTCGCCCAGCAGTCTGCCGTCAACGAGGCGGATACGCGCACACGACCTCGCCCCAAAGGGCAAGGTCGCTTCTCGCCCTCAGGTGTCTTACTTGTATTGTATTGTATTGTATTGTATTGTATTGTATTGTATTGTATTGTATTGTATTGTATTGTATTGTATTGTATTGTATTGTATTGTATTGTATTGTATTGTATTGTATTGTTGATTGATGTGCATTGTCCCCTTGTAAGTAAATAAATACATATAACCATATAGGCTGTAGAGCAAAATGACATAGATGACCATATCATATGAAGAGCACAGTATCTGCTTTGTGGTGAAGCATTCCTTATAACAGGAGAATACTAAGGGGACAGATATATCCGTTGTAACCGGAGAGAATTGACTGACTATTGACTGCTGTATAATGTAATTTGTGTGACCACAGTCTAGTTGACATTTATTCCAATACAAGTTGAAGAACACGTGTAGCCACCTTGACTTATCTTTACCCCTTCTGGTGACTGGGGGGCTGGATACAAGAAAACAATATACACTTGTTGTTGGCTATGTGGGTTTCGAACCTTGACCCGTAACCTTTGTTACAAGTCATCTCCCCACGTTCTCCACCACAGAAACACAAATCTCTCAGACAACGGTGAAGCCTTATGGCTGTCCAATTTATCAGAGCTGTACGTGCCCAGTTATTGACCTTTCTGCAAGTCACTTTGAATAGACCGAGGCTACATTTAGCAAAAATCTGATTTCAACTCATTGTGGCAGAAATATATTTGCGGCTGCCTAAACATAATGGAAGTCAACGAAAACCTGGAGATGTGGAATGTCATATTTCCCGTTTGGACAGAATCTGGACAGATGACATACAGCACAAAGCCTTTGGAACTTTGATGTTGTTTTTTCTAAAGCCAGTGCAAATGCAATCAATAACAGCTCTTTGAGCAATCACTCAACCAGAGCACAGCGACTGTCCTAGTCAAAGGTATTAAATGATCTTAGAGTGAACGCCGATGCCAAAAAGCTCTCTGTCTTTGTTCTCTTCATAATATCCTTTTGGACGGACTTGAGAACTGTGTTGGTCTGTTCTCCAGTGGTTCAGGACTTCAGACCCTATTGGACCAGGTGAGATTCCTCAGGAAAAGTAGAGTTGACCTGTGGTGTTCCCCAAGGCTCCATCTTGGGCCCTATATTCTCAGTGTCTGTGTCATTAGAAAGCACAACATTGAATTTCATAGTTACAGTATATGCTGATGACACCCAATTTCCAAATCTGCAGCATATTCTATCCCCATGGACAGAGTACTTCTGACATAAATACTTACTGTAGATTTCAGAAAATGTCATACAGGTGAATGAGATAGCACTGACGAAGGTCTTAGGATCGAAACGTTTGCTTTTTAATTGCACTTTGAGCACAGAGCACTTTATGAGCATGATAAAATAAAAGGAAAAAATGTTTTCTTAAGTCTCGGTCTAAGGAGTTTTCCTTCTTTTTTTATACGGTGAGCGAGTCTTTTTCTGTCAAGATTGTCCATACAGGTGAATGAAAATGAAAACAAAAAAGAGTGATTGCTGTCATTGGGGCAGATCGAGGCCTAGAGAGAGATCTGTTGCACTGAACAAGGACCATGCAGGTCAAAAACCTTGGTGTCAATACTGACTCGGACTTAAATGTAGAGGCCCACATTAGAAATGTCCCAAAACGATCTTTTTACCATTTGGAATAGAGGGTATGCGTATTTTATATGCATAAAGGGAGTGGCACGTTTAATGTTGTTTAATGCAATCCGATAGGACTTTCCTTTTTGGATGTATGGGCTGTCAAGGGTTTTCCACTAACTTCCGGGTATGATGTTGATGATGATGTCACACGCCTCTATATTTCTTCTCTCTCAGGTTGATACTGAATTAACTGTAATGTTAATCCATATTCTCTCCTGTCCAGTGTCTACCATAAACAGCAGCTCGTTGGTTTTAGCTTGTGCATAATGTATAGCATTACACACACTGACAACAGTGTTCTTAAAACAAAATATCCCACGATTTTGTAACCCATTGTTTCACCCAGTGTCAATTATCTAATGTAATCCTGGGCGCTACACTTCCTCTGCCAACCTGGGGGGGCAGCAGACTGACCTCATGCTTCCTTCTATGCATGAGGAGTCCAATCTGCTTCTTTTCACCTGACAGGGGAGAGTTTCCCCGGCCGGACGTAGCGCGTGGAAGGAACACGTTTTTCCGACCAGTTCCTTTCCCCTCCATCAGGCGCCCCGGCTGGCCAGGGGGAGGTAGTTTAGAGACCAGGATTACTGCATGGTTTTGTGAGGTTACCTACCCTAGGGGGACACGGGGAGAACATGCAAACTCCACGCAGAAAGGCCCTGACAACAGTGTTCTGATACATCAGTCGGGGAAAGACGGCCTAGTTTATCTTTTGCACTCATATGATAATAGATTAAATATATAGGCTACTGTACCTGCTGCTGGGTCTTCTGTGCAACAAGCACGCTCACAACGTGTAGTAGGCATCCGCTGCCCTCGCCCACCGGCGCCGCCTCCTCGTACAGTATATGGGCCCTATTAAGCAAGTGGAATCTAATTACATATAATTTTACAGTTTTTAAGACGTGGGGGCGGGTGCAATGTCATATTACAATTATGGGCCAGGTGAGAAGCGCTTTCGACACCCCGTGGTGTGAGCAAAACGGCCTTGAATTAGTCATGGGAGTGTTTCAGGGAGTTTTGAGGCTTACCCAATGAACATGTCCGTACTATTCTCTTTACGACACCAGCTGATGTCCTCATGGAATGCGCCCTTTTCGGCAAGTGGTATTACATTTCTGGAAATTTTCTGCAGACTGGCACCATACATGACATGACTTTGTCACATTTGGGTTAATTATTCATATTGCACTGCATGCTGTCACCTTTATGCCTCAAAAGAACAGATCCACAAGCTGTCACAGCCATGATGTGCATAGCTTGTAGGCCTATGTCTCTATTTTGTTAAGTAACTTGCAGTTTTCATTGGAAAGTCATTACAGCGGCGCAGCCATATGCTAAGGGAGGGAGATATACGCACATCATCACTTAATTTGTTTCTGTTCTAAGCATGAAAAACAGCTGTAAAAATCTTTATTCTAGTTGATTTGATTCATAAATGAATAACTAAGACTTTGAAATGGCATGCACCTACCTATACCTTTCAGATCGGAATGGAACTGCGAGTAGATACGCAGCATTGGCTGGCAAATTGGCAATCCATGCGTAATGTTCCCAGAATCGTCTAACCCCCGAACATACAAGTTCGTTTGATATTGTTTAATTCGATAAAAATAGAACCATGTACCATACAGCGAATGAAAGCAAGATTCCTAAGGAATATGGGGATTTTTACATTTTAAAAAACGGTTGAGAAATGAGAGAACCATGAGTGTTTATAATATCAAATATTATAAGAATAATATGAAAGACAAACGGGCTGTGAAGAGCTCAGCTCACCATCCCGACAAGGAGGAAATATAGCCTATAGTGCATGCACGTATATGCACTGACTGTTGCACACACGCTCTTTATTTGTTTCTATTGAAAAACACCAGTAAAATAACGTTTATTTTATTTTATTTCATTCGAGTCACGACGAAGGAATGAGTTGAAATGCCATATGTGCGCCATGCGTATTGCTGCGGCCCCAATGTTATGGTCTTCGCTCGTAGCATTTTATTGAAGAAGAATTGAGTCGGGTGTGATACAGCATATGAAAGCTAACTTCCCAGTGATTATGGAGATGTTTTAATTTTTTTTAAAGGTTGAGAAATGAGCGATATATGACCCTTAACAATCTCAACGTTTGAACGTTTGAGCCAGAAAGCTCGTCTCCTGCTGTTGCCATGTCTCATAGAAACAAGTAAATAGGTCTATAAACATACTCCCTAAAGAATCGCATATAACAGGGGTCTGCAACCTATTTTAAATGAAGTGCCATGTTTTTATTTTCTAGATAGTGAGTCTGCCATATCAAGATTCATTTTAATGACACCACATTAAAATTTCCAGCATATTTTGATTGTCCACAAATAAATAATGAATAAAGTTCTTCCTTCTTTTTACATATTTTCTTGCACATTGTTATAATGATCATTATAAATATATATCCCCCTGCAGTCAGAGTTCATAGTTTTAATGAATTAATGTGATGCATTGTGAGCTGATAGATCTGCTATTTTCAAAAGTAATCTTTGAAAAAAGTGACAATTGTGGAATATTTTTGAAAGATGTTATTGAAACATTTAAAAACACAAATCTGTCATGGGGGTCACTGGCTTAGTTGGGCAAATGCATTCATCTGGGGGTCCTTGACATGGGAATGTCGCTGTGTGAGGATCACTGGTTTAAACAACATTAGGAGAAAAGCCCAAATAAGCACTTTAGAAACAAGAAAAGCAACCACAACTACCAATATTTACAAGCAACTTTGCAGAAAAAGAAGCCGCTTATAATAAAAAGCAAACAGACATGGCAACACTCCAGCAGCACTCCAGAGCCGCTCAAGTGTAAAATCAAACAGTGCTTTTTGCTTTTAAGACGTGGTCAGACCCAGGCGGAATCGGTATGCGCTGAGTGTTTTTAGGTCAAGGGGCTTAATAGCAATTAGCGCAAAGCGAAAATAATTAACATATGGACACTCCCCCAATGCTAAATTATGCAGGAACGTGGTATTCCATATGAGTGAGCGCTCACCACGGCTTCCATAATACGAAAAGGCGCAGAGCGAGGGCGAAATCTGTATTACCGCATGGGTTTTTCGTCTTGCTTAATAGGGCCTATATGTCTCCGATGAATTGCGTGCAGCAATAAGCCCATATGTGACTAAATTTGAATGAGGGGCTGCCATTGGATTTTTTTGAATTTTCGTTTTTTCATGAATGCAGGGAATCACAGCTTCAAATTGACATATTGGTTGTTCAGTTTGACCCACCAGTTTTGGAGATACATGTATGGCTTATAGAGTAATGTCTTGCAGAAAACAGCGAGTTGAGAAAACAGGCTTGAAAGGTTCACTTCTGTGGTCTCTAACATTACACCTAGCTACATGTTTGGGCATTTATTTCATATTTACATGTCGATTTCAGCTCTGACACTTATTTCAGACATGCTCTAGTATGTGAAGAGTTTGCCTGTGCTATTAACTCATTTAAAAAAAAAGGTTTTTCTCCTCTGGTGAAAAGCTGTAATTTGCGCGATGTCAAATCTGGTCACATATTATTCAAACACCTGCTCCTCTGTTCATCTGTTTTGCTCTTATTTGGTTTATAAAATAATTATTCAGAATTATTCAGAATTATTTGATTTGATGTGATATTTATCTCCGCTCTCCTCTCCTCTCCTCTCCCTGCCATGCATGATGCAGGTCATTCCGGCCTGACTTCGTCCTGGTGCGTCAGCACGCCTTCAGCATGGCCCAGAACCAGGACTTCAAGAACATGATCATCGGGCTGCAGTACGCCGGCGTCCCCTCGGTCAACTCCCTGGAGTCCATCTACAACCTCAGTGACAAGCCGTGGGCCGTAAGTGGGCTTAACTAACCCGTTCAGGACCGGAACCCCTTTTGGCGTTTCACTTAACGCATTATGTTATACTTTAGCTATTGAAAGATAGCAGATCTACAAGCTCATAGCGCGGCACCGAGTGCCGCGCTGTGAGCTTGTAGATCTGCTATTTTTGAAAAATCCTGAAAATGTGGCGCAAATCTTTGAATATATATTCTGTCAGAGCTAATGTTTTTAAGTCAAATCTTTGCTTTGGGGGGGGGGGGGGGGGGGGGGGTCAACATATTTTTAGATGGGGGTCGGCGGTCAATTACATATACTTGTGTGGGTCCTTGACATGAAATAGTTTTTAGAACCACTGACATAGAAACATAGGTTTTTCAAATAACTGTTAGTTATTATGTTATGTTAGTTACAAGACATCTAACTCAGTGGTGGGAAAAAGTATATTCACATTTGTTACTTAGGTAAAAAGTACCAATACTGCAACGTAGACATACTCCATTACAAGGAAATGGCTGGAATTCAAACTCGCTTGAGTAAAAGTAAAAGTAAGTATTGTTATCAAAGTGTACTTAAAGTACCAAAAGTAGAAGTACTCATGCTCAACGGGACACGAGGTTGATAGTGGTTAAGCATATACCTTTTACAAATCAAATCATACATTTCCTTTCTTCCAGAATAGAAATAGATATCAGAAGTTGACGATTTTATACAATATCATGAATGATGAAAAAGCATAATCTCCCTTCTCTCTCTCTCTCTCTCTCTCTCTCTCTCTCTCTCTCTCTTTCTCTTTTGTCTCTCATATTCTCACTCTTTCCATCTACAACACTCGCTGTACAAAAAAAGCCCACAACATCATTAAAGACACCAGCCATCCCGCAAATACCCTGTTCCAACCACTCCCTTCCAAAAAACGCTACCAGAGCATCAAATCTCGTACCACCCGTCTCAGTAACAGTTTCTTCCCCCAAGCAGTCAGGCTGCTGAACAGCTGACCTTGAACTGTATTGCACTTGTCACTTTACTCTGCACTTTATTTTGTTTTTGTGTTCTTTCTTTTGCACTATAGCTGTTTGTTTGTTTTTGTCCTGTTTACACTGGTGTGTATAAGACTGAGAGTGCTCGAAGCAAAATTATTTCATTGTATTTATACTCTGTATTTGTTACTAACTTTGACTGAGGGACTGCCATTGGATTCATGTCATATGAAAGCAGGGAATCATAGCTTCAAATTGACATATTGGTTGTTCAGTTTGACTCACCAGTTTTGGAGATATGGCTTATAGAGTAATGTCTTGCAGAAAACAGCGAGTTGAGAAAACAGGCTTGAAAGGTTCACTTCTGTGGACTCTAACATTACACCTACATGTTTAAGCATTTATTTCATATTTACGATGTCGATTTCAGCTCTGACACTTATTTCAGACATGCTCTAGTATGTGAAGAGTCTGCCTGTGCTATTAACTCATTTTGGATAAAAAAAATAAAAAACGAAAAAAAAAACGTTTTTCTCCTCTGGTGAAAAGCTGGAGTTTGCGCGATGGCAGGCTCTCAGTCAAATCTGGTCACATTTATACATATGATAAATAAACCTGAACCTCTTACTCTGTTTCTCTCCAGTTCGGCCAGCTGATCAATAATCAGAAGAGACTGGGCTCAGATAAATTCCCGCTGATCGATCAGACCTTCTACCCCAACCACAAGGACAAGGTAAGAATGGTTTAAATCATATACATGGGCAACTGGCGGCCCCCCACCCTCAGTTAATGCATATATATCGGGCCGCAGATATTAATACTGATATTAAAATGTTTTTTATGTCCAATGAATTTATATTTAGTTCATAAAGTTAACATAACTATGTAACTAAATGCATTTGAAATTAAATAAAAGTGTTACTTTTCAGGATTCCGATTAAAAAATAGCCAAAATATTATACAGGATATCAGTTCAAATATAGCAAAAAAAAACAAGCTCAAAATGTGTCGACGCATTTTGAGCTTGTAGATCGGCTATTTTTGCTACGGCAGTAATATGCAACGTGGCCTTCTGGAGTGAGTGTGGAAATATAGTGGCCCTCTGGAGTGAGTGTGGAAATATAGTGGCCCTCTGGAGTGAGTGTGGAAATATAGTGGCCCTCTGGAGTGAGTGTGGAAATATAGTGGCCCTCTGGAGTGAGTGTGGAACTATAGTGGCCCTCTGGAGTGAGTGTGGAAATAATAGTGGCCCTCTGGAGTGAGTGTGGAAATATAGTGGCCCTCTGGAGTGAGTTTGGAAATATAGTGGCCCTCTGGAGTGAGTGTGGAAATATAGTGGCCCTCTGGAGTGAGTGTGGAAATATAGTGGCCCTCTGGAGTGAGTGTGGAACTATAGTGGCCCTCTGGAGTGAGTGTGGAAATATAGTGGCCCTCTGGAGTGAGTGTGGAACTATAGTGGCCCTCTGGAGTGAGTGTGGAAATATAGTGGCCCTCTGGAGTGAGTGTGGAAATATAGTGGCCCTCTGGAGTGAGTGTGGAAATATAGTGGCCCTCTGGAGTGAGTGTGGAAATATAGTGGCCCTCTGGAGTGAGTGTGGAAATATAGTGGCCCTCTGGAGTGAGTGTGGAACTATAGTGGCCCTCTGGAGTGAGTGTGGAAATATAGTGGCCCTCTGGAGTGAGTGTGGAAATATAGTGGCCCTCTGGAGTGAGTGTGGAAATATAGTGGCCCTCTGGAGTGAGTGTGGAAATATAGTGGCCCTCTGGAGTGAGTGTGGAAATATAGTGGCCCTCTGGAGTGAGTGTGGAACTATAGTGGCCCTCTGGAGTGAGTGTGGAAATATAGTGGCCCTCTGGAGTGAGTGTGGAAATATAGTGGCCCTCTGGAGTGAGTGTGGAACTATAGTGGCCCTCTGGAGTGAGTGTGGAACTATAGTGGCCCTCTGGAGTGAGTGTGGAACTATAGTGGCCCTCTGGAGTGAGTGTGGAAATATAGTGGCCCTCTGGAGTGAGTGTGGAACTATAGTGGCCCTCTGGAGTGAGTGTGGAACTATAGTGGCCCTCTCCATTGTCAACGTTGCCCACCCCTGGTTTAAATGTATCACCTTTTGCAGTGGTTTTCAACCTTTTTCATTTCAAGGCCCATTCTTTTTTCAGCATTTGAGCCACGAACCACCATTTGATGAGATTTAGGCCTCTCAGATCCAATGTGGATGGATAAGATTTTGTCCGCAATTCCATGCTTTTGGCAAACGTTGAGGAAAAAATAATAACAATTCTTCTACATTCTCTTAGTTGTGTGTTAACTCAAGAGATAAAGATCTATAAGGATCCATTATAGGTTATACCAACTCTCATCATTTAGCTGGGGACCACCTGGAACCCCCTTCAAGGTCCACTGATGGTCCCCGGACCACTGATTGAGAACCACTGACCTATTGTAATGAGTCTCCCATAGTTTTGTATAATTTCTTAATTTGTGTATTTACATGCAATGTTCAATCTTCATTTTGGCCAAAAGAAAGAAAGAAAAAGACCCAATAATGTATTGAGACGTTTTTTTTATATATATACAATCTTTTTTTTTTTGGTACATTGAAATAGAAAACTCTATATTGACAGAAACGTAGACATAAATACAAACCCAAGCAATCCTCTCGATATAAAACAAACAAAATTAAACAAGAAATATTTCTGTAACAATTTACTCAAGTCGTACAGCTTTGCGAGAATGCGCCGTGGTCGTCACTGCAGTCATAAGGACAAAGATTGGGCTTGATTAGAAGAGCATTTTTAATTCACAATTAAATGATATCTACCACGTTTTAAGCTTTAACGTGTGTGTGTTTACTAGTCGACTTCCTATTGTGTTAAAATGCAGGGTTTTTTTTGTTTGTTTTTTAATAATATTTGTACATTTAAAAACTGTGTACATTGTTGATTCTAGCTGATCTTGAGGCCTACAAAAACGGGAGAAAGAAATCAACTAGTGGATTTACTAGTCGACTATATGAATAGTCGACTAGTTGTTTAAAGCCGTATATACAGTACTTTTATAAGTTACTTAAGTTCCCATCAGTTTGCATTAACATAAAGCTGCTTGACTTCAGTAAAGTATTCCAATAAACAGGTCAATAATTCACATTTCATTGAATCTATGCAATGGAAATAAACACTGGCTTCCTCCCTAAACAACTTTCAAGTTGTGTTTCCTGGAGTTCTGCTTTAATTGAGCCTCGTTTTTTTATATACAACAAATTAAATGTGAATTGAATCCAGTCCTATCCCATAATGTCCTCTAGCGAGTTGACAAAGACATTGGCTTCTATGGGTGGAGAAGATCGACGTATATATAGTATATATATATATATATATAGCACAAGTATTCAAATAATAAAAACCACAAGATAAAAACTCTCTATATTCTATAGTCAAGATGGGGTTAGCCTTTGAAATGTTAATTTTCAATCAGGTACAGTATTTACATTTTCATCACGGCAGATCATTTTGAGAGTAAAAGTGGTGGTCCCGATACTACTTAAAATTCATAGTATATTATTGTCGTGATATCATAGTATCATGACTGATGAATCATTCATGACAGTGGCACAATAGTAAAAAAAAAGAAGCCCAAAATGATAGATGAAAGAGGCAGTGTTGCTGCAACGAGTCACACAAATGGGATTTGACTGTAATATCCTGTAAAAAAAAGGCATGTATTGTATTATGCCGACTGGAGGAGTCGGTGATAGATTGCATCTCTGTAATTTAGCTTTTTTTGTTGACAGCGGTTCGTTTTGTTGTTTGTGTGGTGACAGCTGAAAAAAACAAATTGCTTCGATTACATTTTGACAAATTTTGCAGATATGAATTTACTGTCTGGTCTCTTCAGAGATTTAGCAGGCACTCGCCCCGAAGTGAAACCATTTTTCGGTCTTCCGTTTTGTGCATAACAGCAAGGGCATGCAGTGAAAGGCCGAGCAGGGAAGAAAATACTACTTACAGAAGCGCTGAAAATGTTATTGAAATGCTGACGGCCATGTAGTAGCTGACACCAACCGATCATATGAGTTGTGCTCGTTAAAAACCGTGTGTTTGCGCATTGTGTGGCGTGTCAAGAATGGTCGATCTACAAGTTCACAACGCGTTTGCATTGCGACGCGTCGTTAGCGTGCAGATTGGCTATTTTTGCCATGCAACAACAGTCACGCAGCGAAGTAAAGATCAGTGCGGCCGTTTCAATGACGTCGCCTCAGAATTTTTACATCTCACTTTAACGTTAGCATCAGTAGCCGATGCTGTAACGGCCAAAGGTGGAGGAGAAACGTTAACCCTAGTCTTGAGTCTTGACATTATAGGGAGGAGGTCACGGGCGGGCCGGGTGATGGTGGTCAGGGGTCGGTCATGTCCAGGAAGTCCTTCTCAGGGGGGGGTCCGCCCCGGTACCAGCTACACGAGCCGTCGGAGCGACGGATGCAGGCGTACTGCCGCGCCTGCTCCCCGTTTAGGCTGTTGTCCAGTAGCCAGTCAGTCCACAGACACTCGTTCTCTCCTGTAGAGGCACATGGTACTGTGTAACAGGTGTTAATCTGTGGAAAGATGCATACATTGATTGATTGATTGATTGATTGATTGATTGATTGATTGATTGATTGATTTGTCCATTCATGCTTTTATGCATTTTGAAGACACACGGTGCTGTACTTTATAATTGAGGATGGTTTGGACCAGGGGTGGGCGATAATTTTTCCCAAGGGGCCAAATGAGAAACAGAAGATATTGTTGAGGGCCGGGCCAAAAGGCTGAACTCAATCAATTCTGCATAATATGCCCAGGCGGTGGCGTAACCGTCTGGGCACCCGACTGGTAATCCAGTCGCAGTGTGCCGCGGGTTCGACTCCCGAGCCCGACACGGCCTTTACTGCATGTCTTCCCCCATCTCTCTCCCGTTTCCTGTCAGCCTACTGTCTGTCCCTTCAAAAACCAATAAAAGGCGTAAGCCGCAAAAAAAATATCGTTAAAAAAAAAAAAAAAAAAAGGAAAAATTCTGCATAATATTCATTTTATTTCTATATAAAAAGCAGTAAATGGCATTGTTTTGACAAGCTGGTACATTTTGTTGAACTTGAAAACCTCTGCATTCGGCATCCATCCACCTTTCTTTTTTTTGGCATGAGCGGACATTTTTGAGGGGTGATAAGGAAGGCGACAGGCGGTTGTCAATCACACGCAATTCACGGCAGGAAACAGATTGCTTTGTACGTGAATAAACGCATATATCTAAATGACCCGCCCGGCAGCACTGTTTAATGCAATTTATTTGTGCGTGTTATAAGTATTTTTTGTTGAATTATTCATGAAAAAGTTGTACAGTATGTATCCATAACATAAACAAGTAGCACGCTAGCAAACTATTCACTAGTTCTTTGTTTCAATCATTTTGTTATTATTATTTTTCACAATTATATTACCTGATCATCTTCTTCTTAAATACACTAGTTTGAACCTCTACACCGTCATGTGCATACATCTGTCACGCAAATTATCAAAACATTAGAAAGTAGGCTAGCTTGTGAAAATATAATAATAAATAATAATAATAAAATGATTGAAAGAAAGAACTAGTGTATTGTCTGCTCGTGCTGCTTGCTTATTTTATGGATATACATACTGTTGACTTTTACAACTTTGTCATGAGTAATTCAACAAAAATACTTATAACTCGCACAAATAAATTGCATTAAACAGTGCGGCCGGGCGGGTCTTTGTGCAACCGCTCCGTCATTTAGATATACTAGCCCTTACCCGTTGTGAGATATTGCCCCCCCCCCCCCCCCCCCCTTTGTAGCCGCAGGGGGTACTGCGCGCTTTCGCATTTTTAATTCACTAATAAATTCATTATTCATCATTAATGTGTAAAATCCAAAAAAGGGCTTCGTTAAGACCTCCATATTATTATGGTCAATGCCGGCTACATTTAGCTGCTACATCCACATCTGGGATAACATCCGGTCCGTCGGGAAAAGTGCTCCGCTGCTATAAATCGCTGGGCGCTATGATTTAATGGATTAAATAACCCCAGGCAATTGGAGTGTTAACAAGTGAAAAAATATATATGTATATATTCCACTCACTCGACATTCACAGCCTGTCTGGTATCGGTAGTTGAGATTCTTCTTCTGTGACATTGAGAGGTTGTCCCACGGCTCCACCAGGTCACACTGGCCAATAGAAATCCTCCCGTCACTCCACATACTTCCTGTTATTGGGACATCACAGCTGAGTCACATTTGACCTATACATTAAAAACCCAGTTTGGGCGGGAACCCCTTTTGTTGTTTTAAGCATTATGTTATACTTTAGCCATTGCAAATATAGCAGATCTACAAGCTCATAGCGCTGCACCGAGTGAACTTGTAAGTCTGCTATTTTTGAAAAATCGTGAAAATGTTGCGCAAATCTTTGAATATATATTCTTTCAGAGCCAATGTTTTTAACTCAAATCTTTGCTTCTGGGGGGGGGGGGGGGGGACTATGAGAGACTATGACTAAAACTATAAACAACACTGACTAGAGTCATGTCCCACCGGGGGACATACTTGTACGTCAAGCTTCCTCATGCTACGGAAACGAGAAGATAGGCTCTTGACCAGTGTTGATTTTGTCGACTAAAACTAAGGCGAAAAATATTCGCCGACTACCGTTTTCCACTGACGAAAACTAAATGGAAACTAAATAAACTAAACTACGATGACTAAGACTAAATATAACCGACAATTTCGTCAACAAATAAAAACTAGACTAAAATGTTAGGAAGGGACTAGTGGACATTGACAAGAGATCCAGTATAAGTCCTTTTACAATTGGTTGCATGCTGAAAATAGCCGATCTACAAGCTTGTAGATCTGCTATTTTCAGCAAGTGTAAAAACAGTTATTACGACGGCTTCAAGGCCCGCCAAAATACATTTTAGTCGACTAAATCAACTGTATATGTAGTCGACTAAAATCTTATGATATTTAGTCGGCTAAAACATTCCAGGTGACTAAAACTAATTGAAAACTATTCAAGAGACTATGACTAAAACTAAAATCAAAATTTGATGCCAAAAACAACACTGCTCTTGACCTATAATGGGCCATTGGTTCCCAAGGCTACTTACCTACTAAACATGCATTTAGTTAGTAAGTAAGTAAGTAAGTAAGTAAGTAAGTAAGTAAGTAAGTAAGTAAGTAAGTAAGTAAGTAAGTAAGTAAGTAAGTACATTTTATTTATAAAGCACCTTTCGAAACAATGTTACAAAGTGCTGTACAATGGACACAATATAAACAATCACGTTAAAACAAGACATAATGCAAAATACAGTGCTCAAGGATTAAGCCAGAGCTACAAAGTTGGAACGTTAATTATGAATTAAGTGTGCAAAACCATACCTATATTAGATTGTTATCACCACGAAACTTACCCAGTTGATTACTTACACAAAGACAATGATTTATTGTATCACACATTTTACATTTTTAAATATGCAAATGAGGCATTGTATAGGAAAATAAAAGCTATACTACTGTGGAAGGGTTATCATACAGTATATTAATTTACTTAAATTGATCCTATAAACAATTATAGGTATAGTTTTGCACACTCAATTCATAATTAACGTTCCCATTTTTGAACTCTGGCTCATGGACTATAAGAACCAAAAAGAACTGAACCGGTTCCAACCGGTGGAAAAGGTGTCTGTGATTATTTCATTATGATTGTGCACTGTACCTGACAGGAGATATCCTGCCTTGTTGTTGGCGTCCAGTTTGACCCCGCACAATGACGAGAAGACCGGCGTGTAAACAAACTGGATGTCCTTTGCCTTGTCGAAGCCTTTGAACATCTAGACAGCCGAGAGAGGGAATAGGGTTAGTTAATGCACTAATCTGAGTTCCCTTAAAGGAGAATTCCATGCTAGAAGGCTTTCTTACCTTTATTTGTAGTTGTTACGTCCCGCACCAAAGAGGTCCAGGTGTTATTTTGTGCAAAAGTGCATTATTGGCTATTTCCCCTAATATAAGCCCTCAATGGGGGTTGGGTTTTTGTGCTAATTCGCTTATTTCCATCGAAATAAGTAGTAAAGTGTGCCGCTTGGGATACTATTTACATTATGAAGAGAGGATATATACAAAAAAAAGATTTTTGAGCGATGCATCGAGGGCTTATATTAGGGTAAATAGCCAATCATGCGCTTTTGCACAAAATAACACCTGGACCTCTTTGGTGGGGACGTAACAACTACAAAGAAAGGTAAGAAAGCCTTCTAGCATGGAATTCTCCTTTAAGCGGTGGTGGAGAAAAAGTACTCAATTGTTCTACTTAAGCAAAAGTATCAATACTGCAATGTAGAACTACTCTGTTACAAAGTAAAAGTTCGGAATTCAAACTAAAGTATTGGCATCAAGATGTAGGTAAAGTACCAAAAGTAAACATACTCATTATGTTTTAGGCAGTCCCTCAGTCAAATTTGGTCCCATATTTGTAGAATCCATTTGTTACACACAGCTCAAAATGCAGTGCTCCTTTAACACAATCAGTCCCGGGATTTCTGTCAAAATAGCAGCTCGGGTGCCACGCAGATATGGCAGCTTTTACTCTGAACCAGTGGTTGTCCAGAACCACTACCCCAAAAAGGCCTCTGGCCGGGCTCTGGACCGGGCCCCTGCCAAGGGTCCATATACTGTATGGAGCTGGCCTGTTCTGACATCACACCACTCCATATTTGGGCATGCCTGACACAGAACTCCATATATAGGACTAAAGGGACACAGAGAGACACATACAGACATCTCCATATATGAACATAAAAGGGACACCGACAGGTGGGTGGAACGGTTACTCTGCATTTCCGGTTGTCCAGAACCAACACAAAGGCCTCTGCCCGTGATCTGGACCTGATTACCCCTATATCTCCATATATGGATCTGGCCTGTTATGACATCACAACACGGGCACCGCTCTAGTGGACTAAAAGTCTGAAAAACATATTTTTAATTTCACTATAGGTCTTTAAATGAACACTCGACAAGCTGTGCGGTGATCTTCATGGCAGTCAGTCTGATCAGCAGGGGTGGGCAATTATTTTTCACAAGGGGCCAAATGAGAAACGGAAAATATAATAATATAATAATATTCATTTCATTTATATGTGACTGATAAAAACAAGCTGTAAATTGCATTGTTTTGTTTTCTCACATTTTGTTGAAACCTTTTTTGGCATGATCGTACATTTGATCAATTCACGGCAGGAAACAGATTGCGTGTATACGTGAATAAACAGTCTTCAAAATAAAAGCAATGCCGTTTTAGTCCACACATAAGGTCATACATTTTCACAGGCCGGTCAGAGTCAGCCAAAAGGGCCGTATTTGGCCCCCAGGCCACGTAATGCCCACCAGCTCTACTCTGACGTTTGGATGGAAGACACAGGAGAAATGACACCGTGATGTAGGTTCAGTGGTGGAAAAAAGTACTCGAATTGTTTTACTTAAGTAAAAGTACCAATACTGCAATTTAGAACTACTGTACTTCGTTACCAGTAAAAGTACGGAATTGAAAACGTACTTGAGTAAAAGTACAAAAGTATCGGCATCAAAATGTACTAAAGTACTAAAAGTTAAAGTACTCATTGTGCAGCATGTGCCATTTCACAAGTTAAAAATGTGTACACAATCTATTGAAAATAGCAGATCGAAACGAAAGATCGAAACCTGCAGCGATTCCATCAGTCGTGATTTCATCGCCTACGCAGGCTTATATGAACACCCCAGACAGTTTTTAAGTTGCTCCATTCAGTATTTAGATATTTGATATTCATTTTAGCTACAAACTGCATTTTAACCATGATAGATTCATGGAAAACACCCGTCCTTGATTCTGGTGTTTTATGGATGAAAAAAGTAGGCTAATTGAATAAATTTTTCAAAAATTGAATTGTTTTTGATTAATCTGTCATGGTTAAAAGTTACAATGGGTATAGGAAGGGGGCGGGGCAGATACAATGAATATCAAATATCTAAATATTGAATCAAGTAACTTAAAAAAAACTGTCAGGGGTGTTCAAAGCCTGAGTATAGACGATGAAATTACCCAAAAGGTTTTTGAAAGTGAAATACATTCAGACTGTCATATGGATATCTAATCCAACCGATGGATCCAGTGGACGTGTACACACGTCATAGCAGATTTTTTCTTCTTTTTTTGGGGGGGGGGGGGGGGGTTGGCCTCTCCTTCTGCACCATACTCCTTGCTGTTTCACGCATGCATGCTGCCGTTCACATCCCTGTTCACGGCTCAGAAAGAATGCCTCGTCTCTCCTAATCTAGGGAGCTCTCCATGGTTTTGACCAGATGGTCATACTTGATCTGTCTTCATTTCTGACCTCAACATGCCTCTTGTTTAGAATATTAATGCTTCTAGAGAGACTTTATCGTAATCATCGTGAGGTAAGAAAGCATCATTATGCCTCCCGGTTATTGCACGGAACGGGGGGGGTGTCTTTCAGAGTAAAAGCTGCCATATCTGCCCGGCACCCCGAGCTCCTATTTTGAAAGAAATCCCGGCGCTCATTGTGTTAATACTTAATATGCATTATAGGCCACAGAACTCCATTTGATAAAAGCTGGAGTCTGAGTTCTCGGACAGTGTCCATTTGGCTCCTGCTGTGTCAATCATGAGGACACACACACACACACACACACACACACACACACACACACACACACACACTCTCACCTTAATCATCTTGATCCCATATTGAATCATCTTCATGTAAGGAGACGAGCTGTTGCTAGGCGACACAATCTTCTCCCCGGAGATCTTTGCCCTTATCACTGCAGAGGAATGGAATGTGGATCAGTGTGGTTTTTGGCAGCACATTTTTTATTTTAGTTTTAGTCACAGTCTCTTGAATAGTTTTAATTTAGTTTTTGTCACATTAGTCACCTGGAATGTTTTATTGTTGACTAAATGTCATAAGATTTTAGTTGACTAAATCTACAGTTGATTTAGCCGACTAAAATGTATTTTGTCGGGCCTTGATGCCGTCGTAATGACTGATTTTACACTTGCTTTGTGTGCTTATCTGCTATTTTCAGCATGCAACCAAGTGTAAAATGACTTATACTGGATCTCTTGTCCACTAGTCCCTTCCTAACATTTTAGTCTAGTTTTTATTTGTTGACGAAATTGTCAATACATTTAGCCCTAGATCTTGCTTACCCCTTATCCCTACATTTATTTGCCATTTTTTACTATTTTAAAACATTTTAAAATAGTACAAATAGCCGATCTACAAGCGAACAACGTGTCGATGTAGATTGGCTAGTTGAACTATTTTTAAATGTTTTAAAATAGTAACAAATGGCAAATAAGTTTAGGGATAAGGGGTGGCGCAAGATGGAACCCTTAGTCTCAGTTTTAGTCATCATAGCTTAGTTTTCATTTAGTTTCCATTTAGTTTCCGTCAGTGAAAAAAGGCACTCGACGGACATTTTTCGTCTCGATTTTAGTCGACGAAATCAACACTTGAATGAGTCACCACTAGATAAATCAAACACAGGCACATAACCTCCTAATGAATCTGAGGGAGTGAGGGTTATAACGATTAGATTAAATTAGATGAATTAATACATACAGACGATGCACATGACATGACAGTACCTGGTTATAACTCTGAATCAGATTGCATAGTGTATAACTGTCTTCAACTACATCGTAGCCTACAGATAATCAATCATTTGTGATGGATCACATTTTATACAAAACGCAACTCATGACCCTGCATACATATTATATATACCGCTTTTGTCCCCAATATACTAATTAATGATCCTTTTATAGCAAAGATACATTCACAGCTCATCCATGTCCCCATATTAACCCCCCCCCCCCCCTCTCTACCTCACCCCACCCTGTCTCTTTTGTCCTTCACCCTCTCTCTCTCTCTCTCCCACCATGGACAACCCAGCAGTCCCCCTCTGTAATGATAGGGGATGTGTCCCTCTGCTCCTCTCTGAGAGGGAAATCAAACCCCATGCAGAATAACAAGTAGTTGGCTGCCTGCGTACTCACATTAAACACACTTTGCGCACGCACACGCACGCACCTACGCACGCGCATACACACACGCGCACACTGTGAAGGCTTCAAAACAATGTACCCACGGAGGGACAGTGCGAATGTGGTCCATAACACCATTTTCATTCATAAAAGACCAATACCCACTCCACAATACTAAATCGAAATACCACAGGTGTCATTCATTCTGTTACTTTTTCCCTCCCAATTTAGAAATTCTGCCAATTCCCCGAACTCCCTTGTACTGCAGTCCCTTAGTCACTGCTGACCGTACCTCTACCTGTTTGGGAGGGTGTAGACAAGACAACAATGTGCTCTGCCAGACTGTTGCCTCGTGCTGCCAGACTGTTGCCTCGCTCTGCCAGACTGTTGCCTCGTGCTGCCAGACTGTTGCCTCGCACTGCCAGACTGTTGCCTCGTGCTGCCAGACTGTTGCCTCGCTCCCAGACTGTTGCCTCGCTCCCAGACTGTTGCCTCGCACTGCCAGACTGTTGCCTCGTGCTGCCAGACTGTTGCCTCGCTCCCAGACTGTTGCCTCGCTCCCAGACTGTTGCCTCGCTCCCAGACTGTTGCCTCGCTCCCAGACTGTTGCCTCATGCTGCCAGACTGTTGCCTCGTGCTGCCAGACTGTTGCCTCATGCTGCCAGACTGTTGCCTCATGCTGCCAGACTGTTGCCTCGTGCTGCCAGACTGTTGCCTCATGCTGCCAGACTGTTGCCTCATGCTGCCAGACTGTTGCCTCATGCTGCCAGACTGTTGCCTCATGCTGCCAGACTGTTGCCTCATGCTGCCAGACTGTTGCCTCGTGCTGCCAGACTGTTGCCTCGTGCTGCCAGACTGTTGCCTCGTGCTGCCAGACTGTTGCCTCGTGCTGCCAGACTGTTGCCTCGTGCTGCCAGACTGTTGCCTCGCTGCCAGACTGTTGCCTCGCGCTGCCAGACTGTTGCCTCGCGCTGCCAGACTGTTGCCTCGCGCTGCCAGACTGTTGCCTCGCGCTGCCAGACTGTTGCCTCGCGCTGCCAGACTGTTGCCTCGCGCTGCCAGACTGTTGCCTCATGCTGCCAGACTGTTGCCACGCACAATTTACAAAACGCTTCCGTCATACAGTCTGGAGCAACGGTAGCTCTGATCATGAGCAAGCGATTAAACGGAAGTGAAGCCTCCTCACACCTCACATTTTGTCTTTACAGTCGCGCAAATGTATTCTAATATAAATCAAAATCATCTAAGCATACAGTATGATAGCTTTCTGCTTAGCAGAAATGGATATTAGAAAAATGTTATGTAAAGTTTATTTTAAAATATATTTCCGTGAACTGAAATGCCTATAGCTTCCTTGCCCGGATTTCAGGAGGTGTAGTTCCAGACTCTATATATATAGCATTCAGGAGGTGTAGTTCCAGACTCTATATATATAGCATTCAGGAGGTGTAGTTCCAGACTCTATATATATATATAGCATTCAGGAGGTGTAGTTCCAGATAGCATTCAGAGATTGTGGAATTGTTGTCTGGCTACGCGAGACTAACCTAACAGCAAGGAGATGTCCCGATACTGTATCGGTATCGGCCCTTATTTGGTCATATCGGTTCATATCGGTATCGGCAAATAGGGTAAGGGGTTGACACTATAGCAGGTAAATAAAGTGTTGGTGCATGTGTAGTTTGCTTTGGAGTTGCCCAAACTGTCAAAGTGCACATTTGAGTGAGGAGTCTGCTATAAACACAACACGAGATATATAGCATAGCTATAAACACTATTCCCGGTCGGTGGACTTCAAAATAAGATATTTTTTTCTTTTTGTATTATTATAAATATTATTCTCTGGTATCGGTATTCGGTATCGGTATCGGCTAACACAGAAATTGTGGTATCGAGATCGGATCGGAAACATCGGGACATCCCTAGCAAGGAAGTAACACATGTGGAGGAACACACTATTCCTCCCAGTTCAGTCCCTTACGTGAGCAACCAGAAGCAGCCACTATAGTGCAGCGACAGTGATCATCCTCCCCACCAGCATTGGGACGCCGGAATAAGTAAGTAAGTAGCCTTGCCGAGCCATGAGGCCCATAGGGCAGGAGCCTATCTCCTGTTTCTGTAGCCATGAGGCCCATAGGGCAGGAGCCTATCTCATGTTTCTGTAGCCATGAGGCCCATAGGGGCAGGAGCCTATCTCCTGTTTCTGTAGCCATGAGGCCCATAGGGGCAGGAGCCTGTATCTCCTGTTTCTGTAGCCATGAGGCCCATAGGGCAGGAGCCTATCTCCTGTTTCTGTAGCCATGAGGCCCATAGGGCAGGAGCCTATCTCCTGTTTCTGTAGCCATGAGGCCCATAGGGCAGGAGCCTATCTCCTGTTTCTGTAGCCATGAGGCCCATAGGGCAGGAGCCTATCTCCTGTTTCTGTAGCCATGAGGCCCATAGGGCAGGAGCCTATCTCCTGTTTCTGTAGCCATGAGGCCCATAGGGCAGGAGCCTATCTCCTGTTTCTGTAGCCATGAGGCCCATAGGGGCAGGAGCCTATCTCCTGTTTCTGTAGCCATGAGGCCCATAGGGCAGGAGCCTATCTCCTGTTTCTGTAGCCATGAGGCCCATAGGGGCAGGAGCCTATCTCCTGTTTCTGTAGCCATGAGGCCCATAGGGGCAGGAGCCTATCTACTGTTTCTGTAGCGTGAGCCGTGAGGCAGCTTGATGTACAAGTACACCCCCTGGACATGACGCTATAGTATGTCGCAGGGACTTATCCCAAATGCAACACTTGATGCTGAGTGCCAAGCAGGGAGGCACTGGGTCCCATTTTTAGAGTCTTTGGTATGACCCGACCGGGTATTGAACCTCCGACCTCCCAGTCTCAGGGCGGACACTCTAACCACAAGGCCACTGAGCTGGTGGATGCCGGATTAAGCCGGATGCAGAGCTTAGGATTCGAACGCCATACTATCCAGTGGTCGGCAGGAACATAACCCCTGTACCACCGGAGCACCCAGTGACCTATACTGTACATCGGCGGCATGGGGCAGCGGTGGCTCAGGGGTAGAGTGACCGGATGGGAACCACAAGGTTCCCAGTTGGAAGCCTGTGGGCTCCCCCAGAGTTAGTGTCGGAAGTGTCCTTGAGCAAGACCCTAGTCTGAACCCCTAATTGCTCCCGATGTGCAAGTTGGTGCCTTGCATGGTTTCCTCCGGCATCGGTGTGTGAATGTGTGTGAATGTGTGTGTTGTGTGAATGTGTGTGTGAATGGGTGTGTGAATGGGTGTGTGAATGGGTGAATGTAAAAAACTTTTACAGAAATGTCCAAATTTGTAGAAATAGCCCATCAACAAGCTCACAACGTGAGCTTATATACAAGCTTACAATCAGTGTTTTGTTTTGTTTTTTCATTTCATCGACTAAAACTAAGACGGAAAATGTTCGTCGACTACCTTTTTCCACTGACAAAAACTAAATGTAAACTAAATAAAAAACTAAGCTATGAATACTAAAACGTATTAAATATACTGACAATTTCGTCAACAAATAAAAACTAGACTAAAATGTTAGAAAAGGACTTATACTAGAGATCCAGTATAAGTAATTTTACAATTAGTTGCATGCTGAAAATAGACGATCTACAAGCCCACAACGCGTTGCAGCGCAACGCGCTGTGAGCTTGTAGAAGTGAAAAAAACCTGCCAAAATACATTTCAGTCGACTAAATCAACTGTAGATTTAGTCGACTAAAATCTTATGTTATTTAGTCGACTAAAACGAGACTAACAAAATAAATTTAGTGGAGTAAAAGTGCAAGGATAAGGAATGAAGACACTCGCACACTGTGGGCTCTGATGCTAGTGATAAGTGCCTTTATTTGCACAAATGAATGACTGACGTTTCGAGCACAATGCTCTTCCTCAGACTAAAGGTGAACACAGAGGAACACATCTTTATACAACCCTCTTGTCAATCATGATCACATGGAATGGGTAACAGCTGTGTACAGAATGATCACAACAAGTCAGACAAGGCAATGAAGTAAAAGTACAACATAAATAATGCTCCGAGACGTAGTAAAGTAGAAGTAAAAGTATTGGAAATTGTAAAATACTCAAGTAAGGTAGAAATACCTGAAAACACAGCAAGCAGCAGCACTAAACGTGCAAGGTGGAGTCAGGAGCACTGCAGAGTTAGTGGGGTCCGGGTACCCCCAGGAGTCCTTGAGGGAGTTCCAGGGGGTCCCCAGCTA
This sequence comes from Electrona antarctica, assembly GCF_951216825.1. Taxonomy (NCBI): domain Eukaryota; kingdom Metazoa; phylum Chordata; class Actinopteri; order Myctophiformes; family Myctophidae; genus Electrona; species Electrona antarctica. The sequence goes on from NC_136790.1 coordinate 43,284,088, forward strand.
AATGATAGTTAGGAACCAAATGGACCCTTATGGGTCTGTAACTCTACCAAATGGACCCTAGCGGGTCCATTTGATTCCATTTGTACACTCTCAGAGTTAAATTAACGTTGATTTTACAATATAAATTGGGGTTTCCAGAGATAGAAATGCCATTAAATGGGGGGTCCGTAGACTAATGCATGTCAAACTGTGGGGGTCTGTGAAATTAAACGAGTTGAGACTCACTGCTAGAGCCGTAAAAAATCTTCTCTTATGGAGGTCCCTCTGTATATCTCTTCAAATGGGGGTAGGCGGGCTAATTAGTGTCAATTTGGAGGTCCTTGACATGAAAAGGTTTGGGAACCACTAGGGATGCACCGAAAGGGAAATTCTTGGCCAAAACCGAATATAGGAAACAGTTGGCCGAATACCGAATATCTGAATATGATTAATATTATATATCTTTTTTCCTACCATTGCTGTCATGGCCATACCTTAAAGCTACCTGATTTATGGCAAAAGAAATGGTTATGGCAAAACTTAACTTAAATAATAATCACTATATTATGGGTCCATAAAACATTTATTCAGCTCTTTTGAATGCATTAATTGCATACACTATTCAGTGATATATTTTCTGCCTATTCGGGCCGAAACCGAATAGGCCAAAAATGCATTTGTTGCCATTTTCTGCCGAATATTTTCTGCGGCCAAATATTCGGTGCATCACTAGGAACCACTGAGTTACAGTATCGGCCCAAATGGGACAGTGGTCACACAATATCAACAAACCAAATGTCATGATTGCTTATGATCAGAATTCAGAGTCAGAATAATATGTGACCAAATTTGACTGAGGGACTGCCATTGTATTTTTTTTGAATTTTCGTTTTTTTTTGTTTAAGCATTTATTTCATATTTACATCGATTTCAGCTCTGACACTTATTTCAGACATGCTCTAGTATGTGAAGAGTCTGCTATTAACTCATTTAGGAAAACAATGTTTTTTCTCCTCTGGTGAAAAGCTGGAGTTTGCGCGATGGCAGGCTCTCAGTCAAATCTGGTCACATATGTACCCCAGCTTCCCCTATAACTGAGCTTGCTACAGTATATATCAGGACCTTTATATGAAAGCAGCATATTCCCCGCCGCCTTTACGTCTGTACGTCGTACACACAAACTCAAAACGTGTTCCAGGAACCGCGGGCGGCTGGTATAGTGACACGGAGATGGAAGGCATGGTGGAAATATTTCTTTCGTGAATCCAGGCCTAATTTCCATCCATGGCCTGTGAGGAATTTTCTTCAAACTAAACTCAACCACATTATTGTCATTCCTTCCACATTGTTCTCCATGCAACAGAGAGAAAGCTCCCCTGTGGGGGGGGGGGGGGAGAGGGAGAGAAAGAGAGAGTTTAGAATTGGCCCAGCTGCACCCCTAACCCTTACCCCCAAGACACAGCTAAGCAAACCATCTCCTTGTTTTTGCTTCTTTCATCACACAGCCATGCAACAGCTAGTGTTGCGGCCAGAGAGGAAGGACGAGTGCTGTTGTTGAGTATTATAGTTCTCTGAGAGTTAATTTTCCTCTTTATCTGTCTATAGTTATTGTGTGTGTGTGTGTGTGTGTGTGTGTGTGTGTGTGTGTGTGTGTGTGTGTGTGTGTGTGTGTGTGTGTGTGTGTGTGTGTGTGTGTGTGTGTGTGTGTGTGCAGTAACAACCAGTGTTGTTTTTGTCGACTAAAACTAAGATGGAAATTGTTCGTCGACTACCTTTTTTCACTGACGAAAACTAAATGGAAACTAGACTAAAATGTTAGGAAGGGACTAGTGGACAAGAGATCCACTATAAGTCATCGTACACTTGGTTGGTTGCATGCTGAAAATAGCAGATCTACAAACTCACAACGCGTCGCGACCCGTCCTGAGCTTGTAGATCGGCTATTTTCAACAAGTGTAAAATGAGCCATTACGACGGCATCAAGGCCCGCAAAAAATACATTTTAGTCGACTAAATGAACTGCAGATTTAGTCGACTAAAACCTTATGGCATTTAGTCGACCAAAACTAGACTAAAACTAACATTCCAGGTGACTAAAATATGAGGTCGTAAATGGTAAATTAAGAACACGTGACACAGAAAAACAGGTTAACAAATATACAAGCAATAAGCAAGCAGAGAGAACTTTGGTTAAGTTTAGCTATAATTAATTCTGAACCCCTATTTTTCAAGCCGTCACAGCAGGTGAGTCATTTTGGGGGAGAAGTACATTTTCTATTTGCTATTGTGATATGGCATAAGTGTTATATAAAAAATCACACCCGTGTGAACTGAGTGGTGCAAGGTCTTATATAGCCTGATCAGCTGTGGTCTGACGTAATGTCAGTGACCATGGTAACCATGCTCACCTGTGCACGGACACGTACACAGGTACACAAACATACAGACAAAGCTGGTTGTTGGAGTGGTTTGCACCACTCAAAAATATAAAGATCGGGAAAGATCGGTATCGGTATGTCTCAAATTCAAATGATCAGAATCGGATCGGGAGCAAAAAGACGTGATCGGGACATCCCTACTATTAACCCTTGCAGCTCTGAGCTCCTAATACAGAATAACATTTCAAACATACCGTTTCATTTCAGCCAGGTATTTTTTGCTTTTGTTTTTGAAGCTGTGCTGGCAAGAGCAACAGCAATACTGCATTTTATCACAAATAGATTCAAATAAAATCAACCAAACGCCTGGCCAAAAAAGAAAAATCACACCCGTGTGAAGTGAGTGGTGCAACTCTGTGAGTGTGTGTGTGGGGGGGGGGGAGTTCCAGCGAGCCGCCCGCGTCCGAAACGGTTGAGAAATGACAGAGTTACCGTGTGGGGGTCCCTCTACTGTACCCTCTACTGTACTGTACTGGTACACCCGAAATCACCATATACTGTATACAGTTAATATGTCCGTTTGTGTGTGTGTTGCGCACAGGTGGTGAAAAACAACCATGCTGTTTTCGTGCTCAGACGCACCCACCCACCCAGCCAGCCAGCCAGCCACCCAGCCACACACATAGCTCCGTAAGGGAGTGGTTGCACCACTCAAAAAAGCCCAGAGTATTGCAAGTATACTCTCACCAACATACAACAGCCGAAATAGTGATAAATCTTAATCAGTGCGCAATTCCGTCGGCCGATGAAACAACATTTTGAAGCCTTTTCGGCTGCTGAAACCTGTTTGAACTTTAGCATCCCTCTTCTGGGGAAGAATAGTTTGTATAATGTATATTTAGTGTAGAGAGTAGACCATGGGCTACACAAAAAACTATTTCTTACTTGGAAGCACTCGTTTTCAGTAAAGCAATGACCTGCTGCCTTCCTGCATTATGTGCAAATTCAAAACAGGTGATATGCAGGGCTGTCGAGTGATAGGCTATCTAACGAGCACTTCCAAACCGCAACACTTAAAAAAAGAGTCACCTGCAAGGACAGAAAGTAGCTCATAACATGTCTACAGTGGACTACAGTACACTTTGAGGATAGAAAGAGGATAATTCAAGCTTTTCGTACAGCTGCAATGTCGGTGACTTTGTGTAATACAATCAGATAGGACTTTTCTGTTTGGATGAATGGGCTGCCAATGGGAAGTTGCACCTTAACATTAACTTATGGTAAGATTGCAGCGGTCTGCATATGGTCCATAAGGAGGAGGATATTGCCGTTATAGTTTACAGTACACACAACTGTTATGATTCTAAAGGTTATCTTCTTCAGGAGTTGCCTATCCCACACACAGTGTGCACTGTGCAACAGAGAGATTGCACAGTGCACACCCTCACCATATACACTATACAGTATACAGCATGTATGCAGCTTATTCAGACATGTTCTCGAGCAGATAACATAACAACCGGGTGATAAATGGCTCTTATATTATCCAATGTTCCAAGATACTTTTGCCTCAAATTTATTGAAATTCAAAACGCAAACTCACTCAATTCCTATATACTTTGAGGTACAACAATACAACTACAAGCTCACAACACATTTTATTGTTGTTGTTTTTTTGGGATACCCCCTCCTCGTCCCACCTATAGGGATACACCTGTAATAGAGCACCCAGGTCTGACATCAGTCAGTGCCACTAAAGCAGTGGTTCCCAAAGTGGGGTCCAGGGACCCCCAGGGGTACTTGAGGGAGTTCCAGGGGGGACACAGCTAAATGATCATTTGGAACCAAATGGACCCTTATGGGTCTGTAACTCTGAGCGTGTACATTTGTACACACTCAGAGTTAAATTAGCATTGATTTTACAATATAAATTGGGGGTCCCAGAAATAGACTAATATGCATGTCAAACTGGGGGTCCTTGAAATTAAACGGGTTGAAAATCACTGCTAGAGACATAAAAACCATCTCGTATGGGGGTCCCTGGCATATATTTTCAAATGGGGGGCCGCGGGGCTAATTAGTGTCAATTTGGGGGTCCTTGACATGAAAAAGTTTGGGAACCACTGCCACTAAAGCGCTGGGTCTGGGTCACGGCATTATTTTTTCTATTGTATTTCCCGTAGGGGAATCATAGATTGTGTCATGCAAGAAAACTGTCTTCCACAAATAAACAAATCACCCCCTGTGATTGTACTCATGTGGATATGAACTGAGAGTACAGAAAGTACAAATATATCCAAAGATTAAGAAAATATATATGTTTTCTCCAAACGTTTTCTCCAAACGTAACTCAATATCATATATCAATGTCATTATACCTGCATGGCTAAATTTCCAGGGTGGGGCCCTCGGCTGGTATTACGGGGTTCGACTCCCAATCCCAACGATTAGGGATGTCCGATATTTCCATAACAATGCACGAACATATGGTTATCGGTTTTAATTAATTGAAATCTATTTGGAAAACTTTACATTTATGAATGCATCCAGCGGGGGCATCACAATAAAATGAGGCATAACGTGTTAGTTCCACAATCGCATATATCTGTATCGGTTTATATCGGTATCGGAAATTAGGAGTTGCCGGGATGTCGGATATTGGCTGATCTTTGCTGCGTGTCACCCCCCCCCCCCCCCCCATCTCTCTCTCCATTTCCTGTCAACCTTCTCTAAATATATCAATAAAATGCATACAAAAAATATATATTTTTTAAAAGTGCCACGCTGGTTTGTTTATTTCTGGAACGCCGTTGTTATATGACGCAATCTAACATAACCCCCCCCTGTGGGAAATCCAATAATCTAACATTCCCCTGTGGGAAATCCAATACAAAAAATAACAACAACACCGTGACCCCAGGAGTAGTGGGAGTGACTTCGGTTCTCTATAGAGGCTGGTTTTTAAATAGTTCTTCCTGGCAGCCAAGAAACAACACAGCAAAGATTCATTAGAAGTTATGTAATACTAAAAATTAAAGTTGTCCTGCAGCCTCACAGCTTCATACAATTCAAACCGACTCAAACTGACTTGTGCCGGCCCGAGTCACCTCGACCTTTTTCAATGTGACTGTCACGACCAGGACTTTGTACAGCCTGCAGCCGCATAGCCCTTGAGAGTGAAAAAATGGCGAGTGGTGAATTGCCCTTAATTGCCACACATCCCAAGAGGAATATTGCAAACTCGTACCATGAGAACAGATAACAGTAACTTCCACACTCGCTGATGAATTGGCACCCTTGTCATGCTCACAAAGCTACGCTGTCAACAGGGCTTTCACATTGATTTTGTTAGTATGCAGACCGTTAGACTGAGCCTATAGACATGGAAATGAAGCAGAGAGAGAGAGAGAGAGAGAGATGGAGTAGGTTTAGGGGAGGCTCTGACTGGCCGCCTTCCAACACAAAGGCTACCAAATGCGCGCGCACACACACACACACACACATGCACACGTCACAAAAACGTACGTACACAAACACAGCCAGTGAAATGCCCCGGTATTGTCCAGACGAGGGGACATATTACCAGGCTTCATTCAGACAGGCTCATGGACTCTGACAACATTGTAAGGTCAACTGACGGCCACTGGTCTAACACTTACACAACAACAACCAGGACGAGGGATTTATATCCTAACATGACATTCACAGCCATGATGCAACGGAGCAACGCCTACATTTTAAACCCATTTAGACCCCGAGGGCGATTCTACAAATGCATTCTAAATCCTGACTGTTTTCTGAAAAACCCATGTTTCTATGTCAGTGGTTCTCAAACATTTTCATGTCGAGGACCCCCAAAAATAATATAAAATTGGCCGTCGACCCCCCATCTGAAAATATGTTGTTCCAGGGACACCCCCCCCCCAGAAGCAAAGATTTGAGTTAAAAACGTTCGCTCTGAAATAATATATTCAAAGATTTGCGCCACATTTTTAAGATCTACAAGCTTGTAGATCTGCTTTTTTTTAATAGCTAAAACATAACATAATGCTTAAAACACCAACAGGCGTTGCCAGAAGGGCAAACCAACTTGATTATGATAACATTCTGTGTACAGTAGTTTCAGGTAGCTTTTGGGACTGTACAGTAGCTTTTAGGCACAGGAGGGTTATGAACAATGTACTTTTTACTTTATTATTTTGTCAATGCTGCCATCTATCTACGTTCACAAAATAAAAACTATGTAGATATTCCTCACTTTCAGATGAACCAATTAAACACCCCGAACGCCCGGGGTTATTTAATCCATTAAATCATAGCGCCCAGCGATTTATAGCAGGGCATTTTTGATGACGTCCCACTGTTGCGCAACATTGAATGTTGCGCAACAGGCACTCCCAGCCTGTGGAGCGATGCGATCGGTTTTGATATTAATAATCTCCGTCCTTTTGATCAATCTTCGTCCTGGGCGCTGGGCGTTACTAATTGAAAAGACGGTGAACTTCGTCCTGTGCGCTCAGGGTGTTGGGAACTGCCCATAGATCCGAAGTCCCGTTAGTCCGAACATGCATTAAGGTTGGCGAACATGCACTGCTCCCGTGCTTGCGGTTATGTTTAGGTTAGGGTTAGAGATAGGGATAGTAATTTCGGAACAATGAACCTTCCCATTTTATACCTTGGCTATTCAAAAATAGACGATCCACAAGCTAGAGCTCACAATGCCTCATACTGTATATCACATGATCACATCACTTTTATTGTGAACATTTTGACTAAAATCGGGAAGAAACCACCCAACTCCAAAATGTTAATTTTTCAGGAAATGAAGAAAACCTTACATTTTGAAAACAAAGCAATACTGGAAAGCAATCAAAGTTGGTGTTGTGGATTTATAATTGTCATTTACTTCCATGATAGGTGGTGGAGTTAGTTGCTTTTAGCACATTGGTTCCCAACCTTTTATATACTGAAGTACCACCTCAGAAGATATTTGGCTCTCCAAGTACCTCCATAATAACTGATGTTAAAATACAGGAGCGTATAGACCTGCCCTTTTTGTTCCATACCTAAGCCAATAATGCTGCTGCTCTGACAAAACTCTGTCTAATCACTAATCAGCACAACTGCTGATATTTCTAATGTGATTAATCCGTTCTCAAATCTTCTATTAACGTCTAGGGGCAGTATTATGCGTGTCTTAAGTACCAGGTCTTATGACTTAACTTAAGACCTGGAGGCGTGGTCAATGCTGTTTGGCCACTCAGAATAGCCAAATGGCATTGATCACGCCTCCAGGTCTTAAGTTAAGTAAGTGTGCTGTCATGCTCATTTCAGCTCGGCTGGAGAGCCTATTTCAACCAACTGTAGTAATATGAATATTTCATTCCACTTTTGTCTTTTTTTTCCTTTTTTGGGCGACTCCTCTGTGGTTCCAATGGTTGAGGTTGACCTATTTCTAAAATATTAGTGCAACTTTCGTTCATTTTTTACCCCTCTATCACATGGAACTATGTTTTTTGTGTCCATATCACTACGCCCAAAAAATAGTTCCATGTGATAGAGGGGTCAAAGTTGAACGAAAGTTGCGCTAATATTTTAGAAATAGGTCAACAATACAAATGACGTTAGTTTTGTGAAATAATTTACTTTTACATCATGGCCCCCTGTGACCCCCACAAAATGACCGGAACTACTTAATATTTCACTCGGGCAATCAATTAATACAGTTGCAACCACTATATTAATGGCAAGTAGGCCTGTTTCATACAGGTTAAGTTAAAAAAGAAAAAAAGCCCGGAATTAAAAATGTACTTGAGTAAAAGTACAAAGGTATTGCTTAATCTGTATGTTTGGTAATAATAATCCAAATCTAAAAAAGTAACCAGTAGTAGCTAATTGTTGTAAAAGTACAATATTTGCATCTGAGATGTAGTGGAGGAGAGGTTAGAAATTGGAAATACTCAAGTAAAGCACAAATACCTCAATAGGGCCACCAGTGTTGTTTTTGGGAGTACATTTTGATTTCAGTCATAGTCTCTTGAATAGTTAATTTAGTTTTTTTTTAATAATTTTTATCCCATGATTTTGCTACCCAGTTTTTTCACCCAGTGGCAATTATCTAATGTAATCCTGGGCGCTACACTTCCTCTGCCAACCTGGGGGGGCAGCGGACTGACCTCATGCCTCCTTCTATGCATGAAGAGTCACCTGACGGGGGGTAATTTCCCTGGCCGGACGTAGCGCGTGGAAGGAACACGTTATTTCCGACCAGTTCCTTTCCCCTCCATCAGGCGCCCCGGCTGGCCAGGGGGAGGCAGTTTAGAGACCAGGATTACTGCATGTTTTTGTGAGGGTACCTACCCTAGGGGACACAGGGAGAACATGCAAACTCCACACAGAAAGGCCCTTTCGCCAACCCCACCTCGGGTATGGGCACTGATGACGCGGAGGAGGGAACACGCCCCCAGCGCCCACAGCGTCCCCATTTTTTCATTTAGTTTTAGTCACATTTTAGTCACCTGGAATGTTAGTCTAGTTTCAGTCGAAACTAGTCGAAACTAGTCGACTAAATGTCGACTAAATCTACAGATTTAGTCGAACAAAATGTATTTTGGCGGGCCTTGATGCCGTTGTAATGGCTGATTTTTTTCACTTGCCGAAAATAGCAGATCCTTAAGCCCACAACCCGTCGCAGTGCGACGTGTTGTGGGCTTGTAGATCTGCTATTTTCAGCATGCAACTAATTGTAAAATGACTTTCTTGTCCACTAGTCCCTTCCTAATATTTTAGTCTAGTTTATATTTGTTGACAAAATTGCCAGTATATTTAGTTTTAGTCATCGTGGCTTACTTTTTCATTTCGTTTTCGTCAGTGAAATAAGGTAGTCGACGAACATTTTTCGTCTTGGTTTTAGTCGATGAAAACAACACTGAGAGCCACTAGAGTTTATGTATGTGATTAAAATCCTAGGGTGTCACCTGATGCTTGTGTTGACAGAGCTGCACTTACTATTGTGGAAATGGGAGTTCTTAGTTCTTACACATACACAGCAGGTTAACCCATTTTGACCTGAGGCCGATTCTACAATTAATTTCTTCTAAAGCCTGACAGTTTTCTGAAAACCCCATGTTTCTCCCCATGTTTCAGTCATTCTCAAACATTTTCATGTCAATGACCCCCAAGATTATATGTAATTGGCTGCCGACCCCCATCTGACAATATGTTGTTCCAGGGACCCCCCCCAGAAGCAAAGATTTGAGTTAAAAACTTTGAAATAATAATAATATTCAAAGACTTGCACTACATTTTCACGATTTTTCAAAAGCTAAAGTATAACATAATGCTTAAAACACCAAAAGGGGTTCCCGCCCAAAATGGATGACACACTTTACATGTAAACTCTGTCCTAAAAACACTGCCAAAAATACAGCCCTCGTGTTCCCATAACCTAGATCTCATTTAGCATTTTGGAGGTTACCAATTAGCTGTTTTATTTTGATTTCTTTTTTAATGTCTGATTATCTCTGATTAACTCCTAATAGGGTATTCTTTTACGCAAACATTGGCTGTAAAACAGTATCAGAAGACTTGATGTTTGACTTAGAAACAAATGTATTGTTTTATAACTCAAACCACTGTCTCAACTTCTTGGACAGTTTACTGTACAATATAATTGCTGATTTATTTCATAAATGAATGCCCAGTTTTATACAGTACTTAATAGTATAGCACAAAAGCTCTTACAAGAGCTTTTGAACAAATAATATTTGGATTAATTGAACAGTCCGTCAGCGAAGATACTGTATCGAGAGTGTCAGACAGAATAGAAAGTGCGCTTTCTCTTTCATTCTCTTTCTTTCCCTCTCCTCTGCTGGTGTGCAACCTTTGACAACAACACACACACACACACACACACACACACACACACACACACACACACACACACACACACACACACACACACACACACACACACACACACATCAAACTCCTGCTCTCCGCAAACCAGAGCCAAGGAAGGGCCCGAAGTCAACCCACAGTGTTGGTTTTGGCTTAGTTTAGAGGAGAAAACAGAGAAGGACGGAGGAAAATGTCCCCGAAACACAGGGACAGACCACCAGGCAGACAGACCCCTCAGAGAAACACAGGGACAGACCACCAGGCAGAGAAACATAGGGGCAGACCACCAGGCAGAGAAACATAGGGGCAGACTACCAGGCAGAGAAACATAGGGACAGACCACCAGGCAGAGAAACATAGGGGCAGACTACCAGGCAGAGAAACATAGGGACAGACCACCAGGCAGAGAAACATAGGGACAGACCACCAGGCAGACAGACCACCAGGCAGAAACATAGGGACAGACCACCAGGCAGAGAAACATAGGGACAGACCACCAGGCAGACAGACCACCAGGCAGAAACATAGGGACAGACCACCAGGCAGACAGACCACCAGGCAGAGAAACACAGGGACAGACCACCAGGCAGAGAAACACAGGGACAGACCACCAGGCAGAAACACAGGGACAGACCACCAGACAGACAGACACAGGGACAGACCACCAGGCAGAGAAACACAGGGACAGACCACCAGGCAGAGAAACACAGGGACAGACCACCAGGCAGAGAAACACAGGGACAGACCACCAGGCAGAAACACAGGGACAGACTACCAGGCAGAGAAACACAGGGGCAGACCACCAGGCAGAAACACAGGGACAGACTACCAGGCAGAGAAACACAGGGGCAGACCACCAGGCAGAGAAGCACAGGGACAGACTACCAGGCAGAAACACAGGGACAGACCACCAGACAGACAGACCACCAGGCAGAAACACAGGGACAGACTACCAGGCAGAGAAACACAGGGGCAGACCACCAGGCAGAAACACAGGGACAGACTACCAGGCAGAAACACAGGGGCAGACCACCAGGCAGAAACACAGGGGCAGACCACCAGGCAGAAACACAGGGACAGACCACCAGGCAGAGAAACACAGGGACAGACTACCAGGCAGAGACACACAGGGACAGACCACCAGGCAGAGAAACACAGGGACAGACTACCAGGCAGACAGACCCCTGAGAGAAGAGAGATACTGGGCCATATGGTGTGTCGATGCATGTTGTGTTATTGTGGGCTTTGCTCTGATTTTCTAAGAAGCATTAAGACGTTTGCATTAAATGTAATCACAGAGAAGTAAAGGCTGCTCAAATGGAACTTTTCTTTATAAAGTGCTTCATTAAACACATTAACTCTCCCGACCAAGTGGTAAAACTAAAGTGGCCAATGCTTCACTACGCCTAAGTCTCAATTACACTTTCCATCATATAATATCTATATTTAAGCAGCAACTTAACTGAATCAGCCCTGTGACCTGCATAATTAAATACATAAAGTAAATTAAAGAGTAATTTAGCCTTGAGCCAAAACATCTATACATGCCTTCCTCGTCCACTGGAAGGGCATTACTTACTATCTTTTTATTACATTACTTATATCTAGCTAATCAGCTGCATAATTTGAGCAATTCCAGCAGATCCGTTGGAAAATAACATACATTATTAGGGAAGATTTGAGTGGATGTGTTAACTACTGACTATAGCTTTTGTGGAACAACTACAGGAAGCAATGATTGACCTGCTCATTTAATACCTGCAATTGGTTTTAGACTAATAATTCCCATGGGCCAGTTCGACCACAAACCACAACACAAAACTGGCAGCTTCAAGGTTAGAATCCATTACAATAGGTTAGAATCGTATTGTATATATTCATCAATCGATGACTGGTATAGTCCGACTGTCGATTTTCCATTTTAGAAATTATGAAATAAAAAATTTCAGCTAAAACTGAACTGTGACATTTAGACAAATAGGATGGTGGGTTTTCATCAAGTAGCCTATACACGTTGCACAGAAGGGTTGACACAATGCATCCAACTTTAGACGAGATAAACCACATGCACAGTTTCTGCTCTTGCAGCTTGTTTGACTGCAAGTGAAATGACCTCAGCAGCACTGCTAGCCCTCTTTCGGGACCCTCGGTTACCTTGCCGTCCAAAATTCGAAAGGGGCTACAGCACTGCATGGGTCTGCACTGGTCTCAGCTCAGTAAAAACTCACCTATCTCGGCAGCACAGAAGAGCTGTTGAGGATGGGCCGGGTTGCAGCTGCATCCTTCCACCTGTCCCTCCATGCACACGGTCAGGAGCAGAGGAACCCAGCATCCCCAAAAAACAGCCATGACTCCTCTATCTCAAACTCTCAAACTCTCAAAATGCTTTTCCGACGCTTTCTTGTCGTCGTCCTCTTCTGATCCAATCGTGTTTTTTTCCCAGGGAGCAAACAGGGCCAGCAGCAGCAGTCAGACTTGGTTGAAAGGCAGTGGGAAAAGCAGAGATCACAGTGGGATGTCTTCTGCTGAGCTCAATGGCAGCTGTGGATACAAATGAATGTTCTCATAAGTTTTATTGTGCCCCTGAAGTAAGGTCGAGTTGCTCGGTTGAGTGTGATAGTTTGGTCTCCCTCTCTCTCTCTCTCTCTCTCTCTCTCTCTCTCTCTCTGTCTATCTATCTATCTCTCTGTCTCTCTCACTCCTTGTACTCACTTTGTCTATTTCTCCCCCTCTCCGTTGCCCTCTCTTCTTCCCGTCTTGCTGTTGGTCTCTCTCTCTCTCTCTCTCTCTCTCTCTCTCTCTCTCTCTCTCTCTCTCTCTCTCTCTCTCTTTCCTAAACACAGGCAGACACTCACAATAGTTGGTTTCTCCTCCTCACCCTCACACTCTGGTCTTGAATGTTGAGAGGGCTGCACACAGGGAGCCTCTTATGTTCTCAACAATTTAGGAACGGTTCAAGGACCGCCCATTTTGAAAACAAAAAAAAGAAAAACTCTGTCTCATCCATCCCACTCCTCCTCCGACACATAGCCTGCTGTGAGGGTGGCTGATTAGTCATGCTTTGTGGATGAAATGTGATGGAAAGACAAGTGATTAACCCATTTTGGGCGGGAAGCATTAAGCATTATGTTATACTTTAGCTATTGAAAAATAGCAGATCTACAAGCACCGAGTGCAGCGCTACGAGCTTGTACGGTATGTCTGCTATTTTTGAAAAATCGTGAAAATGTGGCGCAAATCTTTGAATATATATTCTTTCAGAGCCAAAGTTTTTAACTCAAATCTTTGCTTCTGGGGGGGGGGGGGGAGTCCCTGGAACAACATATTTTCAGATGGAGGTCGGCGGCCTATTACATATAATCTTGGGGGTCTTTGACATGAAAGCGACTTTGAGAACGACTGACATAGAAACATGAGGTTTTTCAGAAAACTGTCAGGAATTAGAAGACATTTGTAGAATCGTTCCCAGGTCAAAATGGGTTAATATGTGTGTAAATCTAAATCATAGGGAAACACACAGCATACTGTAAATCAACGTATACAGTGTACTGTAAATAATTCCTGCATGAGCAGAAGAATGCGTACATCGGTTTGATCGCTATTTATTAACCATTCAAACCCATTCTCTCACATCGCATTGTGAGCTGATTTTTTTTTATCCCTTTTATTTTTGCTATTTCAAAAGTATCGGAAGTTTTATTTAGAAGAAAACAAAGGTACGTTGCACATCCACTGCAGAGTAGTGGATGGATCTCGCCCTCGCTTTTTTTCCCGCCAACCTCACGCCGACCGCTCGGTGCGGCGGTTCTTGTATTTTTTATTTTGTTTTACTGAGAATAAGGTTAGAAATAAGTTTAGGGTTAGGCATAGTTTTACTGGGGTTACGTTTAGGAATAGGGTTAGGTTTAGGCATAGTTTTACTGAGGTTAAGGTTAGGAATAATGTTAGGTTTAACCGTTTAAGCATAATTTACTTACAGTAGGTTACTTTAGGAATACCAGGCTGAGCATTTCCGCCGGCTGTACGCGAGTTGGTAAATGGGCGACTCGTTTGATATTCGCTTAAAGGGCTCCCAGTCAAAGCTATATTTGTTAAAGTTTCAACAAAAAAAGCTAGTGACAGGCAGCCATGACCAGAGGATGTACGTTGTTTCCTAGACAATGCACATCCTTGTTCGTCCGTATCATCCATCCATCCATCCATCTTCAACCACTTATCCGTAGTCGGGTCGCGGGGGCAACAGCTCCACCAGAGAGCTCCAGACTTCCCTCTCCAGAGCAACATTAGTGACTTCCTCCTGGGGGGATCCCGAGACGTTCCAAGGCCAGTGAGTCGATGTAATCCCTCCATCTGCGCCCCCGGTGGGTCTCCTCCCAGTGGGACGTGCCTCAGGGACCTCCCTAGGGAGACGCCCGAGAGGCATCCTAACCAGATGCCCGAACCACCTAAGCTGGCTCCTTTCCAGGCGAAGGAGAAGCGGCTCTACTCCGAGTCTCTCCCGCGTGACTGAACTTCTCACCCTATCTCTAAGGGAGATAGAGGTAGACCTCACAAATCATGTTCATTAAAAATATTCTATAGTCTTCTTTCACTACAGCATACCGGTACTATATTAGTCATTACTCAATCGGCATCAGTGTTGTTTTTGGCAGCAGATTTTGATTTTAGTTTTAGTCATTAGTCTCTTGAATAGTTTTCACTTAGTTTAGTCACATTTTAGTCACCTGGAATGTTTTAGTGTTAGTCTAGTTTTAGTCGACTAACTATCATACGATTTTAGTCCACTAAATCTACAGTTGATTTAGTCGACTAAAATGTATTTTGGCGGGCCTCGATGCCGTTGTAATGACTGATTTTACACTTGCTGAAAATAGCCGATCTACAAGCTCACAACGCGCTCACAACGCGTCGCGCTACGACCCGTTGTGGGCTTGTATATCGGCTATTTTCAGCATGCAACTAAGTGTAAAATGACTTATACTGGATCTCTTGTCCACTAGTCCCTTCCTAACATTTTAGTCTAGTTTTGATTTGTTGACGAAATTGTCAATATATTTATATAATTAGTCTTACTTTTAGTCACCATAGCTTAGTTTTTATTTAGTATCCATTTAGTTTTCGTCAGTGAAAAAAGGTAGTCGACGAACATTTTTCGTCATAGTTTTAGTCGCTACTGTACAGTAGGCCTGCTGTATATGCTCACGCATCTTCAATATGTCTTACCTCGGTTAATTAATACTACTATGTGGAGATAAACTGTTTGTTGTTGTTATTGTTGTTTTTTATTGATCTCTCTCCTCTCTCTCTCTGTCTCTCTCTCTGTCTGTCTGTCTCTCTCTCTGTCTCTCTCTGTCTCTCTCTCTCTCTGTCTCTCTCTCTCTCTCTCTCTGTCTCTCTCTCTGTCTCTCTCTGTCTCTCTCTGTCTCTCTCTCTCTCTCTGTCTCTCTCTCTCTCTCTGTCTCTCTCTGTCTCTCTCTCTCTGTCTCTCTCTGTCTCTCTCTGTCTCTCTCTGTCTCTCTCTCTCTCTCTGTCTCTCTCTCTGTCTCTCTCTCTGTCTCTCTCTCTCTCTCTGTCTCTCTTTGTCTCTCTCTCTCTCTCTCTGTCTCTCTCTCTCTCTTCTCGCGCCCCCTCTTCTTCTTTCCTTTCGCTTTTTATGGAGAATAACAAAGACGATGGAAAAAACTAATTCCACCCACTGTTTCCCAGAACTAAACCTCTGATGTGACAATAAGATAATTCTGAATTCTGGTTATCTTTGTCCTATCGTGTGGATCACGCCTTCCATTGATGCTGAAAGTAACAGTTACGATGCAAGGGCATTGACAACTCCATTTCAGCCACAACATTATTTTTCCAAATATCAAATTCAAAGATTATTTGTGTCCTGTTCAACAAATGTGCAGCAAAGCAGGTTACTGTTTGGTTGATAAATCTGTTCGGTATAATGTTCTGCCATTTAGTAACGTTTGCCATTTTTCTCATGTGTTTTTCTGACTCAGATTACCACACCAAGCTTCCCAGTAGTGGTCAAGATTGGACATGCCCATTCTGGAATGGGAAAGGTAACGCTAGTTCACTCTGTTTAATGTCTTTTAAAGCCCAATTTCAATCCAACGTTTAATAGGTCGTTTCAGAGTACAAGGACTCTGGCAGTAAAAAATCTACTTAACATTATTAAGCTTAGTTTTAGGAACTGCCAAGACTTCTGTTCCGAGGTCCAGAGGCTGCGTATTAACTTGTTGTGTGAATACATTATCCAGGCTGTAGTAAACGCCCAGTAGTTCAGTTTTCAGTATTACTTTCTTTTATTAGAAGTCCTCGGGTGACGATGAAGTTCTTTTATTTGAAGTCCTTGGGTGACGATGAAGTCATTGTTGCGGGTGTCATTATCCTGACCCATTACATCAGTGTTTCCCAAACAGTGGGTCGGTGACCCTTTTGTGGGTCCCCACACAGACGTGCGCAGATCAAGTTCAGTCAGGAAACTCAGTGCGGTTGCCACTAGTGGCTGTTCATTGGGCCGCCTCAGCATCATGTTCTCATTCACATGATTCACTTCATCCAAATCACACAATAATTCCACCATCTTCATACCGGCTATTTATACTGGAGGTTTGCACTGCTCATCTTGCTTGCTGCTGCACACTGATACTGCTGCGCTGCTGTCTGCTTAAACTTTTGCTGGTCTTGCCTCTTCTCTTGGCCAGTTCACACTGTGTAAAAGAGACTTCAGTCTCAATGTGGTTTTTACTGGTTAAATAAAGGTTAAATAAAATAAATAAATAAGTGAGTTTGTTCTGACTGAATTAATGCTCCGTCGTATACAACGTTGTCACACGCCGGAAAAATAGCCGATCCGCGTCACGTCGTTGTCGAGTTTTTCTCCCGTCATAATTATGGCGAACCATAAATTGGGCTAGACTCTGACCGTTGTGTCTGATGTTGTGCCGTAGGTGAAAGTGGACAATGTGAGTGACTTCCAGGACATTGCCAGTGTGGTGGCCATCACTCAGACCTACACCACCACGGAACCCTTTGTAGATGCCAAATACGACATCAGAGTCCAGAAGATCGGCGCCGACTACAAAGCATACATGTGTGTATACACGCGCTGTGTGTCTGTGGTGATTTTCACTGAGAAACCAAACCCATTAAGTTACAGTAAGACCTGGAACACATCTGTGTCACCTTAGCTATTAACCACTTAAAGCGTTATTTTATCCCATTTTGGGCGGGAACCCCTTTTGGTGTTTTAAGCATTCTGTTCTACTTTAGCTATTGAAAAATGGGGGGAGAGGGGAGTTGCACCACTCAGTTCACACAGGTGTGATTTTTATTACAAATCTAACTGTGTGTGTGTGTGTGCGTGTGCGTGTGCGTGTGCGTGTGCGTGCGTGCGTGCGTGCGTGCGCGTGGGTGCGCGTGAACTGTTTCCTCTTTTTCCAGGCGAACATCCATCTCTGGTAACTGGAAGAGCAACACTGGGTCGGCCATGTTGGAACAAGTAGCCATGACTGACAAGTGAGCGCTGCACTGCCTCATCTAGAATGCACAGATTGTGTCACACTTGTCACAGCTGCTGAGCCACAAATATGACAGCCATGCAGTCGGTCACTTCAAGGCAGGGACGTTCAGCTCCTAGCTTAGCCTGATTATCAGACTGTAGCTTTCTTGAAGCTTCAGTCTGACATTGTCTCCTGTCTGAGCGATTTCAAGGGGGAGGGGATTAGAATTTCCCTCAACCCTCTGTGTGTTGCGCTGCGTGATGACGCTGAAAACGGGACTCGGCGCTGATTGGTTGTTCGTTAGACCCACCCCCCCACCACCGATTCTCATTGGAAAATACATTTTTGTACCGAAGAAATGATAAGTTCACAGTGCAACACCAGACCAAGAGACGCAGTCCACTCAGAGAGTGGGCGGGGTCTTTGGGCTAGATCCAGGCTACTCCTAGCTGCCCTTTTACCCGTCTGTAAAACAACTGCCCTCTCCAGACCACGAATGCAGCATTTACTAATGGTGAAAGAAATGCAAAATGCCACTCTTTTCCATGCCGGAAGGCAGCGTTCAGGAGAATTGCCTTTTTTCCTTATAGTCTCCTGAACGTGAACGCAGCATTTTGCGTTGAACAACTTAGTTTTTTTCCCGAAATTCATGTCGTATACACCTGCATCTCCACTAGCTAAAGAGTGCTGGGTTACGCCCCGAAAATAGCTGATCTACAAGCTCTCAACGTAGATCTGCTATTTTTGCTATTTTTGTCCAAAAGTGCCCTCTTATACCTGCCTCTCTAACACTCTCTGCATGTCCCTGCTTCAAGGGGCAAGAAAGTGGCCGCGCACTCTGGTAGTGCCAATATGACGCAGAGTGAATAAACCAACGTTTCGGCAGGTATAAGTATAACCATGCCTTCTTCAAGTCTAAAGGGCCTTGCAAACGGGGAGCGATAAAACGCGCCTATAGTTCATTTTCAATGAGACCTGCGTTTTTGCTCGGAGAAGTCGCGGTGCGGCAACGCAAGCGTATTTACGTGAGCGCGGTCCCGTGAATTTGTTGTGCGCGTGCTAGTTTCGTGCACACTAGCTTTTTTTTTACGCTTGCGTTGTCGCGCCCCTCTTGAGCAGACCTGTAGCAGACCTGTCGTTGATCCAGGCAACAACGTGTGCGTTCCTTGCTCCCCGTTTGCAAGGCCCTTAACACTTATTCATAGAATTCTATCAAAAATGGCGTGGAAATATTCCTTACTATTGAGGGATTTATTTCTTTTGGTCACTATTTCACAAGCATCAGTCTCTCAGTAGGTACCCAAGCAGGCAACCATGTCAATTGTTCACAAGTTACCGTCGCTGTCTTAATTGGAAACCTATTCTTCACCCCGTCTCTCTACTACTGTGAGCCGGTCTGTACCATCTGAGGGGAATTATGCACCAGTTGTAGCTTTATGTGTTGCTGTCATGAATTATATAATACGACCCTGAAATTTACATGTGTCACTATCAGTGTTGTGAACACATTTGTGAACACATTTCCTTAGAAATCTGTATGGATTTACAGAAGGAAGCTTGTGTTACAGCTTTCACGAGAACAGAAGTACATCTTGTGTAGTGCATAATGATCGCTATGCATTGTCACTGCCAGTAATAGATGACATTTCTAGATAATGCAAATTTTAATGACTTTTTCAATGAGAGAGGGTCAATAATAAGCGACAATCATCAGTTTGAAGTAGAAGCATTCATAAACCGAATGATTCGGTTCTATGGAAAGAGCACATCTGAAACCCATTCATATTGCTAATTGACAATATCTTGGACATAATATCCTGGCTAGGTAACTACAACCCACGGTTGAGGAATTCTATTCAAATGTGAAACTCTGCCAGTGGGTGATTACAGTGTGTGATTAAGTGTGCAGGTACAACAAAAGGTATTTTCCCTCACAATGTCCAATTTTCTTAAAGTCTTGTTAACATCATCAATCAACATTTTTGCTATTTGTTATTTATAAACAAAAAGAGATCGAATGCAATAACTCTTGTTAGACCTTTAGTATTAATGCCTGTGTATCTCTTGTTGTTGTGTCAGGTACAAGCTGTGGGTTGACACCTGTGTATCTCTATTGTTGTGTATCTCTTGTTGTTGTGTCAGGTACAAGCTGTGGGTTGACACCTGCTCAGAGATATTTGGTGGGCTGGATATCTGTGCTGTCAAAGCCATCTGTGGCAAGGATGGCAATGACTACATCACTGAGGTGAGCGGAGTGGGCGGACGGACGGACGGACGGATTGACTGATTCATAAAGAATTAAAATGAACAGCACATGTGCGCGTGGGAAGGAATCATTATGGTATACTCTACAAAAAACCTAGAACACACCACTGCTTGTATTCTATCATAATCCTTTGACATAGCCTGTTATTTGGAACAATTGTCAGTGAGAATATGAATAGACTTGAATGGATTGTAATCTTAATTTTAGACTGTCTACCCAAGAAACACCTTAATCCATTTCTACCCCGACAACACATTACCAATCAGACAGTTGAAGTCTGATCATGCTCCTATACTCCCATAGGTCTGCAGAATCTATATACTAGACTGTAACTGATTATGTTAATGCAAATCAGACAAATGAAGTCTGATCATGCTCCTATACTCCCATAGGTCTGCAGAATCTATATACTAGACTGTAACTGATTATGTTAATGCCAATCAGACAAATGAAGTCTGATCATGCTCCTATACTCCCATAGGTCTGCAGAATCTATACTAGACAGTAACTGATTATTTTAATGCAATGTGCGGTGATTTCCCATCTCCCCCTGTGTGTGTGTGTGTGTGTGTGTGTGTGTGTGTGTGTGTGTGTGTGTGTGTGTGTGTGTGTGTGTGTGTGTGTGTGTGTGTGTGTTTTCATCTCCCTGTTTGTATCTTCCATCTCTTTCTTTTGCTTTCTCCCTTTGTCTTTCTTACTCGGTCCATGGGTTGTGTTTCCTAGAAGGCTTGACCACAATGTCAGTGCATTCACACACAGTGCACGCAGGTTGCTGTGTCCATGTTTAATGTCACATTATATTCACACCCATGCACACCCACACAGAGGGGATACACACACACACACACACACACACACACACACACACACACACACACACACACACACACACACACACACACACACACACACATTGATTGATTGAAGAATTTATTAATCGTTTACCCGCCAGGAACATAGGAATATTAACACGTAGAATCTTGTAGCCTGCCACAAACGGAAAAGCCGTTTTAACAGCGATGTATTCATTAATGCATGTTTTAATACGATCGTATCGAAATCTACCGTCCGTTAGCTTTGTTATGCTTCTGACACAATGGGCGCGGCCATTTTGAAAATGCGCGCGCATCCACTAACATTGCCGGCTCTGTTTTCAGACGGCTTTATCTCACAGAAGCGACATTGCAGAGGACGCTTTGTCCCAGACAAGCGTTTTCAACGGCCTGTAGCAGGCGCTGTGATACTCGCGGTCCACTTTTTCCACCACCGACCGAGAGAACGAGCACCAGCTTCGTCAACACACACGGAATGGTTTCATAGTAAAATGCGATACGGATATTTGGCTCTTCAAAGTAAGTGTCACGCGTGATTAAACCATGGCAATACGCAATCGAGGGATTAATTAATGGCGGCAGGCTAAGAGTTAACAGTTTGCAGAATTACAGTACATTTCAAGCACAAACTCAATACAAAGGCTGTTAACTGTGAGTGGACGACCCAATTAAGCATTACACTTGTTTCCAATAGGGTCCACCATGTTCAAATCATCAAAACATTTAGAGACGTACAAATAGACACTTCTATAGACAGAACAGGAATTCATCATAAAGGAGGTAAAAAGGGAAAAGAAACATATACAGTGAGGGAAAACAAGGGGTGGGCGGTGGGGGGGATTCACGTTCAGCTCCGTTAATTTGTTTGTTTTCCTTGGACACACACACACACACACACACACACACACACACACACACACACAGACACGCGCTTCTAGAATGAGACTCCCAACACACAGACATGTGGGCAGGGCAGTTAATGGAAAATGAGGATCTTGTTTTCATTGGTGGACAGTGCATGACAGCTGCCCACTATACACTCATTTCACTGATGTAATATTCAGGTTTTCTCTTTGACTGAATGAGGTGAATAGCACAGTGGTTTTAACCCGTTTCATATCAAGGCCCATTATTTATTTGGCATTTGAGCCACGGACCACCATTAGATGACATATTAGCCTCTCAGACCCAGAATGATTTGTCCACAATTCCATGCTGTATTGATGTGGTACCATGGGAGAGATAACAGGCGTTGATCAAAACAGAAAAGGAACTGGTCGGAATAAGAGTGTTCCTTCCACGCGCTACGTCCGGCCGAGGAAACTCCCCCCTGTCAGGTGAAAAGAAGCAGCTTGGACTCCTCATGCATAGAAGGAAGCATGAGGTCAGTCCGCTGCCCCCCCCCCCCCCCCCCCCCCAGGTTGGCAGAGGAAGTGTAGCGCCCGGGAATACATTAGATAATTGACACTGGGTGAAAAAATGGGTTGCAAAATTGTGGGATAAAAAATATTAATAAAAAAAAGATAACAGTTCTTCTACATTCTCTATAATTGTTTATAGAATTTCCATTTGGTTTAATTTCACGCTTTAAATTGTAGTAGTAGTTTTTTGTTCAGTCATCACTCATCACGACAACAACAAAAATCGAAATATCTGTCGGGTAGAAACTAGCCTAAAATATGTCCAAAATATAACATTTCAGTAAATGAGCACAATACTGCCTCATCAAAGTTGCTATGGTGACTTTATATACTTGCATGTGTGTCCTTATATTATCCTCACTTTAGACAAACACAGCTTATAGTGGAGTTAGGAGGTTTTTGAGCATAAATGTGGATTTAAACAAATCCGTCTGACTTCACCATTCAAAAAAAGAAAAAAAAAAACTACCGGTATCTCCAAAGTTGGAGTTGAGTGGTTTGACTGACAGCTTGAGGATCCAATGAAGTTGTTCACAGTTCAGAAGAGTGACCACTGTCCAGTAGCAAGTCACTGTGGTCCAGTGATGTGGTATTATCCCTCCCATCACGTCTCTGCGAATTCTGCTCCCTCCTTATAATGAATGCATTTTTACAGCGCTATTCCAAGTGCTCAAAGCGCTTTACAATGGTTCATTCATTCATACATTGGGAGGTGATATGAAGCGGCGAACAGTCAACGCCAGCACCAACGCCTCACTTACCAGTTACCACATTCACACACCAATGGTGGCAAGCTCACACCGACCGACTCATTGGAGGCAATGTGGGGTTCTGTGTCTTGCCCAAGGAAACTTCGACATGTGGACAGGAGGAGGAGCCGGGATTCGAACTGCCGACCGATGGCTCATTGGGCGACCAACCTGCTCTACCTCCTGAGCCACAGCCGACCCTTATAAGGTCGTCCTTCCTGCCACAATGGTGCAGTTGCATTTGTAGGACGGTTACATGGTTCAATTCCCAATTCTTGTTAACACCCCGAACGCCCAGGGTTATTTAATCCATTAAATCATAGCGCACAGCGATTTATAGTTGCGGAGCACATTTAGCGACGGACCGGATGCTATCCCGGATGTCGCTGAAGTAGCTTGATGTAGCCAAAACACTCTTGATGCGATCGACAACAACGGGAGGTATGATTAATTCTAACGCGACTAGCGACGGGACTGCGATGGGCCGTCTAACACATAATCTTTTCTTAGAATTGGACGGAATGATTTAGATCAAGAGTTATTCACGTTTTAAGATTTTCGATCTCGTCGGCTAAAATGGGGGGGAACATTTTCGATGACGGAAAATAACATTGAATGTTGCGCAACATACGCTCCCAGCCTGTGGAGCGATGCGATCGGTTTTGATATCAATAATCTCCGTCCTTTTGATCAATCTCCGTCCTGAGCGCTGGGCCTTACTAATTGATTGAACGGAGAACTCCGTCCTTGCCGCTCAGGGTGTTAACGAGCTGGTGAAGCATAAAAAAATAATAAAATAAAAAAGCCACCCCTTTGATCTCCGCGGAAAAGTGGTCTGGAACTATGGATGCCATAAAGATGGCCCAATGACGACCGGAATGACCGCTCCTGTGGTTTTTGATTGGTGGTCAAGGTCAAGAGATGCCATTGATTTTCCTCCCATGCACCTGTCCTGCATGCAGAGCAGGCTTGATTGCAGCAGTGATCAATGTGATTGAACCACATGAACCCCAGCAGTCCTATTCCGGGGTGGGCGTCTTGCATAGGCGAACATTCGACAGGCTGTGAGCTTGTAGATCAGCTATGTTCAGCCAAGACAGAGGGGAGAAAAGGAAGGAAGGGACCAAAATATAGACCCCTGGGGGGTTTGTATAGATTTATTAAGGTAAAAGTACATTATTGGAATAGCTCCATGGACGGAATTTAATGGACTGATCTTTCCCAAAATGTGTAGCCTAGAGAAAGAGATATATTCCATAATGTATTTGTGTGTGTGTGTGTGTGTGTGTGTGTGTGTGTGTGTGTGTGTGTGTGCGTGTGTGCGTGCGTGCGTGCGTGCGTGCGTGGTGTGTGCGCGCGCGTGCGACCGTGCGTGGTGTGTGCGCGCGCGTGCGTTCATGTGTGTGTGTGTGTGTGTTCTCCTACAGTATCTTCCCTGATGGATGATAATCCCCCCCCACCCCCATCCCTCCCCGGCACCAAAGAAAGTTTGGTTGCTATGGGGATATGTTCTTAAGGAGGCTTATTGAAAACACTCTGAGGGTGGCCTGTCCTTGCATCGCCATAGAAAAATGATGTTGGTCCGCCGTGTGCTCTGGTGGCTCCACTCCATGCAGTTGATTATGACTTCTGGCTGTGGTGGTGACACATCGCTGCATCGCTCCAGGACTTATTATATGAGCGTTACAAATGGAACTCAGTCCCCTGCCAGACCCTGAGAAAACATAATCATCGTTCCAGGGTTCTGTGCAGTATTTCCACACTGCTTATTCTAAGTGCAAATATCAAGGCCGGGATTTGTGCCATTTAAAAAATATACTGTATAACACACCCGTGTGACTGTGAAGTGAGGGGTGCTCTTATCATCATATATCACAGTCTGTGCTCAGCCACGGAATGTGGCTCACTTCTGTGGACTCTAAGGTTCACTTCTGTGGACTCTAAGGCTCACTTCTGTGGACTCTAAGGCTCACTTCTGTGGACTCTAAGGTTCACTTCTGTGGACTCTAAGGGCCCTATTATGCATGTCTTAAGTACTAGGTCTTATTACTTAACTTAAGACCTGGAGGCGTGATCAATGCCATTTGGCTATTCTGAGTGGCCAAACAGCATTGACCACGCCTCCAGGTCTTAAGTTAAGTCATAAGACCTGGTACTTAAGACACGCATAATAGGGCCCTAAGGCTCACTTCTGTGGACTCTAAGGCTCACTTCTGTGGACTCTAAGGTTCACTTTTGTGGACTCTAAGGCTCACTTCTGTGGACTCTAAGGCTCACTTCTGTGCACGCTAAGGTTCACTTCTGTGGACTCTAAGGTTCACTTCTGTGGACTCTAAGGTTCACTTCTGTGGACTCTAAGGCTCACTTCTGTGGACTCTAAGGTTCACTTCTGTGGACTCTAAGTTTCACTTCTGTGGACTCTAAGGTTCACTTCTGTGGACTCTAACATTACACCTATAGCTACATGTATTTTATATTTACATGTCGATTTCAGCTCTGACATTTATTTCAGACATGCTCTTAATCTAATATGTGAAGAGTCTGCCTGTGCTATTAACTAATGTTGGATTAAAAACAACAAAAAACTAAAATGCTCCTCTCCTGAACAGTATAGTCTTGACGCCCATGATGACTGCCCCTGTAATCAAAATGTCCTCCTCTGTCCTCCAGGTGGTGGGATCATCTCTGCAGCTCATCGGTGAGCACCAGGCAGAGGACAGGCTTCTCATCTCCGAGGTGGTCCTGTCTAAGATGAACCAGGCGCTGGCTGCCAAGGCTGGGTCCGCCCGCTCCCCTGCAGCCCGCTCCCCTCAGGGCCAGAAGCCCACCACTGCCCGCTCCCCTCAGGGCCAGAAGCCCACCACTGTCCAGCCCCAACAGGTAAACGAAAGCGTTTCTTGCGATTCTCTCAGTTTTTGTTTCACTACATTTTGGTTTTTAATTATTATAATCTCAAAACATTTTCAAAAAAATTATTTTCTTTTCTCCAGTAATGTCATGATGAAATGAAAGAAAGATCAGAGAAATTCCATAAATTAGAAGAAATATTGAAGACGATAGCCGATCTACAAGCTCACAACGTGGCGCAAAGCGACACGTTGTGAGCTTGTAGATCGGCTATTTTCACTGTAGTCTGGCTCCCCGGGGAATCATTTCTGTTTTGGGTCACAGGCTGAAAAGTTTAGGAACCACTCTTATAATGGATACCACTGGAATTATTGTATTATTGTATTTAAATTGTCTATATAATTAAAATAGACAATTTTGATACGTATAATATGGATGAATGTGTGTAATTATATGGGAAAGTATTTGGGTGGAGCGGACGTAGAATACGCACATCGACAGGCTGGGTGCTGGGCTAAAGAAACTTCAGTAGGTATTGGATGGAGACCGCACACCACAGGTACAAGAAAGACGTTCTTTATTGAAAATTCTGACAACGTTTTGATCTATTTGATCTTCATCAGGTCATGTGAACATACACAAAAGTTTGTACTTTTATACTCAGGGAGTGCCCTGAGTATTTGGGTGTACATATATATAAAAAAAACTGAAGAGAAC
The DNA here is from genome assembly GCF_951216825.1 of Electrona antarctica. Classification (NCBI taxonomy): domain Eukaryota; kingdom Metazoa; phylum Chordata; class Actinopteri; order Myctophiformes; family Myctophidae; genus Electrona; species Electrona antarctica. Next base: position 43,310,682 of record NC_136790.1, read on the forward strand.
TCTTCTTAGAAGAGTAGCTTAATTAGCACAGAATACAGTGAGTAATTTCAGTTCAACTCACGAATAGATTTAACCAATATTTATTATAGAATGAGAATACAAGTGTGCATATAATATATTATCTTGGCGTCATCAAACACCATCATTAAACATTAAGAGCAGGGAGATAGAGATACAATAAACCCCCCATGGGGAACATAAATAACAGAGCCCACTGGTGGTGCTGGGGTGGTGGTGGGAGCAAACATCACAACAACCAGGAACCATAGCAGAAGGAAGGCAGGAAGAGCATGCAGACTAGTGAGCTTAAGTAGCCCGCCCAATTGGTCAGCTGACTGCCACATCAGCGAATGATGTGTGGGTCTTGCACACACTGAATACACTCACATAATGCAGCATATTAACCCCTTGAGTATATGTATGCGCCCTTGAGCACAGCATGAAACCCCTCGAGTATATCTGACTGAACTGACTCCACAAGCTACGTATCATTTACAGAGGGGTGGGAGTTTATAAGTTTGACTTCTCACTCCTTTTCGGATATGCTTAGATTTCTTTCTTTCTTTTATTTTTCCTTTTATTTCTTCTTGCTATATTTTAACTATTTATTTGAATTGTTTTTCTTACAAACAAACAAACACATTATTGAGTACAGTTTTTACAAACGCAACTGCATAGAGTTCACGTCTCAAAGCCATTCTCACAATCGGCCAATACATATACTCATATACGATATACTATTAAATTGAATTTGATTTCCTCAAAATGCATATCTGCAACAGGCCTTGATTCAAGATACAATATCTTTTTATTGTTACATTACATATTACACAGTATATGAGTACATGTACATGGTCGAATATGACATCAAGGTACACCCCGTTCCGTCCCACTTGTGTCCCACACAATCGATAATTCTGTCCTTCAAATGGACACTTTGGATCTGGTCACCCTAATAGGCCTATCTCACAGAATTTCCCCCGCCCCCTTTCCACGCCCCCTTTCGGAGCTAGTGGTGATAGCGTGACTTCACTCCATAGACACTACATGTTAACAGAGGTCATTTAAGAAGTCTACAACTTTTGTTTTCTCAAGGTAAGGTTTGTTCTATCTGTTCGAGCTGATTTACCATCTTGTTTGCTTCATAATAATATTGGTCTGTCACATTTTTACATTAGGAAATGTACTTAGATTCTCCAGAGAAAAAAACGTGTCAATGATAATGTTAAATGACACCACTAGCTACCGGAAGGGGGCGTGGAAAGGGGGCTGTGAGATAGGCCTATTGTAAAGAAAAAGGATGCTACTGTATTTTGTTTTTTGTTCCGTTTTATGAGTCCTATATGGTGTAATGATGTGACTTAACTACTGAACAGCCCTTCCAATGAAGCTCTCTCTCTCTGTCTCTCTCTCTCTCTGTCTCTCTCTGTCTCTCTCTCTCTCTCTCTCTCTCTCTCTCTCTCTCTCTCTCTCTCTCTCTCTCTCTCTCTCTCTCTCTCTCCAGAGCGTCCAGAAGGAGGGTGTGGTGGATCCAAACAGGACCCCTGGCCAGCGACCTCCTCCTCAAGGTTGTCAGAACACTGTTCACCCTCAGTAAAACACAGGAGCTAGAGAGATTCTATTACTTATGTGGTTTGGGTGTGTGCGTGCGTGCGTGCGTGCGTGTGTGCGTGCGTGTGTGTGTGTGTGTGTGTAATACTCTGGTGAATTACTGTTTTAGCTTGTATCACTTTCATGGATTTCAGGTTATGTCCTCATTTATATAGAAACAAAACATCTATTGTAATGTAAATGTAAAATGACGACATCAACTTTATTCAGGGGAAATATAAAGGTATATAATAGAACACAAATATAGCTTTAAATACTGCGAAAGCATCACAGCAAAAACACCAACTGAATTTACTATTAGGTCGACGTTTCGGTCGATTCGACCTTCATCAGGACAGACAGTGTCTGACAGTGTGCGGGACCTTTTCTTTGTTTTTAAAAGATACCCTTTTTAATATATGCTCTATTGCCCTACGTACCGGTCACTACTAGCCTTCTGAGGTGTGCCTCAGCCTTTTGCTAAAAAAAACTTTCTCTGCCTTACAAATATTGCTTCTATAGAAGCGAACGTACATGTCATGGAAAACCAGTTCGATTGGAAAAAGGTGCGCTCGGGTTTCACCGTCGGAGGCCTTGAAGGTGACTCGAGCCACGAGACACCGCCGCCCGCACCGCCCAGTGAGCTAAGACAATCGAGTCGCCGTGTCGAGCCTTATTGCGGAGTCATGTTTAGTCGACTCAGCGCCGTCCGAGTTATGTCCTGATTAGCCACCGAATCGCACGTCATTGCAGGAGGTGAACTTGAATAAAACGAGCAGTTCTTTTTTTCAATTTGACTTGTTTTTTCAATTGTAGGCTAATGTAACACACACACACACACACACACACGATGTACTGTAAGGCTTAATTGTTTTCAGCTTGGCTTCTTTGGTAGTGTGGTGGTGTTTGCGCTCTGGGCTGTTCTGTTAAGACTAAAATGTGCCTCATGGGAGCAATTGTAACTGCTTTTAAACTAAAGGACAACTTTAGGTTTTTTTTCAACCAAGGTTCATGTTTTAGGTTTGTTATTAGAGAAAGTCAAAAGATGAGTGTTTTTTTTTTTGTTTTTTTTGACACTTTCTTTTATTTTAGCCCGAGGGGGGTGGGGCATTCGAACATGGGGCTAAATACATGTTTTTTTACAACATTTTACAGCGATTTATTTGTTATTATTTACCATAGTCCTACTAGTCCCCAGGAAATTACAACTAGATCACAGGATCTACTGAATGTGAAGGTAGAGGTGCTAGGGGGCTGCCATACTGTCTGTCGTAGGCTAATATGTCAGTGTGTCACCTCCCCCTTCACATTCAATAGATCCTGTGATCTTTTGTGGCCAGATGTAATTGTATAGGGGCTAGTAGGACTATATAGTAAATATTAAAAAAATAAATGACTATAAAATACACATATTTCGCCCCATGTTCGAATTCCCCCGCCCCCCTGTCAAAAATAGCTAAAATCTCTAAAACGAAAGAAAGCATTTACGCTCATCTTTTGCTTTCTCTAATAACAACCTAAAACATGAACCTTGGTTGAAAAACAACTAGTCAATTTAGAAGACCAAAAGCCATTTTTCTATCTGGGTGTGGTAACTAACTTTGTGTCTGTGTCCTGTGACTCCTGTCCATGTCAATGTAAACATGTTTGCATGTTCAATTTGTTATCTAACATCAGACATTTGTGTCAATTAATTCTGCATGGATGTGGCAAATGTGTATATTTCATTGTGTTGTTTTTCATTAAATCTGGTTGTTTTGTGTATGACAGTGTTGGATATTGTATTGTGTCTACAGCATAAACGTTTCTTTACAGAAGTCTGATTAGTGACTAATTTTGTTGATTCTAAACAGAAATATTGACCATCTCTTACGTTCGCTGCTAATGCTCAACTGTGAAAATTGAGGGCTCTTCTGCTTCCTTTTGTTTACCATATGCGTTTTTTTTGTAGCCTCTTCAGTACAGTAAATCGCTTTATCGTGAGTCTGTCCTGGTAAACACACTGGTGGTTTTCCTCTACCCAGCAATAAAGCTCCCTCTGCCATGGGATGTTTTGCATTAAGCAACAAACTAGTCTCACGTTGCCAGACTGTTGCCTCTCGAAAATTTCAAATGCTTTCATCATACAGTCTGGAGCAACGGAAGTTCTATCATGAGTATCCTAATATAAACAGAAATCATCTAAGCATATACATAGCTTGCTGCTTAGCAGAAGAAAAATAAGCTCTAATAAGTTTTGAACGGAAATGGCAGCTTCCTTACTCGGATTTCAGGAGGTTTAGTTCCACTGTTCCAGACTATAACATTCGGAGATTGTGGAATAGTTGTCTGGATACGTATGACTATACCTATAGCTCTGTCTTCGGTACATCCAACATTTACTTTAGCCATTCCAAAACGTGGTTAAGCCTATACACCTTCAGTTCAAACTCAATTTGCAAATATAACATGTCATCTTTTCTTTACCTGCATGCTGATATCTATTGTTTTGCCATGTGATACAATGGCTCCAACTCTCTCCTCTTGTTCATGTAATCATTCTAGACTGACTCACAATTAGCCAGTCTCTAAATGCTTCATTCAACTAATAGACACTCTCCCAGACATTATTACTACAACTGGGTGGAAACAATTACAGAGTAAAAAACTAAACAAAACAGGATTGCCCTTTACTTTACTCTTTAGGGTGGTCCTCCATTTTGGATTATAAGTGGCAGAGAGAGGTGGGTAGAGAGAGAGAAGGGAGAGAGAGGGGGGGGGGGTGGTCGAGAGAGAGTGGGGGTGCGAGGGGAGAGAGAGGGAGAGAGAGGGGGGGGTCGAGAGAGAGTGGGGGAGCGAGGGGAGAGAGAGGGGGGGGGGGTCGAGAGAGAGTGGGGGTGCGAGGGGAGAGAGAGGGGGGGGGGGTCGAGAGAGAGTGGGGGAGCGAGGGGAGAGAGAGGGGGGGGTCGAGAGAGAGTGGGGGAGCGAGGGTCGAGAGAGAGGGAGAGAGAGGGGGGGTCGAGAGAGAGTGGGGGAGCGAGGGGAGAGAGAGAGGGGGGGGGGGGTCGAGAGAGAGTGGGGGTGCGAGGGGAGAGAGGGAGAGAGAGGGGGGGGTCGAGAGAGAGTGGGGGAGCGAGGGGAGAGAGAGAGGGGGGGGTCGAGAGAGAGTGGGGGAGCGAGGGGAGAGAGAGAGGGGGGGGGGTCGAGAGAGACAAGGGGGAGAAAGAGGTAGGAAGAAACTGCAGGTATGGACTTATAGCCTATACTCTTAATATCAGAAATTGCAAAAAAAAAATCATTCACACCTCTTCAGAGAAAACCTGAACCTGACTCCTTAAAATGAATGCATTTATTCAAAATCATTGGACTGGTTGTAGCTTGTATCATGGCAAAAACTACATTTAACTTTGGACATGTATGTTGTTTTGCGTAAAATGTTTTCTTTGGTTTTCATGTGAGCCCCAAAGCAACCATTTGGATGCTTTAAGACAAACAGTATAATAAAATGTAAGAGTCGTCATGCACGACCATTCTGAATTATTCTGAATACTGTTCACGTGAGAAAAATGGCTGTTTCTGAGAATGGTGAATTTTCATTAGCTCTGTAAGCACTGACTGTATCAATGTAAAATGATTCTAAATCTACCAACACTATACTGTACATACCGTAATGCCAGATTACCACTACACAAACACCAATCATATTTGTCAGATACTATAAACGAATGGTATTTGTCACAGCCTTTAAAACTGTCTAGGAAACAGATCTGAGATCTGCCCTTTGTATAGGCTATACTTTGCAGAACCATTGGAAATTCATCCTAGCCCCTTAATGCTCAGCATGAACTATACTGGCTTAATTAGCTTGTACCTTTATTGTGTGTGTTTCAGTAACTGATGCCAGCCAGCCTGCATTCATTCCCTCTCCTCCTCTCCTCTCCTCTCCTATCCTCTCCTATCCTCTCCTCTCCAGCTTGTTTCCACTCCTTTCCTTCTTTTTGTCCTCTTACCATTACTCTCCTCTAATTCATTTTTTTTTAATTATTATATCTCCTTTTGTAACCATACTGCCCCCTTGTGTTTGTGAATGGGGCTTCAATACAGCAAACGCATCCAAAAACAAGCACCTTTTAATTGTATGCATATAATGTGGTTGTGCTATAGCTGTTGATTTGCTCCCATCTGGTGGTCATTGTGAGCCAAACATGCAGCGCTTGCTCCACACACAGATAAAAGTGACGAATCAAGCTGGTTAGGATTTCTGTGAATATGAAGCTTTGTTATGTGAATGGGCATGGCAAAGCCATCACATTCTGTACCATTATCTGCTTTGGACTTTTGGTGAGTTTTGAGGGTGCCTGTTTTTTTTTCTATCTGGTGCATTGAATCAACACGTGGTGGATCATAGTTTTTCTGGTCTACTTCTGATTTTCTAAATGTATTTACTTGGTTGCATGTGTTCACAATCACAATGTAACAGAACTCTTCATCTTTGCATCCTCCAGGGGCACCGGTGAAACCACAGAGTGTGGAGAAATCCCCCGATACAGCCAAAAAAACATCTGAACCAGTGCCAAAGTCCAGCCAGACCCAGAAACCTGGTCAAGGCCAAGCTCAGAAAACAACCCAGGCTCCGAAGCCGGCCCCAGTCCAGAAGGCTGCCTCAGTCACAAGACCGCCAGTGCAAAGGCCTCCTCCTCCGATGATCAGGGCAGGATCGGTCTCCAAACCAACCAGCCAAGCTAAAGCAGCCCCATCCTCTCCCAAAAAGGCAGCATCTGCTGCCCCATCCTCTCCCCCAACCAAGGCAGCCTCTGCTGCCCCATCCTCTCCCAAAAAGGCAGCCTCTGCTGCCCCATCCTCTCCCAAAAAGGCAGCCTCTGCTGCCCCATCCTCTCCCCCAACCAAGGCAGCCTCTGCTGCCCCATCCTCTCCCCCAAGAGCAGCCCCTGCTGCCCTGTCCTCTCCCCCAAGAGAAGCCCCTGCTGCCCCATCCTCTCCCCCAGCCAGACCACCCCCGTTGGCTCCATTCTCTCCCCCAGCTAAGGTAGCATCTGCTTCCCCTCCTTCCTCTTCCCCAACCAGAGCAGCCTCCGCAACCCCACCACCCTCTCCCCCGGCCAGCGTGGTGGCACCTGCAGCCTGCATCTTTTCCCCGACCAACGAAGCACCTGCTTCACCTTTCCCCGACCCATTCTCTCCCCCGGCCAGCGTGGCAGATCTAGCCTCAATCTTTTCCCCGACCAAAGAATGGCCTGCAGGCCCCCCCCTCCTCCCTGCTCCCCTCCTCCCCGCTCCCCTGCAGCCCCAGGTGGCTGCCCCGCCAACCGCTCCATCAACCCCTCCATCAGCTCCCATGACAGAGCAGCCCAAGCCCCAACCTCAGGTGTCTCCGTCTGCCTCCCCGGCACCGGGGAAACCCAAAGAGCTGCCTCCCAAACCCACCCTACCTGCCAAGCCCATCCCTCCCGTACGCAGAAATTCCAAGCCCCTTATCCAGCCAAAGCCTCAGACCCCACCACCCCCACCCAGGGCCATACCCAAACCCCAGCCTGAGACCCCTGCAGCAGCCCCAGAACCGTCTGCAGAGCCAGCCCCAGCTCCAGCCCCCGCCCAGGCTGATGAATGGGCCCCTGCAGCCCCAGCACAGGTTCAGTCCCCAGTGAAAGCTCCCCAGTCCCCACCTATGGTCCAGTCTCCCCAGGCTAAACCAGCCTCATCATCCCCAGCTCCAGCCTCCGACCCTGAGCCTGTTCCCGCTGAAGACACAGAGGCCCCAGAGGAGTCTGTGGAAGAGCAGCCGACGGACCAGCCAAAGGGCCACCCTCTGCTGAAGTAAGAGCGGTATTATCAATCAACAACAATTTCACTAATGCAGTGATTATTCTGTGACATAAAATACATTTGAACAACATTACTGAAAATATTGACAGACAGTGTTTGCTGTAAAAAAAAAAAAGAAAGAAAAAAGAAATCACACCCGTGTGAAGTGAGGTGCGCTCTTATCATTGTTCTATCATTGTTAATGGGAATTTAATCCTTTGTGTAGGACCAAACTAGCCAATTTGCTCAGGCACAAATAACGTAAATTCTCCATTCATTGTCAATAGCATTTAATGTTTGTGTTAGGACAAAACTCTACACAATGGCTGAATATAGGAGGGGGGGGGGAAGGAAACAAAAAGTGATAAGGAATGAGGAGTAATAGGTAGGGGGGTGTCCTCCTATTGTTTTCCTCCCTCCCATGTCTTCCTCTCTCCTTCCCAGTAAATCCCAGTCCCTGACCAATGCCTTCAACGCCATCAGCGAATCCCCTTTCTTCCGCGGGAGCTCCGTTTCGGCAGCCGACGGCCAACAAGAAGAAGTGGCCAAGGCCGAGACCATCCGAAACCTCCGGAAGTCCTTTGCCAGCCTCTTCTCTGACTAAGGCACAGCCAAGCTGTATACTGCAGTCATCTTCCACCCACCCACCCCACCCCACCCAGCCAGCCACTCTCCAATTGATCGATTGGCCGACTGGTGACTTGATTGACATTTAATGTGAACCAACCCGAGATTATAAACTTTGTGTGTTTAATTGTACTGTATTCCCTCTCTGTCACAGTCCCCCCCGCCCCAGCTTCTCTCAGTGGGTAAGTATCAGTGAGGCCTGATGAGTATGGTGTCGTACAGTATGACGAGCATGTAGTACAGTATAATGAGTAACATGTAGTATCCGGAACGATGCAAACACAGAGAATGATTCCATATAGAGAAATGCAGTGAAGGAGTTACGTCATTGGAATTATATAGAATGGAGAATAGAACTAGTATAGTAAAATAGAACTGTATTTATTTTGTCTTCCTCTAGATGATTCTTCAGGAGTGCTTTCTGAAGTAAACCGAGTTCTAATAGAATAAAGAATATATTATCATATATTCTATATCAGAAAAACAGAATTCTAATATAATAAGAATACAGATATTATCATATATTCTATAGTATATCATCATAACATATCTTTAGAAAGGAAAATAAGCCAAATTATACTGCCAGGAAGGAAAAAAAATCCAGAGACACTTAAAAAATAAAATAAAAGATGACTTTTGTCAGTGACATAACTCTTTCAATCTACGGATGGATTTATAAAAAAGAAGATTTTAAAGAATATAATATTTAATACTATATGAGCCAGAACTGCCCAGACTTTGCTCGGTAGGATATAGGCTACATGTTCCAAAAATGAAGATGGCCAACGTTATTGTGTCTCTGGTCTTCAGCGACTGACTGACTACTGCGCTCATCAGCGCAGAGCCATATTTCGTAGCCCCCCCCTTTCGTCCGAAAGCCTTGCAGTTTGTTGCCGTGTGAGTGAGGTGGATATAGTAGTATGTTCATCTGTGTTCAATTGTTATGCATGAAGGCTCCTCCATGTGACTCAGTGTGATGTCTCTGGAGCAGAAAGGACTTCTATCAATGTTGAGTTACCCTACGTTGCCTCTCTCTCTCTCCCTCTCTCTCTCTCTCTCTCTCTCACTGCGTGAAAAGAGGAGTTAACGGGCAATTATGGGCACTAGATTTGCCCGTAAACCTCAAGTTTAGCAGGCATATACGGTGATATACAGGTGTGATGGTACAATTCGGGAGTTTACCAGAGTTTGTTGGAAAGTTTAACGGGAGTTTCCTGTATTATACACATCCGTATTGCATGCTTTTTGCGCACTCTCTCTCTCTCTCTCTTTCTCTCTCTCTCTCTCTGTAGATGTTGTAGCCTTATCGTGAAGCTGTTGTTTTCTCACAGCTATATGTTTTAGCTGTGCAGACCATGGGGGTCAGGCGCTGTCTGAAATACTTTCAGTTGCTTTGAGTGTCTGTCCACTCCGAGAGCATGAAGAAGATTGGGTGGATTTGTTTTTAAGTGCAGGCATTTTCAGAAATTTCCCCCCGAACAAATTCAACAAATCTTCCTCGGCCCAGGGCCAAATTAGCCATTGGGCCAGTGGGGCCGTGGCCCAGGGGCCCTTGGCTCTCAGGGGCCCTTCAAGGAAACTGGATTGCGCAGAACTGGGTTTGAGGCCCTGAAATTGGCCATTGATTTAGTTAAATTTAGGTCATAAAGATGATAAAAACACGAAAAAACACAAAAATGTTGCGTGCTCACGCGCTATGGGGGCCCCAAAAACATTATCGGCCCAGGGGCCCTCATGGGGGTTAATCCGTCCCTGCCTCGGCCTAGTGGGAATGTGTGAAATTTCGGGGGAAATTGCACGTTGTGTTCATGATTTTTGGCATTTTGTTCAAAACTGACCAATCCTGAATGCTTTGGAAGGCAATCTTAGCCAATCGGGATGGAATATGGGAATTGGGACAGATCCATGTTGATCACATGACTATAGAGATAGTGTATATCGATTAGTGTGTATGTGATGTATTGTTGCACTTTGGGGGGGGGGGGGAACAATCGGATTTGTTCCGGTGTGGCCAGGCAACATTTTTAATAATCAATTCCAATGAAGTGACTGAATCCATTTCAAATAGTGACCCGGACGTCCGTGTTTGTAGCTGTGACCAGGTGATTCTCCGGTGTTTCGCCTCTCTGTGTAGCTCTTATCAGTGGTGTGGTTTCTTGATTATCCTCATTATAAAAGACATTGAGATTTGAGAGCGTTGTTGCAATAACACCTCGACTTGACCACCAGAGTGCTGTCACTCATATTATAAATAAAATATAATAGATAGTATATCATCCATACATACAGTACCTCTATAATATTATGCTCCTGTTTAAGTACCTTACTCTTACTCTCCTACATTTGGGATCCTGATAAATGTGCTCCGGGTTGCATATTGGACAGCATAATTATTCATATATGAAGTTGGTTGCTGTTGTTGTTGTTGTTTTGACACAAATACTTCCCCAGGTGTTACTAGGGCGAGCTGTCCGTCTCTTGGGAATACTGGATAACTCACCCCTATGACAACTTTGGTTATTGTTGGATGAGGATTTCGTCCATGCTGTATTTACCGTTAGGAGAGATAACAGGCAAACTGTATACATGCAGGAATTATTGTAATGCTCAGTAAGACTGTAAAACCTCGGCCACCAACCCGGAGCACACTGTAAATCCATTGGCTGGTCAGTGGTCGTCATCTTCACCTAAAGTTGTTGCCTTTCAGGTCTGTATGTGTAAAATAAATCAGTGTCTCTGGCAGTGGTGGAAACAAGTACTTAAAATGTTTTTACTTAAGTTAAAGGAGCATTCAGTGATTTGGTAACAAGATGTGCACATGCACACACTACAGTGGGGGGACACGCAACAGGCCAACAGCACGCACACCAATGCCCGTGTGCGGAAGGCCCCTCTCTATCCTGATTGGATGAAGGCTGGGCCACCTAGCCAAAAACGAAACCTACGTTTTTTTGACCCCTGGGGACAGGGAGGAACTCCTTATATGGTCAGCACACTCTATAGTAGGGTGAAATCACTGAATATACCTTTAAAGTATCAGTACTGCAATGTGGGAATAACTCTGTTACAAGTAAAAAGTCCGCAATTCAAAATGTAGACCCACATCGAGTCAAAGTATACAAACGTATTGGCAATTTGGCATCAAAACGTACTTGAAGTATACTATAGTGCAAGAATGTCTCAATTCAAAATTTCAAATGTATAAAAAAATCTTTAGAAAATATAGCCGATCTACAAGCTCACAATGTGCTGCATCGCGACACATTGTGAGCTTGTAGATCGGGGCTATTTTCAAATGGCCGAAATGTATATAGGGTTTAATGTATGTTTTGTAATAAGAATCCAAATCTATACAAAGTAGTAACTTAAAGTGGTTTTCTAATTAATGTAGCGTAAAAGTAGGCTACAATACTTGGATCCGAGGTGTATAGTGTGGAGTAGAAGTCAAATTATTGGACATTGGAAATACTCAAGTAAAAGTACAAATACCTCAACATTGTACTTATAAGTACTTAAGTATAGATGTACTTACGTTCCACCACTGGTCTCTAGCACGTATTGTAACGGGACCGTATTTCAACCCGCCGGAGTATCCATCACCAATAAGATGTTATAAGTAACTTAACAACATATTGTATTGTATTTATATGTATGTGTGTGTGTGTGTCATCTCAGGAGTTTATTTTTTGTAATAATATGGATTGATTGATTTATTTTTTTGAAGCTCCATGATTATGGTATATATATATATATTATATATATATTGTTCGGTTTGTATTGTGTTTTTAATTGTTAACGCAATACTGCTTTGCATGCACGCGGTGAGTGACAATGTTTTTTCTGTACAGATAGAAGTTAATAAAGTTGTGGTTCCATCATTCCACTAATAATTCAACAGTGAGTTATCTGTGTGTGTGTGTGTGTGTGTGTGTGTGTGTGTGTGTGTGTGTGTGTGTGTGTGTGTGTGTGTGTGTGTGTGTGTGTGTGTGTGTGTGTGTGTGTGTGTGTGTGTGTGTGTGTCGCGCTCTCACTGCTCCCCTTCTTGCATTTGTAAGTACGGTAAGTCCATTTTACTTATAAGGCACCTTATAAGTAACAAAACATTTTTACAAAGTGAGTGAAAATGAGTTGTAAACCCCAATTAGCCCTTCACTAAGTTCCTCCCCAACCCATCCTTGTCCAATAGGCACGTTAGCAGCGAAGAAAGCTTGACCTGCATAGCAACCGTTGCTAAACTATTTGGATTGGCATTGGACAATCGCTTTTTGGGGTGGGATTTAGTGAAGGGCTAATTGCATGCAGCTGATGTATTCCTGGTAGATAGGAATATAAAGGCAAAAAAAGCTAGAGAGAAAAGAGTAAGATAGATATAAGTTCCTATTGCCTAAATTATTGTTAAATACGGTATTGTGAATCCTTAAACTAACAAATTATACTTTTATTGTCGAACCATGCACTGACACTTTAGTGAAAATACTGTAGGTAGGATGCTATAATACCTGTTGTCAGAAGGTGGCAGTGTACAACAAAATACAACATTAAAAGCACCACTAAAATATATACTGCATGGCTTAGCCATTGAGTCTGTGTGTGTGTGTGTGTGTGTGTGTGTGTGTGTGTGTGTGTGTGTGTGTGTGTGTGTGTGTGTGTGTGTGTGTGTGCGTGTGAGTGTGCGCGTGTGCGTGTGTTTCAAGAAATATAGGCCACTGTAATAGCTAGGGGGAATTACCTGACATCCCTTATGGGTTAGAGCATTTACAACACATTTCATAAATGGCTTTACTTACAGTAACAGTAATATTTCAGTGTGGGGTATTATTCAAAGCTCAATATGTAAATTCTGTGGAAAAGTAGAAACGTCATTTGATGATGAGGCTTAGGATACTTAAACTGTATTATGATTTGGCCTACTGTAACCCCATGGACATCATTATATTTTAAGGACTAAAGGTTGGGGATGGCGTAAGCAGGAGTGACTAACCATGCAGCAAGCATGACTGTTTACGACATTCAGGGAATCAAATGTTTTTTGGCTGTAACACAGACGTCTGAGCCTAATTCAAAAACAAATCCTCTAATACCTAATCGTCATGTGTTGAGGAGTGAACCTGATGACGCTTTGAGCCAAATGCCCTATAAACTAGTCTCCTCTGTCCATGATGTGTAAAACGAAGACCTACACTGCCTTGGTTGAGGCTCAACCAAGTCAGTGCTCAACCGTTGAGCTGTTGTGATATTTTCCCTGACCAAATTTATAGTCTTTGGTAAAACTCGGCCGAGGATTATAGCCCCTCAACCTCACAGTGGTCGACATTGGTGTGCAACTAAGCATTAAGTTCAGCATCTCTGCATGTCACTGTGTGTGTACATGACTTCCTTATGTGAAAGGTGTACATCCTGCTATCACCACTACCAAGACTTATACTCATGTATAGCTGAACCCACTCTCGCTCTACCTGTGTCTCTCAGAACTATTAGGCCTATACAGATTTGCACAAACATGTCCACAATTACAAACACACACACGCGTCACACGCCCACGCACGCGCGCATGACGCATGCACCAGACCCGTACATAGAAATGGGGACAGTGGGAAAAAAGTGGGATTTGCTGTGTTCTTGGAACAGAGTGCAGCCAGCCAGCCAGGGGGAAGGCTGTGGGAACTTGACTAGGCGGGCTCCGCTGTGACTTAGGGCCCTGGGCCCTCGCCGCTCATAAGGGTCCCGGGCGTGGGCGGCTGATGCTGCAACCAAAGCAAGCGGAACTCGCCAAACTTTGTTTGCCTTGGTGATCATCCCAACCTGACACCATAATATGTATAAGTATTGTACTGTATGTACACACAGGAGGATAATGGTAAGGAGATGATACGTGTGGAGTTGCACAAGTGGGAGGAGAAGGCTGCAGTTAATTGGTGAAAATGTGTTCATTTGATTCAAGCGATAATTCATATTTCTTCGTATACGATGAATAGTGAAAATAATTGACCTACAAGTAGACAACGTGGGAGCTTTTAGAACTTCTTGGACAATTTTCGCCTACGACATGCACAAGCTCGTGAAGCCAGGGTTAAAAGGTTGAGTCAAGTTAAATTCAATCTAAGTTAAGTCACTCATTATTGGACATCCTACTATAAATGCGCCACGTCTCTGCGTGCGTACGTGTGTGTACGGTTGTAATACACGTAACTCGAGAACCGTTTGACACACCGACTTCACATTCTCCAGAACCACCACAAAAGGCTCTGGTTAGGCTCTGCCAGTGGGCCTAATGAGGCCAACTCCTTTCACATGTGCAATTTCCAGCCTCTGCCTCAGCCGATAGGCCTATCTCACAGCCCGCTTTCCACGCCCACTTCCGGTAAATAGTGGTGTCATTTAACATTAGCATTTACACGTTTTTTTCTCTGGAGAATCTAAGTACATTTCCTAATGTAAAAATGTGACAGACCAATATTATTATGAAGCAAACAAGATGGTAAATCAGCTCGAACAGATAGAACAAACCTTACCTTGAGAAAACAAAAGTTGTAGACTTCTTAAATAACGTCTGTTAACATGTACATGTAGTGTCTATGGAGTGACGTCACGCTATCACCACTAGTCCCGAAAGGGGGCGTAAAAAGGGGGCGGGGAAATTCTGTGAGATAGGCTTATTGCAACGTGTCACACCGCAACGCGTTGCATTGTGTGCTTGTAGATCTGCTATTTTCAGCATGCAACCAAGTGTAAAATGACTTATACTGGATCTCTTGTCCACTATTCTTTTCCTAACATTTTAGTCTAGTTTTTATTTGTTGACGAAATTGTCAGTATATTTAGTCTTAGTTTTAGTCATCATAGCTTAGTTTTCATTTAGTTTCCAGTTTAGTTTTCGTCAGTGGAAAAAGGTAATCGACGAACATTTTTCGTCTTAGTTTTAGTCGACGAAAACAACACTGGGGAAGAGGCACCCCTCGGTACGATGCCCCTCCCTAACATTTGGGGATAAAGTGCCTTGCTCAAGTTGATGGGCAAGCACACAACTGGAACACAATTCACCCTCCTGACGGTGCCAGGGATCTGATTAGTAACACAGAATATTAGGAAACGTATCTGTGCAAATGTTGATTAAGAAATGAGGGATAAATGGAAGAACTACAAACATCACAAAACAAAGCCTTTTATAATTTCAAATACGGTCACATCATAATAGGCTATATATATTAATATTAATATTATTTACCAGGCACAGGCTTTTTCTTTTGGCCAGGATCATGGTTTTATTATAATTGAAATCCTACTATAAATGCGCCATGTCTCAGTGTGTGTGTCTGCGTGCGTGCATGTGTGTGTGTGTGTACCGTTGTAATGCACGTAACTCGAGAACCGTTTGCCCCACCGACTTCACATTCGACACACGCGTTCCACACCCCCACAGGGAGTGCAGTGCCAGGTATCGAGTCGGTCTGACCCACGGTTCTCCAGAACCACCACAAAAGGCTCTGGTCAGGCTCTGCCAGTGGGCCTAATCAGCCTAAGTCCCCCCACCTGTGCAATTCCCAGCCTCTGCCTCAGCCAATTGATTGCCATGGCAACCCCACACCTGCCAATTGATTACTTAACCAGTACACTTTTCACAGTCAGTTTGCACTCTTCAGGCACAGTCAGACAGACAGATACAGAGATCTCCATATACAGTATGGGCACAAAAGGGACACAGACAGATACAGGTAGTTAAAATGGGTGCCATGACAAGTTGACAACGGGTATTATTATGTTCCCAAGTTCCATCGTTCTCAAGTAGACCGGTAGCCGACGGGCACGTACAGGTCTAGTATTTCTAATACATTATAATAACTATATAATGCATACTAATCACTGTTATAGTGGTCATTGAGTGCTATAAAGTAAAACAAGTAGCATTCAATTCATGAAAGAACAACAGAAAATGTTTCTGCTTACTTCTTCTTGACTTATAATCACACTATAATGAATGCACTATAATGCAATATAACATTATGTATTACAACTATGGCAATTATCATACACTATGATCCTTGTAAAGTAGCATATCTCTCTCCAGCAATTATTACATATTATTATACTCGACCTCATAAATTCATTATACAATGTGTTGTTGTTATGAAGTATTGAGTTTATTGAGTTTAATAACAATAATTAAACAGTGTTATAAGCGGATTATAATGCCTTATAAGTATGTTTATAATGCATTATACAGACAAGGCCCGCCAAAACCCATTTTAGTCGACTAAATCAACTAGATTTAGTCGACTAAAATCTCATGACATTTAGTCGACTAAAACTAGACTAACACTAACACATTCCAGGTAACTAAAATGTGACTAAAACTAAATAAAAACTATATTCAAAAGACTATGACTAAAACTAAAATCAAAATGTGCTGCCAAAAACCACACTGCATCCGGAGCAACGTGTTATATTGATGGAGGACATGTCCACGTCTAGCTGTATTATTGTAACTTTACAACTAGAGTGTAGCTTACAATTTACTGCTCGCCTATAGACCAGTAAACTCTATCCATGGAAGAGTTGTGTTCCTCTTCCAGCAATATAAAAACATAAACTGCATGGTCCATTTTTAAATAATGACTGTGTCATGCGTGTGATGTGTGTGTTGTAAGACACACACACACACACACACACACACACACACACACACACACACACACACACAGCACAACTTTGTGATGAACGTTTTAGGATGCCAGACCCCTGATCTTTGTCCGCCCAAACTAATACCACTGAGAATTCTCCTCTCAACTGTGTAAACACTGAGAAGTTATTGCATGTTTGTATTTGTTACTGCAAGATCTCTCAAGGGCATCATTTAGTTCAGCACAATGAGTACGGTGTTCTGGTATGTATATACGTCGAAATGTGTGTGTGTGTGTGTGCGTGTGTGTGTGCGTGTGTGCGTTTAAGTAATTGTGGAAATACAGGTGCCAACGGTAACAGGTACGGTCGCCCCTAAACCATCTCGCCCCTCGATTTTGTTCCGCCGACCGCACCGACCGCGGTTCTTGTATTCTTTATTATGTTTTACTGAGAATAAGGTTAGAAATAGGGTTAGGCATAGTTTTACTGAGGTTAAGTTTAGGTATAGGGTTAGGTTTAGGCATAGTTTTACTGAGGTTGAGTTTAGGTATAGGGTTAGGTTTAGGCATAGTTTTACTGAGGTTGAGTTTAGGTATAGGGTTAGGTTTAGGCATGAGGTTAAGTTTAGGTATAGGGTTAGGTTTAGGCATAGTTTTACTGAGGTTAAGTTTAGGTACAGGGTTAGGTTCAGGCATAGTTTTTCTGAGGATATAAGGTTAGGAATAAGGTTAGGTTTAACCGTTTAAGCATAATTTACTTAGGTTATACTTTAGGAATACCAGGCTGTGCCGGGGCGAGTTGGTAAATCACTGTCTTGTTCTCCATCACGGTATCGTTGCTTAACAGAATGGTTGACCTATGTTAACTATAGCCTAGTTCAGAAGTTCTCAACGTTTTTGGACGGAGACCCCCGGAAATGCTTTGGCCATGTCTCGCGACCCCCGCCCCTTCCCGCCCCTTCCCGCCCCCCTCCCCAACCCCAATACAAACTGACTGCAAAAATAACCTTAATAGAGAAAATATATCATAAATGAATACTGAAACCAGATATAATCATTAAGGAAAATGTATGCATGTACTATGTGTACTATATGTAAACTCTTAAATTCCATTTTCCAGCCATTCAGTTGCAAAAAATAATAATAATAATAATTCGGGGACCCCCCAAAATGATTTGGCGACCCCCCCCCCCATGGTGGGTCGCGACCCACAGGTTGAGAACCCTAGTTCAGTGGCTTTCAGAAAGCTTTGTCCGAGATTTGTTCAGAAGAAAATATATCTCAAATTCTCAATGTAGGTCAAAGGAAATGATTAATTTGAATGATTGCTTGTGGTTAAACCAAAGTAGATCACCCAATCTTCCCCAAAGAAATGCATTTTTTCAGTTGCTTGCCTTTTCCATGCAGCTACCACTGCATTGTGATTGTTTTTTTTTAAACGTTCAGGACGGGAACCCCTTTTGGTGTTTTAAGCATTATGTTATGCTTTAGCTGTTGAAAAATAGCAGATCTACAAGCTCATAGCGCGGCACTGAGTGCCAAGTGCCGAATATATAGGCTATTCTTTCACAGCGAACATTTTTAACTCAAATCTTTACTTCTGGGTGAGGTCCCTGGAACAACATATTTTCAGATGGGGGTCCGCGGCCAAATACAGATAATTCTGGGGGTCCTTAACATGGGAAAGGTTGAGCACCACTGACATAGAAACATGGGTTTTTCAGAAAACGTTTAGGATTTAGAAGACATTTTTTTTAGAATCGGCCTAAATGGGTGCCAGAGTTGGCACACATGTGTGCTCGCTTACCAAAGTAATTGACGATACAAGCGTTTTAGAACTATACCAGCCTAACAAACTATGTTCACTTTACTTTAGTTTCTCCTGGGATTCTTACCAGCTCCGGTTGCTCTGATGTTTGTGTCCTGGCTACTGTTTTGCTACTATTTCATGTAATTGCACATCACCGCATGTCATCACTCCAGTCAGTGCCATTTCTTATTTCTGCAATTTGAAAGTTGCATATTTTTTTCCACCACATGAACCCTATCATCCCTATTGGCAAATATTTGTGGGGAATAGAGAAACTTATCAGCGAGAATAACAGATCTACAAGCATCCCAACACAGGTCAAGTCTGCCCCTTTAAGGGTAGTCGGTGCATAAAAGGGGTGACCAGGTTTGAGGTCTCGATCATGTTTGGTCAGAAGCCTGATTTGAGGTGTGTATATATCCTAGTAGTCCTTGGTAAGAAAACCTCAAACAAAATGTGTTATTGAGTTAATGTTGATGCTTTGATCATTCATTTTCATTATATGGGGATATATTTTAATTAGTGACATTTAATATATTCCATTTACAGAGTTCGGCTTCAATGTTTTGTGAAGGGGAGCACACAACATCCCATCTCTGCTCCCGGAGTCAAAAGTCAAAGTCGTACTATTTGTCACACACGTTACAGCAGTGGAATTTGTTCTCCGCATTTGACCCATCTCTTGGAGAGGTGAGCCGCAGCCGTGCCACGCTCGGGAATCATTTGATTAGTAGATTTGACCCCCCAATCCAACCCATTGATGCTGAGTGCCAGCAGGACGAGATTGAGTCCCATTTTTAGTCTTTGGTATGACCCGGCCGGGGATCGAACCCCAACCTCCCAGTTTCAGGGCGGACACTCTAACCACAAGGCCACTGTCTGGTTACAAGGCAGTAAAGGGTATAGGGGAATGGGTTTTCTAGGGGTTTTTGACATGGGGGCAATTGATTGATTGATTGATTAACATCATTAGCTTCTCTGAAACCAAACTTGATGAGTCAACCAAAGACCCAGAAGTTGAAATAGAGAACTATTCTTTGATCAGAAACGACAGAAACAGGCATGGTGGTGGCGTGTGTATGTATATTCACAAAGACACTGAATATGTTACTCGTACTGACTTACAGCATGATGAAATTGAAACTGTGTGGGTTGAATTAATTTTCAAAAAAGCTAAATCAGTATTAGTGGGCACCGTCTACAGACCGCCTGACCAACATGGGTTCTATGATATACTTGAGGGGTGCTTAGCTGAGGAGGAATGTGTAGAGAAAATCCTGATTGGCGACTACAATACAGACATGCAACGTAAGGAAGCACCTGTGTTTAAGTCATTCAGTAAGTTCTGTGATCTACATAGTGTCAGTCAGCTAATTACCCAACCCACTAGAGTGTGTGATTCTACTCAAACTGTCATTGATCTCATTCTGTCCTCGGACAAATCCAGAATCTCCAAGAAAGGGGTTATTGTATGTAGGCTTAGTGATCATTTTATGATATTCTGTACCCGCAAAATACAAAAACTTAAGACCGGCTGCCACAAAACAGTCATATCAAGGGACCTCAAAACCTACTCTAGTGAGGTCTTTAACCAAGTATTGGAGAGTCTGGATTGGTCCGATGAGCTTAAAAGCACACTTGTCGAAGAAGCTTGGCTTGGCTTCAAAACCAAATTTACATCAGTACTGAACAACATGGCTCCTTTGAGAACCACCAGGGGCAAAACCCGCTCGGAACCATGGATGAATTCGGACATACTGGCTGCAATGAAAGCCAGAGACAAAAAATGCTCTGAAGTTCTAAAATGCAAGTCAAAGCTAGCCAAGCGCTTCGACAGTGTTCGCCAAGCTCGTTTGAACAACCTAAATACACAACGAATCAAACTACGAAACAGTGTAACTGCCATGACCAAATCAGCTAAAAGTAACTTCATTAATGATAAAGCTCAGGAAAACAAAAACAATCCTCATGAGCTCTGGAAGCTACTAAACAATCAACTAAGCTATGGTCAGAAACTAAAAACCAGATTTTCGAACATAAACATCAAATCTGACAACACTCTCATCACTGACAACCTTGATGTGGCCAACTACTTGAATATCTTCTTTACAAACATAGCAACAACTCTGGTTAACAAACTGCCCTCCCACTCTGGGCTCTTTGGTGTAGAGCACATTACAACCTTCTACAAAAACCTAGGTGTTTGTAAAGACGATTTTAAACTAGTTATGGTAACAACTGATGAGGTAATTAAGAAACTGAGTGCCCTCCAACCCCACAAGGCCACAGGCCATGACAACATTCCCTCCAAATTTCTCAGAGACTCAGCCATCTCTATAGCTCCAATCATCACCCACATAGTAAACCTCTCCATCAAACAGGGACAGGTCCCCCAAGATTTCAAACTGGCCAAAGTAACCCCCTTGCACAAGAAAGGGAGTAAATTAGACCCCGGCAACTACCGCCCTATTTCTATTCTTAGTTCCATCTCGAAAGTGATGGAAAAAATAGTCTATGAACAGGTTGAAAAGTATCTTGCCACTAATAAATTATTGTACGAGTTCCAATCTGGCTTCAGAACATCCCACTCCACTGACACATGCCTTCTCTATTTGAGCGACCACATCAAACAAGAGGTGGACGCTGGCAAATACTGCGGCATGGTCATGCTGGACCTCCAAAAGGCTTTTGACACCGTGAACCACTCCATACTGGTTAACAAGCTAAAAGCAATTGGTTTCGATAGCACATCAGTGAGCTGGATGCAATCCTACCTGGAGGGGAGAGAACAGATGGTGGAAGTGAACGGAACACTGTCCACCCCCCTCCCAGTGAGCTGTGGCGTTCCACAAGGAAGCATACTAGGGCCTCTACTGTTCCTAATATATGTAAACGACATGACTTCAGCCTGTGACTGCAACTTGTTCCTGTTCGCAGATGACTCAGCACTGCTGGTCTCGGACAAACTGCAGGTTGAAAATGCCCTCAGCTCTGAACTCGGTAGAATCTGCACCTGGCTCGCTGATAACAAACTATCTTTACACCTGGGAAAAACTGAATCCATTCTCTTTGGCTCTATTAGTAATCTCAGCAAGGCAAATGGCTTCTTGGTTAGAGTGGGTGACAATGTTATCACACGTAAAGATGAAATTACCTACCTAGGTTCCATCCTGGAGGCTAATCTTTCCGGTGATAAAATGGCCACCAACGTAATCAAAAAAGTCAACCATAGAACAAGATTCCTCTACAGGATCTCCTCACTGGTCAACAAAAACACCTTGAAGACCTTAACAGGAGCCCTTGTACAGGGTTTCTTTGACTATGCATGCACCTCCTGGTACCACAGCACCTCAAAGGCCCTTAAAACCAGGCTCCAGACTTCCCAAAACAAACTGGTCAGGCTCCTACTTGATCTAGCCCCCCGAACCCACCTCACCCCTGCCCACTTCGACAGGCTGGAATGGCTTAGGGTCGACGACAGAGTACAGCATCTTGCAATGGGTCTGGTCCACAAGATTCGATACACCACCAAGATACCCATGTACCTGTCTAGATACTTCCTAAATGTTAACGAAGTCCACACCCACAACACCAGAGGGAGTGCAACGAACCATGTACAACCCAGATTCGGCACAAACAAGGGACTAAATTCTTTTCGCTCCTATGCCACCAAAATGTGGAACGCCCTACCAACTGTCATTAAGACATGCGAATCCCTTGACTCCTTCAAAACCGCTCTCAAAGGGCACCTACGGATGGCTGCAATTCGAAACTGGCCCCCGTAAAATCTGAATCCCCCCCCCGCCCCCCCCTTCTTTCCCCTCACTGTATATATTTCTTTTCCCTTTTTACCTCCTTTTTGATGAATTCCTTTTTGATGAATTCCTGTTCTGTCTATAGAAGTGTCTATTTGTACGTCTCTAAATGTTTTGATGATTTGAACATGGTGGACCCTGTTGGAAACAAGTGTAATGCTTAATTGGGTCGTCCACTCACAGTTAACAGCCTTTGTATTGAGTTTGTGCTTGAAATGTACTGTAATTCTGCAAACTGTTAATAAATTCTTCAATCAATCAATCAATTAGTCAACTGTGAGCCTAATTTATCCTCTAGTCCTTTTTCATATGCTATTTGAGCCACGGACGGACCACCATTTGATGACATTAGCCTCCCTGACATTAGCCTCCCTGCCATGTTGGTATCATAGGAGAGATAACAGGCAAACATTGGATTGTGTAGACTTCTTGTAAATTAAGTAATGCAGATGTTTAACAATAATGTAACTCTTGAGAGCGTAAAATGGTTCTCAAAAGGTCAACATTTCGGCCCTGACATTTGGCCCACCACAACCGGCAAGCAGATAGCATACTCTACCGCCCAGCTTTGTCGAGGCACACACAAACACACAAGCCCTAATACCAATACTGAAAAACATCCCTCCATGTGTAAGTGGGCTTATTATAACATAATTCTGTTCTTAAGAAATATGTTTGTTTAATTCCATATTAAAATAACAACGCACATTTTGGAATGGGGGACATTAGATAGATAGATAGATAGATAGATAGATAGATAGATAGATAGATAGATAGAGTTAACACAGGTTGTCATTTTACAAAATAATACATGTCTTAATTCTTCATATAATGGGCAGTAAAACAAAAAATAATTTAATTTTCAATTTCTTTCAAATCACACACTAAACACACTCTGTCCTCCTCAGGAGTACCAATAAATTACCCGTTTCTAAAGCTAATGCCTGGTATGGTACCAGAATGCAGCTGTGCACAAAAATATCTCTGACTTTTGGATACATTTGTGTAACATAAGGTTTATATAATATCTAATTGCTCCTGAAGAAACAGTGTGGGCTTGAGTATCTCGCTACTTTTTTTTATTAAGAAGAAATATGATACAGACAATTCAAGTAAATTGTACAGCACAAGCAACAAAAACAGAAAATGAAAGACAAACATATACAGATAAACAATACATACAATACAATATATCAATACAACAAGTATCTCGCTATATGATGTACTGACCCCATGACGTCACAGCCCAGTAGCCAATGAAAACATGATGATGTATTGACCCCATGAAGTCACAGCCCAGTAGCCAATAAAAACATGATGATGTATTGACCCCTATGATGTCACAGCCCAGTAGCCAATGAAAACAGGGGGCGGGAATGAAGATACATTTTCTAGTTTATTTTGTGGGCTTGCTACTTGAGCCCTTACTTACAGTACATTAAGAAACTAAAGTACGGTATAATTCTGGGAAATTGAACAGTATGGTTGCTAGGTACAGTATGATGGTGATGTATTGAACCACATGACGTCACAAGGGGCGGAATAATGAAACTAAAACTGTTTTTGGGATTGCTAAATGGGCAATTACTATGGTCTGTTTTCCCTATAAGGGCAACCACACAAATAAAGGGTGTGGCCCTCTAGTGGCCGTGGGCCCGTGGCCCAAAGCGGTGGCTTACTATAGAGGTTCACACCTAGGTCACCTAGGCCGTAACACATCTGTGGTGACTGGCACACAAAACCCAGGAGTCAGAGGAACAGTTGCCTATTCCAAGGCGTTTTTATTTAGAAAAGTATAGAGGGACACTGATAGGGTTTCTCCAGCGAGGATTATCTTAGTCTCTACCCCTAGGTGGGGCGGTTGGGCAGTCAGTCGCGGGACCTCGTCTCTGGACTGTACTGGGGAGAGGGGACGGTCAGTACCGAATAGCTGACACGGTCAGTCACTATTCGATCCAACAAGGTCTCTCTCAAAGCTGGGGTACTCGGGCAGCGATCCTGTCACTCCTTTTTCCCACCGTCCGTATCAGTTCAGGTTCCTCTTCATATTCCTTCGGGTTTGTGTAGTTGCGCTATAAGTGACAGGCGCGCTCCCAGTGCGCGTGTAGCGTGCGCTCCGTATTAGCCTGGGGGGAATAAGACAGAGGTGTCAGCATGACAATTCACATAGTGGCATAGAATGACATGTGAATTAGTGGTTCTCGACTCACCGCCCTAGCAGTCTCGTAACGTGCTTCCTCACCCCCCGGAGTGTGATCTGTTCTGAGGCAGAGAGGACTCAGTTTTGTACTTGCGGTCTCCCTAATGGGTGAACACTGGTGACGCGCATCTCAGCTGGTCCAACAGGTGGCGGGGAATATACCTGGCTTCCAAAACCACTCCCAGTGTCCCTCTCCTGTCTCTCTGCCTCTGCTGGCCTCCGGGGGTATTCTTACCTGGGCGGTGATTTACCATCGAGACACCACATATCCCTCCCCCTAAGCGTTTGCTCGGCGTGGGCGGCTCTTCCTCCTCCTCGTACCGCCTGGATAGAGCGTCTGCGTGGGGGATGCTTCGTCCCGGCCTGTGCTCCACTTTGAACCTGTAGTCCTGCAGCTCCAGGAACCAGCGCGTGACGCGAGCATTCTTGTCCTTGTTAGTGGACATCCATTTGAGGGGGGCATGGTCAGTGATGAGTGTGAATGACCTGCCCCAGAGGTAGTAGCGTAAGTGGTGCACGGCCCACTTTATGGCCAGACACTCCTTTTCCACGGTCGCATAGTTCTTTTCATGATCCAGTAACTTGCGACTAATGAACGTGATCGGGTGTTCTTCTTCTCCGAAGGTTTGCGAGAGGACCGCTCCAAGCCCCGTCCCTGATGCGTCCGTGTGCAGCAGGAAGGGCTTAGAGAAGTCCGGCGCCTTTAAGACGGGTTCCGCGCACAGAGCGGCTTTGAGCTGTTGGAATGCCCCCTCCGCCTCGGGGTTCCACCTCACTGTGTGTGGGAGGCTCTTGCGCGTCAGCTCAAAGAGTGGGGCTGCAACAGTAGCGAAATTGTTAATAAATTTTTGATAATATGCCATTAAACCTAAGAACGATTTCACCTGCTTTTTGTTGACGGGGCGGGGCCAGTCCCGTATCCTCTCCACCTTCTTGCACTGGGGTTTGATGAAGCCACGGCCAATCGTGTGGCCGAGATAGTCCGTTTCTGTTAGGCCGATCTGGCATTTCTTTGCGTTGGCGGTTAGCGCGGCTTTGCGCAGGGCGCCTAGGACAGCCGCCAGATGTACCAGATGTTGGCTCCAGGTCTCGGAGTGGACTATTATGTCGTCCAGGTAGGCGGCGCTATAGGACCGATGGGGTCTCAGGACCCGGTCCATGAGCCGCTGGAACGTGGCTGGGGCTCCATGGACACCGAAGGGCAGCACTGTGTAGTGAAATAACCCGTCGGGGGTGGCGAACGCTGTCTTCGCCTTGGCTCGGTCGGTGAGGCCCACTTGCCAGTATCCTTTAGTGAGGTCCAACGTCGAGACGAAACGGGCCGGTCCCAGCCGGTCCACCAATTCGTCGGACCTCGGCATGGGATACGCGTCGAAGAGCGACACCTCGTTCAGCTTCCTAAAATCGTTACAGAACCGGAGGGAGCCGTCCGGCTTGGGCACAATGACAATGGGACTGGACCAAGGGCTGAAGGACTCCTCGATTACTCCTAACTCCAACATCTTTTTGACCTCGTCGCGGATCGCGAGCCGCCGGGCCTCCGGGATGCGATATGGGCGTTGTCTCACTATTTTCCCTGGCTCAGTGATGATGTCATGGCGTATGACGTGGGTGCGGCCGGGGATTTCGGAGAAGCGGTCTCGGTACCGGCCGAGGAGCTCCTTCACGTCCTGGGTCTGACTGGGGGACAAGTCCCCGCCGATGGGGACCTCGGCGATATTCTGAGGAGAGATAGAGTTCAACAAGGCGGGCAGGGGCATCTCTTCAGGCTGCTGCCATCTTTTTAATAGATTTACGTGATAAATAATCTCTCCTTTTCGGCGGCCGGGCCGTCGCACCTTGTAATTGACGGCTCCCGTCTTCTCCACAACCTCATATGGCCCCTGCCATTTAGCTAGGAATTTACATTCCGACGTGGGGATTAATACTAGCACTTTATCACCCACCTGGAATTCCCTCTGCGTGGCCCCACGGTTGTAGACGCGGCACTGGGCCTGCTGTGCCTGCTTCATGTGCTCTCTGACAAGCGGCCAAATCCTCTTGGCTCGCGCCTGCATTTGCTCTACGTGATCGATCACGCTCCTGTGTGGGGATGGCTCGCTCTCCCAGGCCTCTCGTGCCAGGTCCAATAATCCGCGCGGCTGTCGTCCGTAGAGCAGCTCGAATGGGGAAAACCCTGTAGAGGCCTGGGGAACTTCACGTATAGCAAACATCACATATGGAAGCAGCTTGTCCCAGTCCTTGCCATCGATATCGGGTAGTTTCTTCAACATTTTCTTTAATGTCTGATTAAAGCGTTCTACGAGCCCGTCGGTCTCGGGGTGATAAACAGACGTTTTAATTCGCTTTATTTTTAGCCACTTATATAGCTGCGTGATGACTTGAGCCATGAAACAGGTGCCCTGATCCGAAAGGACGGAATCCGGGATCCCCACCCGGCTAATCAACATGAGGAGTTCGTGCGCCACGGCTTTAGCCGTGGCAGCGCGTAACGGTATCGCCTCGGGGTACCGAGTAGCGTAATCTAGGATTACTAGGATGTATCTGTGGCCCCGGTTCGTTTTAGGCAGCGGGCCCACAATGTCCACGGCAATGCGAGAGAACGGTACCTCGATAATGGGTAGTGGGATAAGTGGGTTGCGCTGTGAGGGGCGTGGAGCGGTTAGTTGGCACTCCGGACAGCTCCTGCAATAATCTTCTATGGCTTTCTTCACGCCTGGCCAATAAAAGCGGTCTAGTACACGATCGTGTGTTTTTTGGACTCCCAGATGAGCACCTAGTTGGTGAGAGTGGGCTAAATATAGTACACGGCTCACGTATGGCTTTGGCACTAATAGCTGTTCTATGACGCGGCCGTCGCGGCTCTTTACCCCCCGGTACAATAGCCCTCGTTTCACAGCGAAATAAGGAGTAACTATTTCACTCACCCCATCGCAGAGTTGGCCATCGATAGTAGACACTTGCTCCCGGGCGCCGCGGAGGTTAGGATCCTCCCACTGGAGGGTGGCGTACTCGCCACGGGACGGGGTCTCTCTCTGCTCGGCGGTCGGGAACTCTGCGAAGGGGTCCGGGCTCTCTGTGGAGCGGGGTTCATAGCCCGGCGCGTCTCGGTCATCTTCGGGGCTATTCGGCTGGCTGGAGTCGGAAGAGCTCGAGAGCGCTCGATTTCCTGCTCGGGCCGAGCCGTCGCTCGGAGCTTCCTCGTTGAGGCCACGGAATGCGGGGTAGGCGGCCCGCGGCGCGGTCGGTGGGTGGCGCCGGCGGGTCCGGCGTTGTCTACGGGGTCGCTCTGCTCGTCGTCCCGGGTTCCAGTAGCGCTCGAAGATCGAGCAATCGTAGCCTAGGAGGAGGGGGACCGGTAGTTCTGGAACGACGCCAGCTGCCACCACGGCATCCCCTCGGGGCGTCTGGATACGCACCGCTGCTGTGGGGTAGTGGCGCACGTCCCCGTGGACGCAGGTGACGGGGACAGTCTCAGGGCTTAGCGGTCCGGCCAGGTCCGCGCGCACGAGCGTGACCGCACTTCCAGAGTCCAGAATGGCTTGTGCATCGGTGCCATCGATTTTCACAGGGATAGTGAATTGTTGGCCCTGCTCGCTCTGGGTGTGTAACGTGGGGCGGTTGCTCTCCGAGGACACGCTGGCCATGGAAACGTCACGGTCTCGCTCGGGGCAGGCCCAAGCGATGTGGTCTATTCTCCCACATACGTAGCACTTCCGGGGCTTGTCTGCTCGAGGGGACCGGTCGGAACCGCCACCACGGCCCTGTGGTGGCTGGCCTTGTGGCGGCCCTTTGGACTGGCGGCGGTCTCGGCCAGACCGCTCCTCGGTGGCGGGTTTGGGTGCCTCGGTGCGCGTGTGTTTCATCATGTCACGGGTGACTTGCCAATTTTCTAATATTTCCACCAACCTGTCGGCGGAGCCGGGGCTCACCTGTGCGACGTGCTGTCGAGCCTCTGGTGGCAGAGCACGTATGCATTTATCGATGACCACCCTCTCCATCCATGGCATGTCACCGTCTGCGATTAGCCATTTGCCGGTGAGGCGCGTGAGTGCGGCGACCTGGGCGCGGGGTGGCTGGTGAATGGAATATGTCCAATTGTGGAATTTTTGAGCCCGGGCGGGGAGGCTGTTGCCCTGGCTGGCTAGCACAGCGGCTTTCAGTCTCTGATAATCACGGGCCTCTGCGAGTGTCAGGTCACAGCATACCTGTTGCGGCTCTCCAGTCAGGAAGCCGGAGATTATGGATCCCCAGTCTGCAACCGGCCATCGCTCTCGGGCGGCTATCCGCTCGAAGAGCTCGAGGTAGGCCGAGATATCGTCTTGGGTCGTCAGTTTCGAGAGCACATCCCCCGGGGGTCGGCCGGCGACATTATCTCGTCGTAGGCTCTGTGCCATCTGGTGCACGGCCGCCTGTAATTCAGCCTGGTTCTGCATCAGGGCGGCAATAGCGTTGTTCTGCTCCATAATGCGTGTTTTCTTTTTTTTCTCTTTTTTTTTTTTTTTTTTTTAACGTGAACCAGTCATGCCCGCATGCTCCACCATTTGTGGTGACTGGCACACAAAACCCAGGAGTCAGAGGAACAGTTGCCTATTCCAAGGCGTTTTTATTTAGAAAAGTATAGAGGGACACTGATAGGGTTTCTCCAGCGAGGATTATCTTAGTCTCTACCCCTAGGTGGGGCGGTTGGGCAGTCAGTCGCGGGACCTCGTCTCTGGACTGTACTGGGGAGAGGGGACGGTCAGTACAGAATAGCTGACACGGTCAGTCACTATTCGATCCAACAAGGTCTCTCTCAAAGCTGGGGTACTCGGGCAGCGATCCTGTCACTCCTTTTTCCCACCGTCCGTATCAGTTCAGGTTCCTCTTCATATTCCTTCGGGTTTGTGTAGTTGCGCTATAAGTGACAGGCGCGCTCCCAGTGCGCGTGTAGCGTGCGCTCCGTATTAGCCTGGGGGGAATAAGACAGAGGTGTCAGCATGACAATTCACATAGTGGCATAGAATGACATGTGAATTAGTGGTTCTCGACTCACCGCCCTAGCAGTCTCGTAACGTGCTTCCTCACCCCCCGGAGTGTGATCTGTTCTGAGGCAGAGAGGACTCAGTTTTGTACTTGCGGTCTCCCTAATGGGTGAACACTGGTGACGCGCATCTCAGCTGGTCCAACAGGTGGCGGGGAATATACCTGGCTTCCAAAACCACTCCCAGTGTCCCTCTCCTGTCTCTCTGCCTCTGCTGGCCTCCGGGGGTATTCTTACCTGGGCGGTGATTTACCATCGAGACACCACACATCCTTAAGCATATTTTAATATATAGGACGTGCATAATTTATTCCTGAATAATTTACTGCAGGGACAACTTCACGTTCTTCTTCTTTTTGATGTCAGAGGGGACACGTTCCCTCCGTCCCCACTGAGACCAGCGTCCATGTTGACAGGAGAGATGATCAGAGGAGCAGAGTTTCTACCGCCATAATTAAGACATGGACTGAAGAAGGAAAAGAGTTTCTCAGTGAAGGTGCAGCCAGTGAAAGAGTAGAGATGAACTCTGGCCTTGGCGTCATAAAAGGAGACCAGACCCTCCTCATAATCCACAAACACTCCCACTTTCTGGAGCTCCTCTCTTACAGGGAGGGGGACAGCAGGGTCGGCATTAACCCAGTAAACATTCCCATAATTAGAGCCTATTGTCCAGTAACCCTCGTTGGGACTCAGTTTGTCGTCTCCCTTCCTGTCGATGGACTCTCTGGCCAATCCTAGTTCCCACTTAGTCTTCCCGTTAACCTGAACCTCATAGTAGAACCTTCCTGAAGATAAGCTTTGTTTTCCTAAGACACCAACACATGGAGAGAATCTCTCCCTGTTGTCAGGAGCAATCATCTTTATGTCTCCATGACGGCGATGACGCACTTGTTTTCCATCATCAGACAGAATGAGTTTGGGATGTGCTGTATCAGGGTCCAGAGTTACATCCACTGCATATTTTTGGATCCTCCTCAGCTCAGCATCACCCAGCTTCTTCTCCATCTCTGCACTGAGTGTCTTCAGATGAGCCACAGCTGTCCTCACAGTCTCCACATATGAAGACTGAAGGACATTGACCTTTGTCCAGTCCTTGGTGGGTGGAGGGGTGTTGATTGGTGTGAAGTTCTGAAGGAGGTGGTCTTCAGTTTGTGAGCGCTGCTTCAGCTCAGAGATTCTGTCCTCTAACTGAGTCATTTCCTTTTTCAAATCTTTAATGAAGCCTTCAGCCTGTTTCTCTGTAGTTTTCTTCTTCTCTTCAATCACGTCAAGGATCTCAGCCTGGCTTCTCTCAATACAGCTGATCAGAGCAGTGAAGATCTGCACACTGTCTGCTATGACTGCATCTCCATCTTTCCTGCTGATCTCTTCCAAGTGTTTGACCTCCTGGATCTTCACTCGTCTCTCCTGGATCATCTGCTGGATTTCAGCCTCTGTCTTTGCTTCATATTCTTCTTTCCACTTGTGACTCCTGAACTGATGAACCATCTCAGAAACTGAGGTATCGGTGGATACTTCTGGTCTCTCGTCGAAGACCTTTGCACACAGCGGACACCTGCACACGTCGTTGGTGTCCCAGTAGCGTGTGATACAGGTTCTGCAGTAGTTGTGTCCACATGGAGTTCTGATTGGATCGGTGAACACATCCAGACAGATAGCACAACGTAAGTCCTCTTCAGTTGGGAGAGCGCACATGGAAGCCATCTCTTCACACTCAGAATAAAAGTGTAGGAGGTGGTGAATGGTGTTGTCTCAGTGTGGGCTCTACTTTTATACCAGGTGCTGTGACGTCGTCAGAGTGATGTCACTGTGACGACAAGCTGTGCCCACACACAGACTTACGTGTCAGCCTTGCCCAAATAAGGAGTTCTGTGATGTCATGCTGGCCTCCTAAGTACACTGATCTTTAATGTTAGGTATAGCCATAGCAACCCAAAATCAACAAACTGATCTCTTCGGAAATCTATGAGATGGAATCTCCATATATGGGCATACAGGGTACACCCTAGACACAGATACTGATATCTCCATATATGGGCATAATTGGCACATACAGAGATCATATTTATAGGCATATGTGAGCCGGTGGAAATGTAGATGTGTTTGGTTTATTATAATTTTTGTGCTTTGCTGTGTTATACTTTTGCATGTTTGTTGAAATGTTTTTCTTTAAGTTGCCGTAGAGTGAGATTATTGTCGAGTGATTTAACTTTATTGTTTTGCTTATTATTTGCGTTGCCGTTGCATGATATTTTATTATTTTATATAACCTTTATGTTTCCACTTTCGCTGCGTTGAGTAGTTGTGGCGATTTGTACAAAACGGGTACAAAGCGGGCTACTCCTGAAAAGTTTAGGAGCCAATCGTAGCCAATGAGGGTGGATTATGAGAAATCAAACAAACCCGTCTTGATCACATGACTATGGAGAGCATGTGTACGGATTTGCGTGAAATTTGGATACAATCTGAAGGAGTAATATTAGAAAATGTGTTTTACATATGTCGGCCTTCTGGTGGCGCTATAAAGAGCAGATGTGAAACATTCCAGGCAAAGGTTTTTCCTTGGCCTCTAGGGAGTTGGCATACAAAGTTATTCACAGATCCGTGCAGTTAGAGGTAAAAACACTTTTCGGCCAGTTATAGCGCCACCATGAGGCTGAGTTGAAAATGTTCATGGGGCATTTCTTCCTCTGCCTAGTGGGAATGTGCGTGCACAATTTCACGGAAATCACATGATGTGTTCATGATTTGCAGCATTTTGTTTGAAACCGAGCACTCCTGCAAACTTTGGAAGCCAATCTTAGCCAATCAGGATGGAGTCTGAGAAATCTGAAAGACCCGTTTCGTTGAATGGCTCTAGAGAGACCGTGTACCAATTTGCGTGATGTTTGGACAAAATATGTAGGTGTACTGTCCAAAAACTTGTTTTGCACAAAGCGGCGTCCTGGTGGCGCTATAAAAGGCCATTCTGGAAATTTTGGGGCAGAGGTTCATCGTTGGCATCCAGGGAGTGTGTGTGCAAAATTTGGCATCGACCGGGTTAACGGTGCCGGAGATTAGCTGTTCACAGACGGACGGACACACGGACGGACGGACACACGGACACACGGACGGACGGACACACGGACACACGGACGGAGTGCAAAACATACTCTCTCCCCATGCCATCGGCCTGGTGGAGACAATAAACAATACATACAATACAATATATCAATACAACAAGTATCTCGCTATATGATGTACTGACCCCATGACGTCACAGCCCAGTAGCCAATGAAAACATGATGATGTATTGACCCCATGAAGTCACAGCCCAGTAGCCAATAAAAACATGATGATGTATTGACCCCTATGATGTCACAGCCCAGTAGCCAATGAAAACAGGGGGCGGGAATGAAGATACATTTTCTAGTTTATTTTGTGGGCTTGCTACTTGAGCCCTTACTTACAGTACATTAAGAAACTAAAGTACGGTATAATTCTGGGAAATTGAACAGTATGGTTGCTAGGTACAGTATGATGGTGATGTATTGAACCACATGACGTCACAAGGGGCGGAATAATGAAACTAAAACTGTTTTTGGGATTGCTAAATGGGCAATTACTATGGTCTGTTTTCCCTATAAGGGCAACCACACAAATAAAGGGTGTGGCCCTCTAGTGGCCGTGGGCCTGTGGCCCAAAGCGGTGGCTTACTATAGAGGTTCACACCTAGGTCACCTAGGCCGTAACACATCCTTAAGCATATTTTAATATATAGGACGTGCATAATTTATTCCTGAATAATTTACTGCAGGGACAACTTCACGTTCTTCTTCTTTTTGATGTCAGAGGGGACACGTTCCCTCCGTCCCCACTGAGACCAGCGTCCATGTTGACAGGAGAGATGATCAGAGGAGCAGAGTTTCTACCGCCATAATTAAGACATGGACTGAAGAAGGAAAAGAGTTTCTCAGTGAAGGTGCAGCCAGTGAAAGAGTAGAGATGAACTCTGGCCTTGGCGTCATAAAAGGAGACCAGACCCTCCTCATAATCCACAAACACTCCCACTTTCTGGAGCTCCTCTCTTACAGGGAGGGGGACAGCAGGGTCAGCATTAACCCAGTAACCATTCCCATAAATAAAGCCTATAGTCCAGTAACCCTCGTTGGGACTCAGTATGTCGTCTCCCTTCCTGTCGATGGACTCTCTGGCCAATCCTAGATCCCACTTAGTCTTGCCGTTAACCTGAACCTCATAGTAGAACCTTCCTGAAGATAAGCTTTGTTTTCCTAAAACACCAACACATGGAGAGAATCTCTCCCTGTTGTCAGGGACATTCTTATGTATGTCTCCATGACTCACTTGTTTTCCATCATCAGACAGAATGAGTTTGGGATGTGCTGTATCAGGGTCCAGAGTTACATCCACTGCATATTTTTGGATCCTCCTCAGCTCAGCATCACCCAGCTTCTTCTCCATCTCTGCACTGAGTGTCTTCAGATAAGCCACAGCTGTCCTCACAGTCCCCACATATGAAGACTGAAGGACATTGACCTTTGTCCAGTCCTTGGTGGGTGGAGGGGTGTTGATTGGTGTGAAGTTCTGAAGGAGGTGGAGGTGGTCTTCAGTTTGTGAGCGCTGCTTCAGCTCAGAGATTCTGTCCTCTAACTGAGTCATTTCCTTTTTCAAATCTTTAATGAAGCCTTCAGCCTGTTTCTCTGTAGTTTTCTTCTTCTCTTCAATCACGTCAAGGAGCTCAGCCTGGCTTCTCTCAATACAGCTGATCAGAGCAGTGAAGATCTGCACACTGTCTGCTATGACTGCATCTCCATCTTTCCTGCTGAGCTCTTCCAAGTGTTTGACCTCCTGGATCTTCACTCGTCTCTCCTGGATCATCTGCTGGATTTCAGCCTCTGTCTTTGCTTCATATTCTTCTTTCCACTTGTGACTCCTGAACTGATGAACCATCTCAGAAACTGAGGTATCGGTAGATACTTCTGGTCTCTCGTCGAAGACCTTTGCACACAGCGGACACCTGCACACGTCATTGGTGTCCCAGTAGCGTGTGATACAGGTTCTGCAGTAGTTGTGTCCACATGGAGTTCTGATTGGATCGGTGAACACATCCAGACAGATAGCACAACGTAAGTCCTCTTCAGTTGGGAGAGCACACATGGAAGCCATCTCTTCACACTCAGAATAAAAGTGTAGGAGGTGGTGAATGGTGTTGTCTCAGTGTGGGCTCTACTTTTATACCAGGTGCTGTGACGTCGTCAGAGTGATGTCACTGTGACGACAAGCTGCGCCCACACACAGACTTACGTGTCAGCCTTGCCCAAATAAGGAGTTCTGTGATGTCATGCTGGCCTCCTAAGTACACTGATCTTTAATGTTAGGTATAGCCATAGCAACCCAAAATCAACAAACTGATCTCTTCGGAAATCTATGAGATGGAATCTCCATATATGGGCATACAGGGTACACCCTAGACACAGATACTGATATCTCCATATATGGGCATAATTGGCACATACAGAGATCATATTTATAGGCATATGTGAGCCGGTGGAAATGTAGATGTGTTTGGTTTATTATAATTTTTGTGCTTTGCTGTGTTATACTTTTGCATGTTTGTTGAAATGTTTTTCTTTAAGTTGCCGTAGAGTGAGATTATTGTCGAGTGATTTAACTTTATTGTTTTGCTTATTATTTGCGTTGCCGTTGCATGATATTTTATTATTTTATATAACCTTTATGTTTCCACTGACTGCCACTAACCCACTGACTAATCAAGGACCTGCAGCTTTAAGGACCTGCACCTGGGTTGGGTGTGGTCAACCAGGAGCCCTATATAAGAGAAGACAGAGTGTTTGGGCCGGAGAGAGAGAAAGAGGAAGGAGAAGGCTGTGTTGGGAGAAGGAGGAATGGGGGCAGCTCCATGGGCTAGGGCCAGGACACTCCAGCTGGGGGCCAGCGGTAGCCATGATCGTTGAATACAGATGGGCTGTAAGTGCCATGAGAGCCAGCCCTTCGACACTGTAAGCGCCACGACCGCGGCCCCTGGCTGGTGTCATGGGGGGGCTGTCCGGAGAACATGAGAAAGACCCACAGAATGCAGCAGGGGGCGGAAAGAGCGATCGAGGGGACCGAGAGAGAGACGGACGAGGCTGGAGCGAGTGCTGCTTACGTGTCAGCGTAGGTGGCCGGTTCTGATGCCGGCCGCGGCTGTAAGTAACCTTCTGATGCAGTACTCGCTCACATACCTGTCTACCAGAGCCGTTTGATTAATAGAAGATGTTGGAACCGTTGTACTGGCCTACCTGCGTATGTGATTGCAGGAGCTGTTTGTGGAGTGGAAGAGTGACCAGGATATTCCAGACTACTCTTCCAGAGAACCTCCCCTGCACCAATCCCTACCTCTGCACTAATGTTGCACATGTTGAAGGACTAGAGTGTTTTAAGAGTTTTTAGCATTTGTGTTGTCTTTAATTGGTATTTTAGGTGCCCATGTAATTAGGCCTAATTTATAATAAATATTGTAATTTTGTATCTTCTTTATAGCCGGTTTCCGTTTCAGTCCTTCCTTGGTTTCCCATATCCTATTGCTATTTTTTTTACCTGGTTTTAATCTCGAACCTGAGTGTCCTTTTTATATAGAATTTCAGAGCCAGAGTTCCCTTTACTCTTTTAATCAAAGGGTGGCATAGTTGGCTACAAGACATTTTAAATGAGTATCACAGTACAAATGCACACGCACTTTAAAACAGTGCACTTTAAATATGTCTGTGTTCTTAAAGAGTTGTGTTTATAAATATAGTTTTCTTGTGACTTATTCGGCCACCCGTCACACATA
This sequence comes from Electrona antarctica, assembly GCF_951216825.1. Taxonomy (NCBI): domain Eukaryota; kingdom Metazoa; phylum Chordata; class Actinopteri; order Myctophiformes; family Myctophidae; genus Electrona; species Electrona antarctica. The sequence continues at coordinate 43,347,002 of NC_136790.1, forward strand.
CACACACTAAAAGCCCAACCTGCACCAATGAATGGCCACACTGGCCTTTAAACAGCCATAACTTTGGTTCGGTCTTCCTATTGGCTGGCCTTTAAACAGTCATTCCGGCCCTCCTTCTAAAAGAAGTTCTCAGCTCCGTCGGCCCAAGCCTGGTATCATTATTCAATTCATGCGTTCTCTCAGGACAGGTCCCTGCCCCCTTTAAACATGCAGTGGTTCAGCCACCAATTAAAAAGAAAAACCTTGACCCATCTATTCTCTAAAACTTCAGGCCCATCTCCCAGTTACCCTTCCTTTCCAAAGTTCTGGAAAGAAATGTGTACACACAACAATATTTCCTAACAAACCACGACCTCTACGAGAAGTTTCAATCTGGTTTTAGACACGGCCACAGCACCGAAACAGCCCTCCTGAAAGTTTTCAACGACCTCATTTTAACAGTTTACTCTGGTAGCCCTGCCATCTTAGTTCTTTTGGACCTCTCCGCTGCCTTCGATACGGTGGACCACAGAATCTTGATCTCATGGCTGGAACATCAGGTCGTCATCTCTGGCACTGCCCAAGCGTGGTTCAGGGCTCTATTCTGGCCCCTTTACTGTTTTTAAGGGGCGCTAGCCCCTTCTATAATCAGCTTTTGTCCCCACACGTCTCAATATTTTGCCATTGACAATGAACGGAGAAATTACGTCAGAATTCCGCTAAATATGATGTAAATTAAACATCAATAAATTAAACGCCATTGACATTGAAGGGAAAACTTATGTCATTATGTAAATGAGCATATCTGCTAACCAATCACATGTTGGTGCCGGTGGGAGTGCTTGGTCAATAAGGGACCACCTTATATAAGTACCTTATGTAGCAATGTCAAATGTCCGCTAACAATGTGTGATTTTTTTTATTATTAATTAATGAATTAATTAATTTTAGTATGTTATTTAGCACACCCAATACTAACAGAATCCTTTGAGAAACCTCTTCTGGAGTCACTGCAAACAGACCACTAGGGGGCGCGCCCGACCCATTTGTGGTGTTTTTTTGGAAACTTAAAAACCATGTCACATAAATCACTCCCCAGCATGGAGGTTCACACCTACGTGATGTCGCACATGGAGGTTCACACCTACGTGACGTCGCACAGAAAATCCCCCTGATGTGACCATATATGGACATCTCTGTACCTGTCAGTCCTTTTCACCTTCATGCTCATATATGGAGATCCCTGATGTCATCAGTATATATGCCCATATTTGGGCAAACCCCTATTTTCTGCCCAAATATGGAGCAGAGTGATTTTGTTTGTGCCTGATGAGATGACAACACGCCCTTAAGCGTATTGTAATATATATAGGAAGGTGCATAATGTATTTATGAATAATTTACTGCAGGGACAACTTCATGTTTTTCTTCTTTTTGAAGTCAGAGGGTACACGTTCCCTCCGTCCCCACCGACACCAGCGTCCATGCTGACAGGAGAGATGATCAGAGGAGCAGAGTTTCTACCGGCATCATTAAAACAGGGAATGAAGAATGGATGTAGTTTCTCAGTGAAGAAGGTGCAGCCAGTGAAAGAGTAGAGATGAACTCTAGCCTCCACATCATAAAAGGAGACCAGACTCTCCTCATAATCCACAAACACTCCCACTTTCTGGAGCTCCTCTCTTACAGGGAGGAGGACAGCAGGGTCAGCATTAGCCCAGTACTCATTCTCATAAATCAAACTTATAGACCAGTAACCGTTGTTGTGATTCATATAGATGTCTCCCTTCCTGTCGATGGACTCTCTGGCCAATCCTAGATCCCACTTAGTCTTCCCTTTAACCTGAACCTCATAGTAAAACTTTCCTGAGGAGAAGCCTTGTTTTCCTAAGACACCAACACATGGATAGAATCTCTCCCTGTTGTCAAGGACATTCTTCTGTACGTCTCCATGACTCACTTGTTTTCCATCATCAGAGAGGATGAGTTTGGGATGTGCTGTATCAGGGTCCAGAGTTACATCCACTGCATATTGTTGGATCCTCCTCAGCTGAGCATCATGCAGCTTCTTCTCCATCTCTTCACTGAGTGTCTTCTCCAGATGAGCCACGGCTGTCCTCACAGTCCCCACATATGAAGACTGAAGGACATTGACCTTTGTCCAGTCCTTGGTGGGTGGAGGGGTGTTGATTGGTGTGAAGTTCTGGAGGAGGTGGAGGTGGTCTTCAGTTTGTGAGCGCTGCTTCAGCTCAGAGATTCTGTCCTCTAACTGAGTCATTTCCTTTTTCAAATCTTTAATGAAGCCTTCAGCCTGTTTCTCTGTTGTTTTCTTCTTCTCTTCAATCACATCAAGGAGCTCAGCCTGGCTTCTCTCAATACAGCTGATCAGAGCAGTGAAGATCTGCACACTGTCTGCTATGACTGCATCTCCATCTTTCCTGCTGACCTCTTCCAAGTGTTTGACCTCCTGGATCTTCACTCGCCTCTCCTGGATCATCTGCTGGATTTCAGCCTCTATCTTTGCTTCATATTCTTCTTTCCACTTGTGACTCCTGAACTGATGAACCATCTCAGAAACTGAGGTATCGGTGGATACTTCTGGTCTCTCGTCGAAGACCTTTGCACACAGCGGACACCTGCACACATCGTTGGTGTCCCAGTAGCGTGTGATACAGGTTCTGCAGTAGTTGTGTCCACATGGAGTTCTGATTGGATCGGTGAACACGTCCAGACAGATAGCACAACGTAAGTCCTCTTCAGTTGGGAGAGCGCGCGTGGAAGCCATCTCTTCACTCTCGGAATAAAAGTGTACGAACTAAATAACTTCCTTTGTAAGAGAGAACTATTGTGATCCGGTAGGAGGCGATTGTCGTGTCAGTAAGAGGTTGTTTAAATATTTTAGTCTCAGTGTGGACTTTACCTTAGATACCAGGGTGCTGTGACATCATCACAGTGATGTCACTATGACGACAAGCCGCGCCCACACACGGATGTCCTTGTCAGCCTTGCTCAAATAAGGAGTTCTGTGATGTCACGCTGGCCTTCTAAGTGCACTGATCAGTATTGGTAGCCATAGCAACCCAAAATCAACAAACTGATTTCTTAGGGAAATCTATAACATGGAATCTATATATATGGGCATACAGGGTACACACATAGGCCCTCATGAATCAACGCGGTGTATTTTTGGGCGTTCTGATTGGATCGACAGGACGTTTCGATCCAATCAGATAAATGACAGGACGTGATAAATGAGGGCCATATAGCCTACTGATATCTCCATATATGGGCATACCGAGTACACACTTAAAGCCCAAACCGCACAAATGATTGGCCACGCTGGCCATAACTTTGGTTCTGTCTTCCTATTGGCTGGCCTTTAAACAGCCATAACTTTGGTTCTGTGTTCCTATTGGCTGGCCTTTAAACAGCCATAACTTTGGTTCTGTCTTCCTATTGGCTGGCCTTTAAACAGTCAAAACTTTGTTTCTGTCTTGCTATTGGCTGGCCTTTAAACAGCCATAACTTTGGTTCTGTCTTCCTATTGGCTGGCCTTTAAAAGCTATAACTTTGGTTCTGTCTTCCTATTGGCTGGCCTTTAAACAGCCATAACTTTGGTTCTGTGTTCCTATTGGCTGGTTTAGTTTAGTTTAGTTTATTTGATCATCCTTCAGTTTCAGATACAATATTTAAAGACAATGAATGGAAGCTGTTACAAAAACAAAACAAAACATGAAGATGATCAAAAGGAGTAGGCTGGCATTTAAACAGCCATAATAGAGCGTCGCAGTCCCGCCCCTTACCATGGACCAGGACATGATTCTCCGTTAATTTTCCTCATAGACATTTCAGAAAGTATTTATTTAAAGACGTTTACGCCGCGGACAAAGCCAACTCGAGTCGTGACAAATCATGACAACAAACACAATTTTTGGGGCCGAAAAAATAATTAGAAAGAAGAAAAAAACGGCAGGTTACAACACTTTTTTTGTTGTTTTTCTTCTTTGTAATTATTTGTTTGGTCCAAAATATTGTTTGTGTTGTCATGAGTTGTCACGACTCGAGTTGGCTTTGTCCGCGGCGTAACCGTCTTTAAATAAATACTTTAAGAAATGTCTATGGGAATAATGCATTGGGATTCATTTCCTGGTCCATGGTAGGGGGCGGGACTGCAACGCTCTATATTGGTTCTGTCTTCCTATAGAGCGTCGCAGTCGCGCCCCCCAGGGCCCAGGAAATGATTCCCTGTTCATTTTCCTCATAGACTTTTCAAAAAGTATTTATTTAAAGACCTTTTAAGCCTCGTACAAAGCCAACTCGAGTTGTGACAAATCATGACAACAAACACATTTTTTTGGGCCGAACAAAGAATTAGAAAGAAGAAAGAAACGGCAGGTTACAACAATTTTTTTGTTGTTTTTCTTCTTTGTAATGGTTTGTTTGGTCCAAAATATTGTGTTTATTGTCATCATTTGTCACAACTCGAGTTGGCTTTGTCTGCGGCGTAACCGTCTTTAAATAAATACTTTTTGAAATGTCTATGGGAAAAATGCATTGGGAATCATTTCCTGGGCCTGGCGTCGTCGGGGAAATGGGTCGGGACTGCGACACTCTATTGGCTGGCATTTTAACAGCCATAACTTTGGCCTTTACACAGCCTTAACATTGGTTCGCAGCATGTTACAGTCTCGAAATGTGGTTTATGGACTTAACCAATAGGGACAAGCTGTAATTGCTACAAGCTCACAATGCTTGGAGATATTGTGAGCTTGGAGATCTGCTATTTTCAAATGATATACTAATTCAGTATGGGAGAGTCAACCATATAGCCTACTGACCTACTGTACTTAATATTGGATTCAATTCAATATTGCATTGCATTCATTTTATTATTCTTACCACATTATTTTTACATACCATCTAATGTTTTCCTGCTGTGTGGTTAATGGTTATTATGGGATTTAAGAGCTTCTATTTATGTAATTTCTTAATTATCTTGAAAATGGCCAGCTGATCAATCAATAAATCAATCAATCAAACCTGCCAAACAGTCTCCCCAATGACCAAAACATTAACTACAGGCCTACTTTAAGTTTAGATCCCTAAATTAGTGTTTATTCAAAAGCCCATGTAGTTCAACAATCTAAACCTGCATGTAGTTTAACAATCTTTTGATTGATTGATTGATTGATTGATTGATCTAAACCCATGTAGTTTAACAATCTAAACCCATAGTTTAACAATCTAAACCCATGTAGTTTAACAATCTTGTTTTCTCTCAGAACAAAAATCCCCAGTAGCCACATTTATATACTGCTATACTGTAAAACTGTAGGCTACTACAATTGGAGGTATTTTGTTTTTTACTTTACTACTCCAGTCCAGTCTCCACTACTATTATTTGAAAACTTTCTTTACAATATTCAATATAATAGTTACTTTGTAGATTTTCCTTTTTTTCACAAAACATAGAGCATGCCTACATTAACCACTAAGCCCTAATAAAAACGTCTGGGTTTCCGAGGCTACACAACATATGCGTCACGATTTTCAAAAGATTTAAAATTGTATATACATTTTTGAATAGCCTACTTGAAATGGGACATTCTGATGCCAATTGGCCACCAGAACTTGAAATGGTAATTTGATGCTTCCGCGTCTCTCCAGCACGCTCCCATGAAGGAGTCCCGTACCGAACTGACTGAAGTGAAGACGGAGGAGGGAGCTTTGAGAGAGGTAGGCAGACACTCTGACCAACCAGCGTGACAACAACCTCCTCCTCCACAGTCCACAACAACAGCAGGGTCAGCAGCGACGTGACCAACTGAGTGACCACACCACGTTGTATTTAATAGCAAGACCTTTCTTATCAAAGTGCGGACATTCATACTGCGCTACTAATTGGCAGGCGACGACAGACAGACACATTCGAGGCAGGCAGAGCAGCAGAGTCACTCACAGAACCACCACCACCAGACGCGCACACGTTATTGTCGCGCTGCCTGCAAATAATATCACAAGAAGGAAGGAAGACCCGTCTGAAAGAAGATAAACGTAACAGTCAATTTCAAGTTCAGGTGAGTAGTATAGTAGCCTACGGTAAATTATAAACTCGCTGCGCTGCTGGGTTTCAAGTATTTGCTGGAGGTTGCATGGCAGGCAGCATGGCAAATGTTTGATGGCATGTCAGTGACAGCCAGGACAGTTGGCCCTGCAATGCAGGGTCAGGTGAGAGAGAGAGAGACAGTGAGACTTGTATTCTACTGTAATGATTGATGACCATATGAAATGTATAATTAGAAATCTTGTGCACTAGTCAAAGCAGTCACAGACAGTGACAGTTTTGCAGGTGAGTCAATTACAAATGCACCTTAGACTATTAAAGCCTAAATTTCATCAGTTCATGCATGCAATGTTCAGTGTAACAATAATACCACTTCATTAGGAAGAACTGAACATGGTTTTCATCACATAGTCTGCTCTATCTGATCTGATATGCAACTTGCAGCTGTAGGCCTATATAGGTGCGTGCCAACTAGGGTGTGTGTGTGTGTGTGTGTGTGTGTGTGTTTATGGCAGCATATACTCATTCCGACTGTAAAATCTCAGTTGTGACTCGGCATAATTAGCAATGCAGCACACATGTTTTTGTTTGTTTTCACTGTTCATCCTAATCTTCTCTGGTATAGTTATTGTGTCCAAAGAGAGGCTAAAATAGTGTTTTGAGTCTTATTTGCCATATAGGTTTACAATGGAAGTTGAACATCCATGATGAAGGTGTGATAGTTGTAATATTTGAGTTTGTCATATTTGAGTTAGAAATCTAAGCCCATGTGCGCACACTGCTGTTCAATCCCAATGCTATTGTAGACCTCCAGTAAGAGTAAATACCGTAGAAACATCAAAAGTCTACTGGAAAGTCAAGTGCTATGCCATTGCCAGACATGTACAGTAAATATATATGGGTGGATTTCAGCCAACTTATCCAAGAGGCCAGGACAGTTCAAATGAGGTTGCCTCGGGTGTAGTGCATGGGTTAGTGATCAACATGATGAAAAACCCACAGAGCGGATTTCTAAACCATTTTAGGCCTGATGTCGAAAAAAAAAAAAAAGTCTTCTAAATCCTGACAGTTTTCTGAAATACCTCATGTTTCTATATCAGTGGTGCTCAATATCTCAGGTCAACGATCCCAGAAATGATATGTATAATTGGCCACCGACCCCCATCTGAAAATATTTTCACGATTAAAAAGAAAATAGCAGATCTACAAGCTCGTATCGCGGCACTCGGTGCAGCACTATGAGCTTGTAGATCTGCTATTTTTCAATATAGATAAAGTATAACAGAATGCTTAAAAACACCAAAAGGGGTTCCCGTACAGTCTAGACTCTAGAGCAGTGACACTAAAAATTATAATTAATATAATAATAATAAGAGTACAGTTTTATACACGTTTATTTAATGCACATATTTGATTGCATTTATGCAGGCAGCTTAATAAAGTACTTTTGTTGGCTATACTTTACTGCAATATTTAGATATGTAATAAGGGGGCATGACGGAACCAAGTCAAAAACTAAAAATCCCCAAATTATATTCAGGGCGTTGTTTCTGAATTTGGTTTTGTTTTGTTTTAATTGGATATGTTCAGAGAGAGAGAGAGAGAGAGAGAGAGATGTACTTTATTATCCCCACAGGGAAATTGATACGTTAGAGCAGCATAATGTACAATGTAAAAAATAAACAACAGACAAACAAAAAAACACATTGGACACATTGTATGCGTATGGGGTGTCGATTTTTACATGAAGTGAAATAAGGTCAAGGACACGTCGTCGGTGACTTGGTGATTTGCAATGGTATATTTAGTTTTAAACTATTTTAAGAACAGTAGAAATGATGAACCAAGAAGTGACCTTTTATAAGTCAATGAAGAAACCACCATGATGACAGACATGTTCTGTGTTTTTGTGAAATGTGGATTAAAGGTCATATCTGAGCTTAATGATGACTCACTGGGGATACATTTAATTGTGTTCTATTATTTGTTAGGCAGGACTGCTAAGCCACAGAGTCCGTTGTCGTCATTTTCAGTTATAGTTCCTCTTCAGAATGTGTGTGTGTGACCCTCCGGTGTGACTTGTGACCACAACAAGTATGGGACAATTCAGACCTGGTAGCTGTCGTGAAATATTGTGTGTATTAATGTAATGTAATGTAATGTATTGTACGATACAGTACCACTAGCAGTCTGTCAATTATAGCAACATTCACAGCAGTTTTATGTCATTATATTGCCTATACTAGCTTGTGCGTGCGTGCGTGCGTGCGTGCGTGCGTGCGTGCGCATTTGGACTTTGTTCTGTGGTCATAAATGAAAGGAGTGTCCCCAGATACCGTGCACTGTTTATGTTGTCTCTCACATAGCCTGAAAGCCACTTTTAACTCTGCCCAGACACTGCCTACCGTTGGACACACTCCCTGTGCTCACACAATGAACAGCTTAACCACTTCTTAAAATGTATTCTTCCAGAGAGAGTCTTATAGAAACACTCTTAGAAGTCTTAGAGAAATGGACTTGAGTCACAAGTTGAGGCGTTGTGAGCTTGCCAGGATAGGCAGGCTATAGTACGGGTTCTGGTGGTTCACTAACTCTACGCACATAATTATGTGCAAAAGCACATATTTTACAAAAAACAAAGCATCCATAACATGATCCCCAGTTGTAGTTGTAATGCTTCTAATCATATTTCAAATGTGCGACTTTCCTACAGATGAGTTGATTTAGGTTTAGGTTTTATTTATTCGCACATAAAAAAGGTTTAAAACAGGAAAAATAAATTCATGCATATTAATATTGTGCAGGAGAAGTTAAGCCAAGTTAAGCAAGTTAAGCAGATCTACAAGCTCATGCTATTTTTGAAAAATCGTGAAAATGTGGCGCAAATCTTTGAATATATTCTTTCAGAGCCAAAGTTTTTAACTCAAATCTTTGCTTCTGGGGGGGTCCCTGGAACAACATATTTTCAGATGGGGGTCGGCAGCCAATTACATATAATCTTGGGGGTCCTTGACATAAAAGTTTTGAGAACCACTGACCAAAAAACTGTCATGACTTAGAAGGCATTTAATTTGTAGAATCGTTCCCAGGTCAAAATGGGTTAAAAGCCAAAAGGACTTCCCCTAATTTGAAGAATCAGACATTAAATAGAAACAAAACAATACCAGTAATACATTCAAATAGATATGCTTAAATACAAAATGACATGCAGTACATACATACAGTATGCATACGTTATATATATTACAAACAATATTTTATATTACAGTCATAACAACCCATCTGCAGATTTGATGAGAAGGATTTTAGCTTCATGCCATGCACAGTAATAGTATACGTTTGTCATACTGTATCAAGGCCTGACAGTATATTATGGTAGTGAACATCACAGCCACTTGGCTTTGTATTCATATGTTGATGCTCACTTGGAAATAATTTAATAACTCTTATAATAACTAGGAAAAAAAAGTTGCCGTTTGGGTGTTTGACCCCATCCTACCCCTGTCACGCATGCGGTGTCACATGCCTAAAATAGCGTCAAGCACCTGAGCTTGTCGATCTATTTTCGGCACACAGCACCGTCGCACAACGGTACGACAGTATAAATCAGGCTTTAAGAATCATTTGGAAATTGGACGGACGAGATTTGTGAGGCAGAACCGTTGCCATTGAAAGCTTCAGCACTTGGAACTGGTCTTCCATTGGATTCACATGAAATGAAATGATTACTATATTTACCCAGGGTATCTGGGCTAAGCTCAAGAACTTGTTTCCAGCCAGGCCCTGCTCATAGAACACATTTCATCGTAGTGGTTCAATGCCTTGTTCAAGGGCACTTCAGCGGTGGTAATTTTAACGTGTCGGACCGCTGATTCGAACTGGCGACCTTCCGGTATCAAGACCGCTCCGCAATCCGTTCGGCCACCGCTGCCACATACAGGATGATACATCATCCTGTATCACGTCAGTTTTTGGGGGGGATATTTGAAACTAAATCCAAGGATCTTTTTTTTTTTCTTACCATTATTCGGGAATGTCATAGGCATAAATGAAAAAAAGAAATGCAAACACAAAAGTTCCCCCCCCCCACAAAATGGCGAAAATAGCAGATTCTCAAGTATAAAATATAGGGCTTAAAACACATGAATCCTATAGTGACCCTATTTTGGACATGTGATAATAGGAGAATATTCTACAAAAATACACAAACATTCAGCGGAAATATATCTGCTATTTAAGACATAATGGAGGGGGGGAAAAGTTACAGGGTTTAAGCGGTTAAATTGATTGGCTCATCTCCACACAAAAGAATCCCACGTGTCTGCATGCACATGCACATGCACGCACGCACACACAAAGCACATGCACGCACACGCACACACACACACACACACACAGCTGCACACACACACGCACACGCACATGCACACACACCGTATATAATGAGTCCACTTGTCAGTGCACTTGAGAAAAGTTATTAAAAACAGAGCGGCAGGTCAGGAGGGGACCCTCTCTGCTGTCATGGGACCAAACGACAGGTCAGGAGGGGACCCTCTCTGCTGTCATGGGACCAAACGACAGCTCAGGATGGGACCCTCTCTGCTGTCATGGGACCAAACGACAGGTCAGGCGAGGGGACCCTCTCTGCTGTCATGGGACCAAACGACAGGTCAGGAGGGGACCCTCTCTGCTGTCATGGGACCAAACGACAGGTCAGGAGGGGACCCTCTCTGCTGTCATGGGTCCAAACGACAGCTCAGGAGGGGACCCTCTCTGCTGTCATGGGTCCAAACGACAGGTCAGGAGGGGACCCTCTCTGCTGTCATGGGACCAAACGACAGGTCAGGAGGGGACCCTCTCTGCTGTCATGGGTCCAAACGACAGGTCAGGCGAGGGGACCCTCTCTGCTGTCATGGGACCAAACGACAGGTCAGGCGAGGGGACCCTCTCTGCTGTCATGGGACCAAACGACAGGTCAGGAGGGGACCCTCTCTGCTGTCATGGGTCCAAACGACAGGTCAGGAGGGGACCCTCTCTGCTGTCATGGGTCCAAACGACAGGTCAGGAGGGGACCCTCTCTGCTGTCATGGGTCCAAACGACAGGTCAGGAGGGGACCCTCTCTGCTGTCATGGGTCCAAACGACAGGTCAGGCGAGGGGACCCTCTCTGCTGTCATGGGACCAAACGACAGGTCAGGCGAGGGGACCCTCTCTGCTGTCATGGGACCAAACGACAGGTCAGGAGGGGACCCTCTCTGCTGTCATGGGTCCAAACGACAGGTCAGGCGAGGGGACCCTCTCTGCTGTCATGGGACCAAACGACAGGTCAGGCGAGGGGACACTCTCTGCTGTCATGGGACCAAACGACAGGTCAGGAGGGGACCCTCTCTGCTGTCATGGGTCCAAACGACAGGTCAGGAGGGGACCCTCTCTGCTGTCATGGGTCCAAACGACAGGTCAGGAGGGGACCCTCTCTGCTGTCATGGGTCCAAACGACAGGTCAGGAGGGGACCCTCTCTGCTGTCATGGGTCCAAACGACAGGTCAGGCGAGGGGATCCTCTCTGCTGTCATGGGACCAAACGACAGGTCAGGAGGGGACCCTCTCTGCTGTCATGGGACCACATGTTGATTTATGTAGGATGCTCTGTGGCCCAGTGAATGACATCACCGTCACTAGGGATGTCCCGATCATGTTTTTTTGCTCCCGATCCGATTCCGATCATTTGATTTTAAGACATACAGTACCAATACTGATCTTTCCCGATCCGATCTTTATATTTTTATATAATACTTATGCCATATCACAATAGCAAATATCCTAATCACTCTAGTCTAGTTGTGTTGCCTTTCAATTATTGAAAGGCAAAATGTGACTATACTTTTATTAGAATGACTGTCATTGTGTTATTTTTCTATGAAAAGCATGGAATTATAGCAAAATAATGATGTATTGGTACAAATTGCGAACTACATTTATTTCATTTGAAATTATGACTGGAAGTGATTACTTCATAATCTGTGTTGATTTTGGCAGAAAAGTTTTGAATGAAAAATAATTTTATTTGAGTCATCTCAGTCACCTGAAATTCTTTAGTTTTAGTCATGCGATTTTAGTCGACTAAATCTACAGTTGTTTTTTCTCAACAAAAAAGCATTTTTGCGGGCCTTGCTGCCACCGTAATGGCTGATTTTACACTTGCTGAAAATAGCCGACCTACAAGCTCACAACACGTCACTGTCCCTTCCCTTCCTAGAAATGCAGTGGAGTCAAAATTACAATATTTCTAATCTAAAATGTACTGGAGTGAGAAGTAACTAGCTTGCAAAAAAACAAAAAATTACTTAACCCATTCTGAGCGGGAACCCCTTTAGCTGTTGAAAAATAGCAGATCTACGAGCTTGTAGGTCTGCTATTTTTGAAAGATCATGAAAATGTGGCGCAAATCTTTGAATATATATTCTTTCAGAGTGAGAATTATATATAATTTTTGGGGTCCTTGACAACAATTATTGAGCACCACTGATATAGAAACAGGTATTTCAGAAAACTGTCAGGATTTAGAAGACATTTATAGAATCGTCCTCAGGTCTAAATGTGTTAAGTGCAGTAGTCTAGTAAATGTACTTATATTAGTTGCTGTCCGTCAGCAGTGTTTGTCAAGGATACTCTTTGAGGCGAGCTCAAGTGGCATCATCTGTTCCACCACACTCTCTCATGTATTCCAATAATGCAAACATTGCCAACTCTTCCGTCGCCAACTCACTGCCCGGCCGTCATGTTATATACGATATAAATATATATATTTATATATATATATATTTATATATTACCTGTAAAAAAAATAAGTTTCCATATCGACACATAGAGAATAGAACATAGAGTATGCATCAATATTGATGTGTCTGTGATAGGCCGGTGATATAATAGTTAAAATGATCCTACAGTAAACGCCAATATGCAGACTTGTTTTGGCATTGTCCATTTTTAGAAGTTTCTCCCTCAGTTACTCTGGACACGTACTGTGTGTACTGTCAGTGCTGGAAAGTAACTAAGTACATTTGTGACTCTTTGAGTGGTGCAGCCACTCCTATAGACAGCTATGTGTGTCCCTGTGTCCCTGGGTCTGTCCCTGGCTGTGTCCCTGGATCTGTCCCTAGCTGGGTCCCTGGGTCTGTCCCTGGCTGGGTCCCTGGGTCTGTCCCTGGCTGGGTCCCTGGGTCTGTCCCTGGCTGTGTCCCTGGGTCTGTCCCTAGCTGTGTCCCTGGGTCTGTCCCTGGCTGTGTCCCTGGGTCTGTCCCTGGCGGGGTCCCTGGGTCTGTCCCTGGCTGGGTCCCTGGGTCTGTCCCTGGGTCTGTCCCTGGCTGGGTCCCTGGGTCTGTCCCTGGCTGGGTCCCTGGGTCTGTCCCTGGCTGGGTCCCTGGGTCTGTCCCTGGCTGTGTCCCTGGGTCTGTCCCTGGCTGGGTCCCTGGGTCTGTCCCTGGCTGGGTCCCTGGGTCTGTCCCTGGCTGGGTCCCTGGGTCTGTCCCTGGCTGGGTCCCTGGGTCTGTCCCTGGCTGGGTCCCTGGGTCTGTCCCTGGCTGGGTCTCTGGGTCTGTCCCTGGCTGGGTCTCTGGGTCTGTCCCTGGCTGGGTCCCTGGGTCTGTCCCTGGCTGGGTCTCTGGGTCTGTCCCTGGCTGGGTCCCTGGGTCTGTCCCTGGGTGGGTCCCTGGGTCTGTCCCTGGGTCTGTCCGAGCACGGAAATAGCGTTATAGTGGTTTGTTCACCACCAAGTGTCACTGTTGCACAGCCTCAGATACAGACACACAAAGGCCAGGGAGGAGGGCTTGTACAGTACAGTACAGTACAGTACAGTACAGTACAGTACAGTACAGCACCACTCACTTCAGACGGGTCTGATTTTGATACAGAGACAGTCATGGCGGCTGTTCAGGAGAGGAGAACAACTGATTTTTATCCAAAATGAGTTAATAGCACAGGCAGACTTCACATACTAGAGCATGTCTGAAATAAGTGTCAGAGCTGAAATCCACATGTAAATATGAAATAAATGCTTAAAGGGTAAGACCACTTTTTTAGAGGTTTGGGTTGTTTTCTTACCTTATTATGGGCAAACTAGTCCTTTCCATGAGTTATTTCGCTCCGTTGTGTTGTTTATTAGAAATTTGAGAAATAAAAAAAGTCGCTCATTGACTTCCATTGTAACGGGGAAACAGCTCTCAAAGTCAGTCTTTTAGCACATGAACCAACGCAACAAAAGCTGATTCTGACAGTTTATGACACCAGGAAAACTCATGCGGTTTTATTTTCGTCTTTTAAGATAGATTTATAAAGTTTTTAGTCGGAGATAGACTGAAGCAGTGCTACGGCGTTCCCAACTCTCGCGCGTCGTCTTGTGAGGTTTCGTTTGTAAACAGAAGTCTCCACGCTGTTTGAGATGCATCCAGCTGCAGCCTCGCATATGAGCAGTCCCAGACACAGACACTTTACACACTTCTTCTAAAGTGTCTTCTAAAGTGTCTCCCTCAAACACGTCCATTGTGTATGTTTTTAGTGACAAGCGGACGAGATCAAATCCATGTGTTTACATCCCCGTCATTTCCAATAAGGAAGTGGTGTACAGTTTTGGTCCAATCAGATCGTTTTTCACATCAGTGATTCGGTCGGCGTAGGCATACCTACCGGATCTTCTTTCTACACAAATTAGTCAAAACAAGACAAAGTTGAAATTTTTTATTAAAAATAAAACCGCATGAGTTTTCCTGATGTCAGACTCATAAACTGTCAGAATCAGCTTTTGTTGCGTTCATTTATGTGCTAAAATAGTGACTTTGAGAGCTGTTAATACGTTACAATGGAAGTCAATGGACCCTATTTTTTATTTCTTAAATTGCTAATAAACAACACAACGGAGCGAAATAACTCATGGAATGGACTAGTTTGCCCATAATAAGGTAAGAAAACAACCCAAACCTCTAAAAAAGTGGTCTTACCCTTTAAACATGTAGCTAGGTGTAATGTTAGAGACCACAGCACTGACACCACTCATCCCTGCACAGCAGTGATCCGTTCAAGCCTGTTTTCTCAACTCGCTGTTTTCTACAAGACATTACTCTATAAGCCATATCTCCAAAACTGGTGGGTCAAACTGAACAACCAATATGTCAGTTTGAAGCTATATGATTTAAAAATAAATAAATAAATGACTTAGCCTCGGTCAGAAACTGTCACATTTACTTAAAGGGGCATTCCACTCATTTTCAACATTTTACTATGTCATTAATGTACCATAGAGCTGTTGTGTGGAAATAATAAAAAAGTCCCCCCATTCTGCGTTTCCTAGAACTAGAGGTCTGAAAAAAATCATTAACATGGTGAAACACATCTTGATGATGTCATCAAGATGTGTTTCACCATGTTAATGATTTTTTTCATAATTACAGTTCGAGAATGGGGGGACTTTTTTATTATTTCCACACAACAGCTCTATGGTATATTAATGACATAGTAAAATGTTGAAAATTAGTGGAATGCCCCTTTAAGTAAAATGATTTGGTATTTTTTTGAGTGGTGCAGCCACTCCTATAGACAGCTATGTGTGTCCCTGGGTCTCTGGGTCTGTCCCTGGCTGGGTCCCTGGGTCTGTCCCTGGCTGGGTCCCTGGGTCTGTCCCTGGCTGGGTCCCTGGGTCTGTCCGAGCACGAAAAATAGCCAACAGGGGGTGCTGTTTTTACTATACTTCTACTCCATTACATCTCAGAGGCAAATATTGTACTTTTACTCCACTACAATTATTTGAAACTTTAGTTACTAGTTACTTTGTAGATTTTGATTATTATCACAAAACATACATTAACCCCTTCAGCCCTACATAATATTTGCGGCCATTTGAAAATAGCCAATCTACAACTTGTAGATCGGCTATTTTCAAAAGATTTTTAGTTAAACTTGAAATGGGACATAATCTGTATAAAGACTACTTTTTCTGTTGGCACTTTAAGTACATTTTTGAGTGGTGCAGCCACTCCATTGCAGAGCTATGTGTGTCCCTGGGTGGCTGGCTGGGTCCGTCCGAGCACGCAAATAGCGTTTGGTTGGTTTTCACCACCAACTGTCACTGTTGCGCAGCCTAACACACACACACACACACACGCACGCGCACACACATTAACTGTATATATATATGATGATTTCGGCTGGGGGCCCCCACACCACCCTGGCCATGTTCCTGTGGGTCTGGAAGTTCTGGGGACCCACCCCGGGGACCCCCACACGGAGTTGCACCACTCAGTTCACACGGGTGTGTTTTTTTATGTCTATATCGCACTATATATCGCAGTATTGATACTTTCACTTAAAGTAAAACATTGTGAGTACCTTTTCCACCATGGGCTGCGGTTTCAGGCAACAAGGCACTTCCCTCTTTTCCTCTTGTGTTACTAGAAACCCCTCCCTGTCCTATCCTGTCCTCTACCTCTTCCTACCTTGTGGTGTTCCAGTCACCCCGTCTTTCATCTGCTGCATCACTGTTTTTCTGTGTGTGTATGTGTATGTGTGTGCGCGTGACTGTGCGTGCGTGCGTGCGTGCGTGCGTGCGTGCGTGCGTGCGTGCGTGCGTGCATGCGTGCGTGCGTGCGCGGAGAGTGGAGGCCTTGACAGTAGGTACCGCTCCTTCCCTCTCTTATCCAGTAAGGAAGCCCACACAGTGCCCGAGGGACTCATCAACCATTAACTCATAACTATTTAAAGGAATTAGGGGAGAGTTCACGTCCTCGGATTATTGTGCAAGAGCCACACGTTCCCTGCAGCGAGCCGTATATATACATTGACAGCGTATATCCTCATTGGCTGGCCAAGAAGAAGCGCGGCCTGCTGCACGTGCCCCGAGTGTTGTTTAGGTTTTTTTTTCTCTCTTCCTTGCTTTCGCTATCTCCTCCTCCTCTTGTGTTTGTTTACACAGTATAGATATAAATATGTCTAATGCTGTATTGTGTGTGTGTGTGTGTGTGTGTGTGTGTGTGTGTGTGTGCGTGTGCGTGTGCATGTGCGTGCGTGCGTGTGTGTGACCTGTCTTTGTATTACCCACTTAAACATTAGGCTCCATGTGAGTGGGGGTCAGCTAGGAGACACACGTGTCATGTGATACAAGACGTCCAATCACGTTCCTCCACTGCATTATTACTCAGCCAACAATGTATGACATCATCCTGAACTCTGCATTGTGTGTTTTTGGCAGTGTTGTTTTTGTCGACTAAAACTAAGACGAAATGTATTGGCAATTTCGTCAACGGATAGAAACTAGACTAAAATGTTAGGAAGGGACTAGTGGACAAGAGATCCAGTATAAGTCATTTTACACTTGGTTGCATGCTGGAAATAGCAGATCTACAAGCACACAAGCTGTGAGCCCTTAGATCTGCATGCTATTTTCAACAAGTAAAGTAAAATGTCCCCATCAGTGCCCATACCATAGGCAGGGTTGGCAAAAGGGCCTTTCTGTGTGGAGTTTGCATGTTCTCCTCGTGTCCCCTAGGGTAGGTACCCTCACAAAAAACATTCAGTAATCCTGGTCTCTAAACTGCCTCCCCCTGGCCAGCCGGGGCGCCTGATGGAGGGGAAAGGAACTGGTTGGAATAACGTGTTCCTTCCATGCACTATACGTCCGGCCGGGGAAACTCTCGCCTGTCAGGTGAAAAGAAGCAGCTTGGACTCCTCATGCATAGAAGGAAGCATGAGGTTAGTCCGTTGCTCTCCCCAGGTTGGTAGAGGAAGTGTAGCGTCCATGATTACATTAGATAATTGACACTGGGTGAAAACATGGGTTGCAAAATCGTGGTGGGATAAAAATGTAGGAAAAATAAATACAAATCTCAGTGCGTGCGTGCACGCGCGTGTGTTTGTGCAGTACGTGCATGACTATTGACTAATGTGCATCAGTGTTGTTTTTGGCAGCAAATTTCTATTTTAGTTAAGTCTTTGGAATTTAGTTTTTGCCATATTTTAGTCACCTGGTAATGTTTTAGTGTTAGTCTAGTTTTAGTCGACTAAATGTCAAAAGATTTTAATCGACTAAATCTGCAGTTCATTTAGTCGACTAAAATGTATTTTGCCAGGCCTTGATGCCGTCGTAATGACTCATTTTACACTTGTTGAAAATAGCATGGTTGCATGCTATTTTCAGCATGCAACCAAGTGTAAAATGACTTATGCTGGATCTCTTGTCCACTAGTCCCTTCCTAACATTTTAGTCTAGTTTCTAGCTGTTGACGAAATTGTCAATACATTTAGCTTAGTTTTAGTCATCATAGCTTAGTTTTTATTTAGTTTCCATTTAGTTTTCGTCAGTGAAAAAATGCAGTCGACGGACATTTTTCGTCTTAGTTTTAGTCAACAAAAACAACAGTGATGTGCATACTTCAGCTGTTGGGTTCATATTCACTCAATGCAGATCCATTCTCTGCTCCCCAGTCCCTCCATCCTCACCCTTCATCTTTCAGGGGCTGTACTTTACTGTGAATGTTCAAAGGTTTGGTGGTTGATTGTCGTTTCAAGCCATCATAATGTCAGGGTGGAGCGCTGCAAGCTGTTTCTGGACGGAGAACCCCTTTTGGTGTTTTAAAGCATTATGTTATACTTAGCTATATTGAAAAATAGCAGATCTACAAGCTCATAGCGCGGCACCGAGTGCCGCGCTATGAGCTTGTAGGTCTGCTATTTTTGAATCTTTGAATGTATATTCTTTCAGAGCGAACGTTTTCAACTCAAACCTTTGCTTCTGGGGGGTTTCCTGGAACGAAATAGTTTCAGATGGGGGTCGATCGGCAGCCAAATACATATAGTTTTTGGGGGTCCTTGACATGAAATTGTTCGAGAACAACTGATATAGAAACAGGTTTTTCAGAAAACTGTCATGATTTAGAAGATATTTTGTAGAATCTGATCTCGGGTCTAAATGGTTAAAGGGGAATACCACCATTTCGACATTTTACTATGTCATTAATTTAATATACCTTAGAGGTGTTGTGTGGAAATAATACAAAAGTCCATCTGTTCTGTGTTTCCTAGAAAAATCATTAACAAAAAAAATCAAAACTTGATGTCATCAAGATGTGATTCAACATGTTAATGATTTTTTTCAGACCTCCAGTTCTAGGAAACACAGAATGGGGGGAACTTTTTATTATTTCCACACAACAGCTCTAAGGTATATTAATGACATAGTAAAATGTTGAAAATGAGTGGACATTCACGGCGCTGGTGCTTTATCACATATTGACCATCATGGACGTGGTCCATCACTGTCAGGATATACGTCGTATCGTCTCGCAATACATGGAGGAAGTTTCACGACTTTCCGTGTCATGTTTGTCATGATGTTGCAACGCTACTCGATCGGCTCCGTAGCTGTATAGAGACAGCCTGAGGCTCTGAGGCTTAAAGGACAACTTTAGTGTTTTTCAACCAAAAGTTCATGTTTTAGGTTGTTATTAGAATAACGGTAGTGGGTCACACACACCAAGACTTCAGTTCAAATTGTTGATTTCAATTTTGAACAGGACAAACGTTTCGGCTATCCAGCCTTCATCAGCGTGGTTGTTGTTGTTTTTTTCATTTGCTGCTTTCTTTCGTTTTAGCTATTTTGACAGTGTGGGGGGGCATTCGAACATGGGGCTAAATATGTATTTTCTTACAAAGTTGTATATTATATACTATAGTCCTACTAGGCCCCATACAATTTCATCTGGCCACAAAACATCACAGGATCTATTGAATGTGAAGGGACACACTGACATATTGAGCCTACGACACACAGTATGGCAGCCCCCTAGTACCTCCCTAGTACCTCTACCTTCACATTCAGTAGATCCTGTGATCTTGTGTGGCAAGTTGTAATTTCCTGGGGACTAGTAGGACTATAGTAAATAATAATAAAGATATCGCTGTAAAATCTTGTAAAAAGGACTTTACAAAGACTGTACAAATGGGACCCAATGCCTCCCTGCTTGACACTCGGGATCAATGGGTTGGATTGGGGAGGTCAAATAAAATTAAAATAAAACGTTTTCCAAAACATGTATAACATTACACAAAATATGTAACATAATGTCGTTATTTGCCAAATGGGCAGAGTGATACGTTTTGGAAAAGTTTTGGAATATGCGCTGGTAAAAATGAGTGGGGAACAATGCCCAGCAGTAAGGCATAATTAATTTAGTGTTAACGTCAGGTAATATCATTTTGTACACATGAATAATTTCCGCAGGGGAAGCTACTGTGTGAGTGTGTGAGTTGTTGCTCACTGTCATTCTGCTAAACTCTGTATAGCCTCAGACAAAAGCAGAACTAGACCAGAGTGAAAGTCTGGTTTCATTCTTTGGTAGGAAAAGATGTTCAAGTCTAAACTGATCGTACATTCCACTCTGATTGTGCAACACAATAGGCATGTATTTTAGGGAAGATTGACCCTTACGGAAACACACAGTGTTGTTTTCGTCGACTAAAACTATGACGAAAAATGTTCGACTACCTTTTTTCACGAAAACTAACTAGAAACTAAATGAAAACTGAGCTATGATGACTAAAAGTAAGACTAAACATAGTGACAATTTCGTCAACAAATAAAAACTAGACTAAAATGTTAGGAAGGGACTAGTGGACAAGAGATCCAGTATAAGTCATTTTACGCTTGGCTGCATGCTGAAAAAAAAGTCATTACGACGGCATCAAGGCCCGCCAAAATACATTTTAGGCGACTAAATCAACTGTAGATTTAGTCGACTAAAACCGCATGACATTTAGTCGACTAAAACTAGGCTAACACAAACATTCCAGGTGACTAAAATGTGACTAAACTAAGTGAAAACTATTCAAGAGAATAATGACTAAAACTAAAACTACAAATCTGCTGCCAAAAACAACACTGGTCGGCGATGACATTAGAAGTTATTCTGTTGACATTTTGTCTCTGTAATAATTCCACACAGTAAAATCATTTGAACTGGTCGGCTCCATATATGGAGATCTAAGGGTTTGAGGTTTGAGGTCAGATGTTAGAGTTTCTGGCCGGCTCCATATATGGAGATCTAAGGGTTTGAGGTCAGACGTTAGAGTTTCTGGCCGGCTCCATATATGGAGATCTAAGGGTTTGAGATTTGAGGTCAGATGTAGAGTTTCTGGCCGGCTCCATATATGAAGATCTAGGTGATGATCCAGTCTTCTCCGTGTAGGGCTATCCAGGGCGTGGTGAGGTCAGTGTTGTGACTCGTGATCTTCATTGCGACCATAGCAGTTCGCCGTTTACTATGAAAAATCACACCCGTGTGAACTGAGTGGTGTAAGGTCTTATATAGACTGATCAGCTGTGGTCTGACGTAATGTCTTTTTGGTACGAACAGACACGGGTACATTTTTTGAATGGTGTAAACCACTCCTACAACTGGCTTTGTTAGTTTGTCTGTCTGTCTGTTCGTACCAAAAAATTAGCATGGTTGCTATGGTCACCCAGTTCACACGGGTGTGATTTCATTACGTCAGACCACAGCTGATCAGTCTATATAAGACCTTACACCACTCAGTTCACACGGGTGTGATTTTTTACTTTACTGCAGTATTTCCAAGTATCAATTTTACAAAACACATTAAAGTGGCATTCCACTCATTTTCAACATTTTACTATGTCATTAATATACCTTAGAGCTGTTGTGTGGAAATAATAATAAAAAAGTCCCCCCATTCTGTGTTTCCTAGAACTAGAGGTCTGAAGAAAATCATTAACATGGTGAAACATCTTGATGTCATCATGTTAATGATTTTTTTCATAATTACAGTTCTGGGAAACACAGAATGGGGGGACTTTTTTTGTTGGTACAAACAGACACGGGTACAAAGCCAGTTGTTGGAGTGGTTTACACCACTCAAAAACCAACGGATTGTGGCACGACGAATTTTCGCCTATATTTCCCCAGAAATGTTTGCCTATTATTATGAGATGCCTGGAATAGATATATACGAGGGGAAATAAATAATCAGCCTGGTAATATTGCGTCGGTATCGGCGGCAGAGGCGACTGGCGCCGCCACGCGTCACCGTTCGCTGTCACCATGGAGCCCAGAGAGACTGCAGCGGGAAGTGCAACCAGAGAGGCTGAAGCAACAGGAAACCTAATCACATCTGACTGTCTACTACACCACACACACACACACACACACACACACACACACACACACACACACTACAGACTACAGACTACAGACACACATGCACACACACACACACACACTACAGACTACAGACACACATGCACACACACACACACACACACACACACACACACACACACTACAGACTACAGACACACATGCCTGCGATGAAAGTTATCCATCCGTTGCATATATAATATATATGCAACGGATGGATATTATACCGGTACACATCAGTACAGTATACTGCCGTGCATGGAAACGGCATGCATGTGCACACACACACCACACAGGGAGCGAGGCACAGTGTGACATGCACTGTGGTACGTGCACGGTGACCACACAGGGTTGCACACTAATGACAAAAGAGGTAGTGACTTAAGTGAGAAACCGACCACATGATAGTTGATCAGCTGTCAGCACTTCTGCTCAGCTTTCTGTCATTGGTCATTGGTTCCTGGGGAAACACACACACACACACACACACACACACACACACACACACACACACACCGATCTCAGGCTCTCACCTCCCTGCAACCTCACTCATTTGCCAGCTCCACACAGCCAGCGAAAGGCCTCTTATCTGGTGGATGGGAGACGGGGTGAGTGTAGCTGAACGACACTATATCTGTCTGTTTTGTTAAGGCAAGGACACGATTTTTCTTGTGCACGCACGCACGCACGCACGCACGCACACACACAATCACACACAGAGACACACACACAAAGGATTTGTGAATGTTTGGTGTATGAAATAACCAATGCTGATGTCCATGCGGCAATACAGCCACAATTTGGAGTGCTGACAGTCCTTGTCTTCTTCATCATTATTTACAGTACCACTTTAACCACTTTTACCTGCTATTCTGCGTTGACCTCACTGGGTCCCCGAGGGCACCTTGATTTTTTTTTGCAGAAATTAGCCGATCTAGAAGCTCACAATGGACGCTATAGGGTTCAAGGATCCAGCACATATAGTTTTCAAGATTGTATCATGAATTGAGCGCATTGTAATTCCTTGTAATTTATTGTATGCGTGCGTGCGTAACGTGCGTGCGTGCGCATGGCTGAGGGAAGTAGGGGTGCTGGGGGGGCTGGAGCACCCCCTCCCCCCAGGCACAGCCCCCCCTCGGACAGTAGGGGGGAAATAATCATTTTAATAACAGATTTCTGTTACTAGGCTTAATAAATATGCTGTATCACAGTATCAGCACCTTATGCTGGTTAATTGCCTGTGTCAGTTTTCTCATGCGTGTGGAGAGGGAAAGTAAAAGCCACTTTTCTGCGTGAAATTGCGCGAAAATGCATTTTGCATTTTGCGGCGCGCACTCACGCGCACGCACTCCCTACTGAAGGTGCAGCACCTCCTAGTTTAAACATCTTCCCGCGGCCCTGTGTGTGCGTGCGTGCGTGTGTAACGTGCGTAACGTGCGTGCATACGTGCGTAACGTGCGTGGTGCAAATGGTTGTGATGCATACCACTGCCTGTATCCTGTTTGAGAAAATCAAGATGTGATTAATTGATTTTGTCACTGACTAGCAGAAAGTGCTTATGATTCAGTCAGATACAGTCCATTTAATCTTAATCAATTTTGGGCGGGAACCCCTTTTGGTGTTTTAAGCATTATGTTATACTTTAGCTATTGAAAAATAGCAGATCTACGAGCTTGTAGGTCTGCTATTCTTGAAAAATCGTGAAAATGTGACGCAAATCTTTGAATGTATATTCTTTCAGAGCGAATGTTTTTAACTCATTCTGGGAGGTCCCTGGAACAACATATTTTCAGGTGGGGGTTGGCGGCCAAATACAGATAATTCTGGGGGTCCTTGGCATGAAAAAGGTTGAACACCACTGACATAGAAACATGAGTTTTTCATAAAACTGTCAGGTTTTGGAAGACATTTGTAGAATCGTCCTCAGGTCTAAATGGGTTAATCGTCAAGCCTTATCAGGGTCTTACCAACAGCCTACTGTATGTAAATACCAGGGCTCTTACTATGAAATGAAATGAAATGAAATGAAATGAAATCTATATTTACCCAGGGTATCTGGGCTAAGCTCAAGAACTTGTTTCCAGCCAGGCCCTGCTCATAGAACACATTTCATCGTAGTGGTTGATGCCTTGTTCAAGGGCATTTCAGCGGTGGTAATTTTAACGTGTCGGACGGCTGATTCGAACTGGGAACCTTCCGGTATCTAGACCGCGCCGCTATCCGTTCGGCCACCGCTGCCATATAACAGCCTCAGACATGTTCATGGACTTAGAAGAACTTTACTGATTGTGTGTGTTATCCATTACCAGAAAGTAGATTGCATGTAAATCACCACAGAGGAAATTGGATTTGTTAGACAGGGATTAAGTTATGGTTTAACTTGAGTTCATGTTGAGGGCCGAGGCATTTACCAGTATGTAAAGCTGTGGGTTTTATGGTTCGTGGCTGGTGGAATGGGAATAGCTATAATTCACAAGAATATCCTTGTAAATGCATTTGGCATTGTGCAAGGATTGTGCAAGTGTGTGGGGTTGCCAGTTAATCAAATGATACAGTTAATTTGAAAGTGCATGAACCTTCTTTCCTTTTTGTCTTTCTTCTTCCATTCCCCCAACTGCTGTCCATTCTTTGTAACTTGTTTTCTCCCACTCAACTTGACTTTGATTTGACTTGTCTTTTCTGCAACGACGTGTTTGAGGGCAAAACAGTGTATTGGATCAGAAACCAGATACATGTAATGTGGTTGTAATTGTAACAACCAGACAGAGATTGTGGTGTCTGTACCCGCCCACTGTGCCGAGCTTTGAAGATTAGCAACCATCGTGTGTGTGTTGTGATGTATGTATTGGGCCATGATGAGTAAACTCTCTACTAGCCTTTTTTGTTTCTACTCATGGGGCAGTCCAGACCTCTGGCTGCACTCTCGTTGGCACAGTGTGGGTGGGCTTGGTTTACTCCTGTTTGGAGGGTATTACAGTGCAACTTTGTGAATACCGTAGATCAGGGGTGCCCAAAAGGTAGATTGCGTGTGTGTGTGTGTGTGTGTGTGAAAGGACCCATGAAAAAAGCTACAAATACATTGGAAAGGCTACACCATTAAAAACAGATATAAATGCAAAATAATATATAGCATATAACATGTATAACGGAGGACACAGACAATAGTAATAGTAGCAAAGGTTAATATAGAAAAATATATATAATTTGGCATCTGACACTTGAATTAAGTGTTGAGCACAAACATCAGTAGCACTACAAAGTTACATACAAAAACTACAACTATTTCCATTTCCCTCCCTTTATTTCCAAGTGTGTTTGTCATGTTATGTAACGCCAGAGCCACTATTCCAAAGCCCCCTCAGGTACATTTAAAAAAAAAAACTATTTTCAGTAATGACGTTTTTTTTGGTGGGTCATTTCAAAAGTAGCTCTCTAGTCAAAAACGTCTGGGCACCGACCGGCCGGCCCTGCTGTAGATTATAGAATCACAGGGTTGGAGCTATCAGATGTATGATAGATCTGCTTGCAATATCATTCACAGATGTACCTTGGCCCTCACCATACAACTTTAAACCAGTTTATTCTGAAATGAAACCTTCCTCTTAACTCGGTCGCCCCAAAAAACGTTTTGTGGGGGTTTTCGTTTTTGTACAGTACATGTTTTAGAATTAGTTGATTGGCCCTTGATTTACATTTGTAAAACTTCTGGACCCAACCATAATGTAAAACGCCTGCAGCACAAGTGAGACCTATGCATAATGTGACGGGTAACGGAGGTGTTTTAGGGATTAGGGATTTAGGGATAAACAGGTAACCAAAATACCAACTTTAGTGGGGGAACACCCCTTCCCCACTGCCAAATCCCCAAATTGTGTATTTAGAAAGCTCGGACGAAAATGGAGCCCTATGTCTACATAAAATGCTATCTAAGTTACTTAAGGTTAATTAGCCTTTGCACACGCCTGTATGGTGTTTTTTGTGTGTGTTGATACGTAAAGTAAAAACAAATAGGGATAATTGTAATTATTAGGGATTATTATAAATTGATTTTTGATAAACAAACAAACAAACCGATCACGCATTGCTTCATTCCGAAGTGATAGACTATGGGTTCCAGATCTTATGGGTAAGGTGATGTGAGGTTGCAGGGGGTTTCTTTATTTCACTCAGCGACACTTTGAACAATACTAATGGTAAACATGGTGAGGTCAGGAAGTCACCTCTGTGGGGTTGTCTGTTTTCTTCATTTCTCTCTCTTCTTCCTCTCTCTCTCTCTGTCTCTCTCTGTCTCTCTCTCTGTGTCTCTCTCTCTGTATCTCTCTCTCTGTATCTCTCTCTCTCTCTCTCTCTCTCTCTCTCTCTCTCTCTGTCTCTCTCTTTCTCGTTAGGTGATGCAAAGCATACAATCTAACAGTGTTTTAACAATTAAACAGACATTTCTCTTGTGAGGACCAAGAAAATGGTCTTCACAATAGACCTTGAAGTAAAACACACGCACGCACGCACACACACACACACACACACACACACACACACACACACACACACACACACACACACACACACACACACACACACACACACACACCTGTGAACGAAATGGAGCACTGCACCGAAACCACTGCATCTTTTTTATCTTTAGACAGGAAATACCCTGGCCTGCACATCACTTTGAACCTTTCCTCTTGTTTTTAAGCACTGTCATGCAACAAACATTGATGTA
This sequence comes from Electrona antarctica, assembly GCF_951216825.1. Taxonomy (NCBI): domain Eukaryota; kingdom Metazoa; phylum Chordata; class Actinopteri; order Myctophiformes; family Myctophidae; genus Electrona; species Electrona antarctica. The sequence goes on from NC_136790.1 coordinate 43,373,962, forward strand.
TCATAGAGTGATAAACATATTTTCCGAAGACATTTTGTAGAATCTGTTCTCAATGGGTCTAAATGGGTTAATATGTTGTAGGACTAATAGTTCATTTGTTAATACATTGCAGTACTGTGGTTAATATACGTGGCAGTACTGTTACAATGTGGTTAATATGGTATGTTGATTTGTTGCAGTATTGTATATTAGTATTGTAGTATATATATAGTATTGCCCATTTGCAGACCGCGGCCATGTTTCCATCAGAGTTTGGAAGCACTCGTTTTCAGGAAAGCAATGTCCTGCTGCCTCTTGGATTATGTGCATTATTATAAACAGGTGGTACGCATGGGCAGTTGAGTGATATCTAACGAGCACTTCCAAACTCCAGCACTTAGAAAAAGAATCACCTGCAAGGACACAGTAACTCATAACATGTCTACAGTGGATTTTTATGAAATAAACATGAGGATAGAAAGAGAATAATTCAAGCTTTCCGTACAGCTGCAATGTTGGTGAGTTTGACATTGTTTAATTCAATCAGATAGGACTTTTCTGTTTGGATGAATGGGCTGCCAATGGAAGTTGCACCTATGTAGCACCTTGCCATTAACTTATATGGTAAGATGGCCGCGGTCTGCATATGGAGAATAGCAGTGCATTTTTCACCCTCAGAAAGGGAGCGTATACTTTTGAGTTAGAAAGATAAGGTTGTTGATACATCATGAAATGCTGCTGGGCAGGTTTTCCCCATTGTCTCGCTGATTACTCCATGTGTGTCAGCTTAGTAGGTGTCGTTAACTGCCATGCATGCCCAGGACTATATACAGCATGACCACAGTACCAGTGTTGTTTTTGGCAGCAAATTTCTATTTTACTTTTAGTCATAGTCTCTTGAATAGCTTTCACTTAGCTTTAGTCACATTTTAGTCACCTGGAATGTGTTAGTGTTAGTTTAGTTTTTGTCGACTAAATGTCATGAGATTAAATCTACAGGTGATTTAGTCTACTCGATTTTGGCGAGCCTTGATGCCGTCGTAATGACATTTTACATTTGCTGAAAATAGCCGTTCTACAAGCTCACAACGTGTCACGTTGCGACGCGTTGTGAGCTTGTAGATCTGCTATTTTCAAGCATGCAACCAATTGTAAAATGACTTATGCTGGATCTCTTGTCCACTAGTCCCTTCCTAACCTTTTAGTCTAGTTTTTATTTGTTGACGAAATTGTCAATATATTTAGTCTTAGTTTTAGTCATCATAGCTTAGTTTTCATTTAGTTTCTGTTTAGTTTTCATCAGTGAAAAAAGGTAGTCGACAAACATTTTTCGTCTTAGTTTTAGTCGACAAAATCAACACTGCAGGTCCACACCAGGTACCATGGCTATAGCCAGTGGTAGCCTGATTATCAGACTGTAGCTTTCTTGAAGCTTCAGTCTGACATTGTCTCCTGTCTGAGCGATTTCAAGGGGGAGGGGATTAGAATTTCCCTCAACCCTCTGTGTGTTGCGCTGCGTGATGACGCTGAAAACGGGACTCGGCGCTGATTGGTTGTTCGTTAGACCCACCCCCCCACCACCGATTCTCATTGGATAATACATTTTTGTACCGAAGAAATTATAGGTTCACAGCGCAACACCAGACCAAGAGATGCAGTCCACTCAGAGAGTGGGCGGGGTCTTTGGGCTGGATCCAGGCTAAGCCAGTGGTGGAAAAAGTACGTTTTACTTAAAGCTGCTATAAGCAAAAAATAAAACAAATCTGTATTTCTCAAAAAATGTAATTACTTTAAAGAATTCAGACAGCCAGCAATGGGTAAAACATCTCTGTGACACATCTAGGGGCCGCAATCTGCATTCAAAGATTTCCCATTTCTGCATTCTTTTTTTCTTTTTTACCAATTAATCTTTGAATATATATATATATTCTTTCAGAGCGAACGTTTTAACTGAAATATTTGCTCCTGGGGGAGTCCCTGGAACAACATATTTTCAGATGGGGGTCCGGCGGTCAATTACATATATTTTTGGGGGTCCTTGACATGAAAATGTTTGAGAACCACTTAAATAGAAACATGGGGTTTTTCAGAAAACTGTCAGGATTTAGAAGACATTTTGTATGGTCCTGCAGGTCTAAATGGGGTAATGATATGACAAAATGCAATAGAATATAAATGTGGAATGGTCTAGAATAGAACAAGCATATGAGTAGTGTAATTTGACCCACGGGGTCTATTAATCAGTCACTGGACAGTGTTGTATCGTTGCTGTTGTGAGGAAATACATATATCCAAACATTGCGTTCCTTTTGCAACCGTGTCCCTGAAGACAGACATTTCACATCCCAACGCTGAACCTTTGCGTTTTCTCATGTTATTTCTCCACCTCCTCCTTTTAGGCAGGGGATCAGAACCACTCCCAAAAGTTACCCAGAGTAGACTTTTATTTGTGTGTGTGTGTGTGTGTGTGTGTGTGTGTGTGTGTGTGTGTGTGTGTGCGTGTGCGTGCGCGTGCGTGTGTGTGTGTGTGCGCGCGTGTGTGTGCGCGCGCGCGGAGGCCAACTATTTGTATTTAGTATAGGCAATAGCATTGTTGATTTTGTCGACTAATACGACTATGACGGAAATTGTTCGTCGACTACCTTTTTTCACTGACGAAAACTAAATGGAAACTTAATAAAAACTAAGCTATGATGACTAAAACTAAGACTAAATATATTGACAATTTCGTCAACAAATAAAAACTAGACTAAAATGTTAGGAAGGGACTAGTGGACAAGAGATCCAGTATAAGTCATTTTACACTTGGTTGCATGGTGAAAATAGCAGATCTACAAGCAAGTGTAAAATCAGCCATTACGACGGCATCAAGGCCCGCCAAAATACATTTTAGTCGACTAAATCAACTGTAGACATTCCAGGTGACTAAAATGTGACTAAAACTAAATTAAGTTTAATTCCTCTTCCAGATTAGCACTTTTCATGTGGAGATAAAAATGACTGATTCCAGACGTGTATCTCGGTTTACTGTCGGTCTTGGTTCATGGACTCCAGTAGCTTGCCAGACCTGCTTTATACTGGTTTGCGTTTTTTTTGTTTTGTTGGGCTACAGTCACATTGTTTTTATATAACAACAAGCAAAGATAGAAACTACTCCTACATGTGGTACACTTTACTGCAGACAAGCACCAACATGCAGACAGAAATCTGAGCTGCTGGAAGAATGGATGCCAGAATAGTGCATGCATACATACAGTACGCACAGTGGTGGAAAAAGTACTCAATTGTTTTACTTAAGTAAAAGTACCAATACTGCAATTTAGAACTACTCCGTTACAAGTAAAAGTACGTAATTGAAAATGTACTTGAGTAAAAGTACAAAAGTATCGGCATCAAAATGTACTTAAAGTACTAAAAGTAAAAGTATTCATATTGCAGAATGTCCCATTTCACAAGTTCAAAATGTGTACAAAGTCTATTGAAAAGTCTATTGAAAAAGTCTATTGAAAATAGCCGATCTGCAAGCTCACAATGCGTCGCAACACGACACATTGTGAGCTTGTAGATCGGCTATTTTCAAACCGCCAAAATGTATAGGGTTGAAGTGGTTAATGTATGTTTTCTACTCAAAATTAAAATCGCCAAAGTAACTAGTAACAAAAGTTTTCAAATAATTGTAGTGAAGTAAAAGTACAAGTACAAATTTTGGCTCTGAGATGTAGTGGAGTAGAAGTGAAAGTACTGGAAATTGGAAATACTCAAGTAAAGTAGAAATACCTCAAAATTGTACTTAAGTACAGTACCTAAGTAAAAGCACTTAGTTACTTTCCACCACTGCGTACTACGCACATGCACAGTGCACACACAAACACACTGACAAGGCGCTCTCCGAGCATGCTCATGTCTTTTGTTCAGGCACACTGTGCAGAAACATTACTAATCATCTGTCATCCTTTTGAAAAGTTTGACAGAGTAAACTTTTGCATAATATGTGCACACAATGCTCACCCATACAACAGGAACATACAGTCATCTCCTCCCTGTGCACCTTGTTGTGTGAGAGGTATGACGATGTTTAGCAAGATGATGGTGATGGCGACTTCATGGGTCCACTCAAGACAGTGCCTAGATTGTAGGGGTGTCAAAAAAATCGATTCGAATTAGAATCGCGATTCCCGTTATGAACGATTCAAAATCGATTCATATATATATATATATTTTTTTTTGTTACAGTTACAGGAGTTTTCACTACATGGTGTTTGTGATATGAAATGTAAGCTTACCCTAATCACAGTAAACATCATGTCTTCAGTCATCTTCAAGTTACTGTACTACAGGTATAGTCACTTCAGTTCAAGACTGGAGTAGATTGTGATGAAATCCTATGTATTGAATCGATAATCATTTTGAATAGAAAATAGTTTTGAATCTGGAAAAAAATAAATCATTTGAATTAAAAAAAAAAACGTTTTTGGATTGAGTTGAATCGAAAAAAATATTTTGAATCGAATTGTGACCCCAAGAATCGGAATCAAATCGAATCGTGGGACACCCAAAGATTTACAGCCCTACTAGATTGGACTGGAATGGGCTGAGACATTTCTTTCCCCCCGCTCTCCTGGAGTGTGACAAGGTACACTGGACTGAACGTCTACTTTGCTGGTGCGTGTTCACGTCTGGCGGTTTGATCTTGTCGCCGCGAGTTTCAGTCAAATCTGGTCACATATAGTATAATATCATTTTGCATCTTTGTGACAGGCCTAAACACGACTACCAGCCCACAACGCGTCGCAGCGTAGATCTGCTATTTTCAGCATGCAGCCAAGTGTTAAATCATGACATACTGGAACTCTTGTCCACTAGTCCCTTCCTAACATACATCGTCAGTATATTTAGTCTTAGTTTTTAGTCATCATAGCTTAGTTTTCATTTAGTTTCCATTTAGTTTTCGTCAGTGGAAAAAGGTAGTCGACGAACATCTTTCGTCTTAGTTTTAGTCGACGAAAACAACACTGGTAGGGAGGAGGAGGGGGTCAACCAAATCGTCAGCAACGTCCCTGCTCTCTCTCTCTCTCTCTCTCTCTCTCTCTCTCTCTCTCTCTCTCTCTCTCTCTCTCTCTCTCTCTCTCTCTCTCTCTCTCTCTCTCTCTCTGGACTCACCTCTCCCCCCTCTTCTTCAGAGCCGTGGTGGTTCTATTGAGTGCATTCCTGCCTCCCGAGTCATGCCAACTGGAGTAGAAGTCTAGCCACTGTCCTCCTATTACTGTAACTCACCACTGGGATTGGCCACAAATGGAAAAAAAATCACTGCTTCTCTTGGACTATTATTAGAAAGCATTTGCCCTGCTTGGCCTGCAATAGCTTCCAAGGCAATTCCATATAGACCTGCTTGACTTGTACTCCCTCTCTCTCCCCCCATCTCTCTCTCTCTCTCTCTCTCTCTCTCTCTCTCTCTCTTAAAGTACACCCCCCCCCCTCTCCCATTGAGTTCTGTGGTGCCCACATTCCAGCGCAAAGGGAAACAATCAGTAAATGGAAGCTTGGAGGATGTTTGTTTCGTGGGGATATTTTGCCAAGTCATTTATTGGAACCATTTCAGGCCATTTTTATACCTGCTCTAATGCCCTTTTTTTATATACTTCCTCTTTATAGTGTTTTTTTCCTCCTATCGATAGTGATTCATCAGTGTCTTGATTGGACGGACGGACGGACGGAGGGTTATTTTCAGACCCGATGGTGATTGCGGAGGTTCGCTCTCGCTCCCAGCCAAGACCAGGTGTTTGGGAACATCTGGTGATTGTTCAGGACTGTGCAGCAGGGTGCTCGCGCTGTGTCACCTCCTGTTCGCCCTCGCCTCTTGTCTCAGCCAGTATTGAGAATGTCCCACCTTTAAATAGGACGTGCAAACCTGCATCACGAGAAATATCACAATAGGCATTGTTTTTATTTTTCTCTCGTGGAGACGGAGGTCTTTGCCATGCAGCGTGTCCTCAGAGTCCCTGAAACCGCTGTCTCAGGTTGTCCTCAGAGTCCCTGAAACCGCTGTCTCAGGCTGTCCTCAGAGTCCCTGAAACCGCTGTCTCAGGTTGTCCTCAGAGTCCTTTAAACCGCTGTCTCAGGTTGTCCTCAGAGTCCCTTAAACCGCTGTCTCAGGTTGTCCTCAGAGTCCCTGAAACCGCTGTCTCAGGCTGTCCTCAGAGTCCCTGAAACCACTGTCTCAGGTTGTCCTCAGAGTCCCTGAAACCGCTGTCTCAGGCTGTCCTCAAAGTCCCTGAAACCGCTGTCTCAGGTTGTCCTCAGAGTCCTTTAAACCGCTGTCTCAGGCTGTCCTCAGAGTCCCTGAAACCGCTGTCTCAGGTTGTCCTCAGAGTCCTTTAAACCGCTGTCTCAGGTTGTCCTCAGAGTCCCTTAAACCGCTGTCTCAGGTTGTCCTCAGAGTCCCTGAAACCGCTGTCTCAGGCTGTCCTCAGAGTCCCTGAAACCGCTGTCTCAGGTTGTCCTCAGAGTCCTTTAAACCGCTGTCTCAGGTTGTCCTCAGAGTCCCTTAAACCGCTGTCTCAGGTTGTCCTCAAGAGTCCCTGAAACCGCTGTCTCAGGTTGTCCTCAGAGTCCCTTAAACCGCTGTCTCAGGTTGTCCTCAGAGTCCTTTAAACCGCTGTCTCAGGTTGTCCTCAGAGTCCCTTAAACCGCTGTCTCAGGTTGTCCTCAGAGTCCTTTAAACCGCTGTCTCAGGTTGTCCTCAGAGTCCCTGAAACCGCTGTCTCAGGTTGTCCTCAGAGTCCCTTAAACCGCTGTCTCAGGTTGTCCTCAGAGTCCCTTAAACCGCTGTCTCAGGTTGTCCTCAGAGTCCCTGAAACCGCTGTCTCAGGTTGTCCTCAGAGTCCCTGAAACCGCTGTCTCAGGTTGTTCTCAGAGTCCCTGAAACCGCTGTCTCAGGTTGTCCTCAGAGTCCCTGAAACCACTGTCTCAGGTGGTCCTCAGAGCTGAAACCGCTGTCTCAGGTTGTCCTCAGAGTCCCTTAAACCGCTGTCTCAGGTTGTCCTCAGAGTCCCTGAAACCGCTGTCTCAGGTTGTCCTCAGAGTCCCTGAAACCGCTGTCTCAGGATGCATGTTGTAAATATTCATTAAGCATAGCTTCCTGGTTTTACACAGTGTTGTGAACGTCTATACACATTGACAAACAGGAAGCCTGATCAATGTGCCTCATCAATTTATCAGCACATTATTTTTTTTAGAACATAATCTAGAAACAGTAGTTTGACGTGTGCGTCAAAAATATCAGACCTACAAGCTTGTAGCGCGGCACTCTTTGTTATTTCCTCCCCAAGATAAATGTACATCTTCTGCTTTCAGTTCGGTGGCCTCTTTTATTGTTGATGACTCTGCAAGTCTGCAGCTTTCTCAGTTTGTAAGAAAGGATGCTTTTGAAGCTGGTCTTCCTTGACACTGTGAAAATGCCCGATATACTGTTGAATACAAAGAAGAAGAAGTGCTGCGTCATCTGTGTGGTTATCTAAAAAAAAAAAAACAGGTGCTCGTAGGAGAGGGTATACGACCATAGATAGAATAAGGGAATCCAAGGCACTCTGTTTCTGAGAAGTTTAAAAAGCCTTTCTTTCAGTTATGTGTGGAAAAACACTTGAACCCAACCCTATAACGGCAATATTTGGAGTGGTAAAGCCAGAGGAGAGACTAGTTGTGCATCAACAGAAGGCTTTTGCCTTTGCCTCACTGTTGGCCCGTCGTCTCATATCGGTGAATTGGAGAGCAATAAACCCACCGTTATTCAAACAATGGATCAATGAAGTGGTGAGCGCATTAAAGTTAGAAAAGATTAGAAACTCTGTAACCGGAGCAAGAGAGAAGTTCGATACAACATGGGCTCCATTCATAAGATATGTAGAGAACCGAGCTGTCATATAATAACAACATAAACCAAGCTGCCATCATGCTGATTCTCTTCTCTCTCCTTCCCCCTTCTGATACACTGTGCAGACTACATCCCTGTCCATTCAGGGCGGCAGGTGGCACGGTGGAGAGGATGGGGGGGTGGGGTGGGGTGGGGGGGAGGTAGAAAACAGAAGAAATAAAATCAGTATAGGAAACATCTAGTGACTCTCTCGGAGGCCTGGCCATGCCTATTTTGTATTTTTATTATTTTTTTTTTTATTTATACTATGTCGACCGTCATTAATATCGTATATCCATGGAACTGGTATAATCAACAATATTACAGTATTGTTACCATCATCACTATGTCTCATGTTTATATCAACAGGTTCTATTTTTTGTCTTTTTATTTATACTCTCATACAATTGTCATCACACAGACAATCACTCTATGCAAATGGAACAGACTGTACGAACACTCAGACACTGACCCTGGTGCGGGAGGGGGGGTTACGTATGTATATACAGGCATATTGAAAAATGGGGGGGGGGGGGTGGCACATGATTTACTGAGAGGGGAAGGGGAGAGTTAATGTATGGAGAAAAAAACAAAACATAAGTACAATAATGCTGTAAATGTTTATGTTGATCACTCTCCTCCCAGTTCTGTACAATTGTCTGAATGAGTGTGCTTATCAATAAACAGAATAATATTCTTTTTTTAAAAGCCTTTCTTGTAATGGCATCAGCTATAGGCATGTTAAAGAACGAGCAACACGTTTCGGCTGTCCATTTCAGAGGGGATCGTCCGTTTCTTTCCATTTTTACTGTTTCCATTCGATTATTCTATATTGTCTTGAATTGATAGTAGTGTGGACATAATGCTAGGCGTGTTAATTTTTTAACACGCCTAGCTGATGCCATTACAATAAAGACTTTTTAAAACTTCACGGAAACAGAGTGCATCACCTCGGCCCCCTGTAGGGCCAGGGCCATATTAGCCATTGGGCCAATGGGGCCGTGGCCCAGGGGCCCTTGGCTCTGAAGGGCCCTTCTGGGAAAATGTAAAGCCCTGTAATGGGTTTGAGGCCCTGAAAAAAGCTCCTGGGGACCTTCATTAGCCATTGATTTAGTTAAATTTAGGTAAAAAAAATGATATAAACACAAAAAACCTCGAAATTTCTGCGTGCACGCGCGCTAGGGGGGCCCCAAAAAATGTACCGGCCCAGGGGCCCTTGTGGGGCTAATCCGTCCCTGTAGGGCTGTTGAGAATCACCTCGGGGCCCCTGTAGGGCTGTTGAGAATCACCTTGGGGCCCCTGTAGGGCTGTTGAGAATCACCTCGGGCCCCCAGTAGGGCTGTTGAGAATCACCTCGGGCCCCCTGTAGGGCTGTTGAGAATCACCTCGGGCCCCTGTAGGGCTGTTGAGAATCACCTCGGGCCCCTTGTAGGGCTGTTGAGAATCACCTCGGGCCCCTGTAGGGCTGTTGAGAATCACCTCGGGGCCCCTGTAGGGCTGTTGAGAATCACCTCGGGCCCCTGTAGGGCTGTTGAGAATCACCTCGGGCCCCTGTAGGGCTGTTGAGAATCACCTCGGGGCCCCTGTAGGGCTGTTGAGAATCACCTCGGGCCCCTTGTAGGGCTGTTGAGAATCACCTCGGGGCCCCTGTAGGGCTGTTGAGAATCACCTCAGGCCCCTTGTAGGGCTGTTGAGAATCACCTCGGGCCCCTTGTAGGGCTGTTGAGAATCACCTCGGGCCCCTGTAGGGCTGTTGAGAATCACCTCGGGCCCCTGTAGGAAGTCTTCTAAAGTTCCCCCCAAAAACAAGCGTGAAGGATGAACAAGTTCCTCCCCATGTGGCCCAGGGGCCACATGGGGCCCCTGGGCCACATGTGGCCCCTGGGCCCTCAATATCAGAATACTAGATTTGCAAACCAGCTATAAATTACTTCAGTCTAAATTAGTAGCTTATTGAGTATAGTATTAATCTTTTGTTTATGTCCAATGTATTTGTATTTACTTTACTTTTCAGGATTCCAATTGAAAAATAGCCCAAAATATTCAGAATTTCAATTCAAATGTAGCTAAAATAGCTGATCTACAAGCTTGTAGATCGTCAATTTTTTGCTACAACAGTAATATACAATGTGGCCACTCTGGAGTGAGTGTGGAAATATAGTGGCCCTCTGGAGTGAGTGTGGTAATATAGTGGCCCTCTCCATCGTCCAAGTTGCTCACCCCTGTCCTAAATGATCAAAACGGAGACCTTTGACAGTTTGAGACCACAGTATCATTCACTACTACTTGATGAATTTCATTTTTATAGCGCTTTTCCAAGTGCTCAAATCGCTTTACAATGGTTCATTTATTCATACATTGGGAGGTGAAGCGGCGAACAGTCGGCGCCAGCGTCCTCACTTCCCACATTCACACACCAACGGTGGCGAGCTCACACCGACCGACTCATTGGAGGCAATGTAGGGTTCAGTGTCTTGCCCAAGGACACTTCGACATGTGGACAGGAGGAGGAGACGGGATTCAAACCGCCGACCCAGGGATCATTGGACGACCTGCTCTACCTCCTGAGCCACAGCCGCCCCAACTATAGCACTGAATGACCCGTTCCGAACTTGGCCTCAAACTCTTGTTGTCTCTCTGTGTGTGTGCTTGGGGTTGGGCAATTTGCGAGCCACCCAAACATGAGGGGAAGAGAAGAGGGTGTTTTGAGCAGAGCAGACGGGGGGTCAGGGCCAGAGTTCAGCGTGTACTCCTCGTGACAGTCTGTCTTTTCTTCTTGTTTACTAGATAACGGACAGACTGCTCAAAGGCACATGCAGCGGCGGCGTGTGTGTGTGTGTGTGTGTGTGTGTGTGTGTGTGTGTGTGTGTGTGTGTGTGTGTGTGTGTGTGTGTGTGTGTGTGTGTGTGTGTGTGTGTGTGTGTGTGTGTGTGTGTGTGTGTGTGTGTGTGTGTGTGTGTGTGTGTGTGTGTGTGTGTGTGTGTGTGTGTGTGTGTGTGTCTGTTTGATGGTGTGTGCATACTGTATATTTGTGCATTGGCGCGTGTGTGTGTGTGTTGCGCATCAACTGCACATGTGTGCAGCATTATTATTTTTTCTTCACATTTTCTGTTATCACCACATGGCCATGGACAAGTAAACCTCTGTCTGTCTGTCTGTCTGTCTGTCTGTCTAGTACCTGGAGGGTTGCGTGCGTTTTTACATGTTGTGTTTTTCCTAGAAGGTCACATCCCAATCTTTTGTGGTCGGATATTGCATCAGCTGTCTAGTAAAACGGGTGCATCCCTCCTCCTCCTCCTCCCTCTTGTCTCCCCTCCTGTGTGCGTGCGTGCGTGCATGCGTGTGTGCGTGCGCGTGTGTGGTGTGTGCGTGTGTCTGTAGTATCAGACATGGTGGACACCCAGCAGCTCCTCAGCCCCTGGCCCGTGGGCTTCAGTCTGAGTGCGGTGGACCTGTCGGAGCTGCAGCAGCAGCAGGAGGACGAAGACGACATCGACATGAAGCCCAACGGTAACTGCTGTTACTCCACCCTGGACTACGCCGTCCTCTCCTCCTCCTCCTCCTCCTCCCTCCACTCCTCCTCGCTCTCCTCGCCCTCCACCATGCTCTCGTCGTCCATGTCCGGAGGCGGCGGCGGAGGAGGCTGCTGCGGCGGCACGGCCTACGATCTGAGCCCCCCGCTGAGCGAAGACCACCTGACCAACATGGACTACGGCAGCGCGCTGCACACACAACAACATCACAGCTACAGGATGCACACGGAAAGTCACAGTGAGTTCTGGGCTTCTTATGTTCTGCTTTTTTTGTGTGTGTGTGTGTCTTTTTTTGCAGTGGTGGAAAGTAACTAAGTACATACTTAAGTAATTGTACTTGAGTACAATTTGAGGGTGTTTGTACTTTACTTGAGTATTTCCAATTTCCAGTACTTTTACTTCTACTCCACTACATATCAGAGGCAATTCAATATTTTACTTTTACATAGCCGAGCTACAAGCAATGCGACGCATTGTGAGCTTGTAGATCTTGTAGATCTGCTATTTTGTTTTACAAGATTTGAAACGAGACATTCTGCATAATGAGTACTTTTACTTTTGGTACTTTTAAGTACATTTTTGATCCCAATACTGTTGAGCTTTTAAATGAGTAGACCCAATAAACATACACACAGTACATATTTGTAACAACCGCCTCCAACGGGCGCTATGAGATGAGCATATACTGTATACTTAGTCTTGAAAAGAAACTCTGATTGAAACCCGACACAGCAGAGGGAGTATAAAAGTGGAAGTGAGAAGGTTCAGGGATTTGGAATGTTGATCTGTCATCTCCTATCTCAATGTCTATTTACGGCTTTGGCCATATCCTACATAGCCTAAACAACTTTCTTTTTTTTCGGTCAAGGACATTTTTTCTTTTTTTTTCTTTTTTACTTCTGTCTGCTTTGTTTGTATTCTTTCTAGTTGTTATACTTGCATGAATAATGAAGTCTTTGTTGACTGTACATCATTTCATATAATAGGCAAACATCGCTTCGGCTCCGTGCTTATTTAGAACTGAGGCCGATTCTAGAAACGGCTTCTAAATCGTAGAAAAGTTTTCTGAAAATCGTCTTTTTACTTCTTTTTTTAATAAAAAAATTACAAAAATATATCTTGCTATATAAACAACAACTCACAAAATGTGGTTTCTGTCTTGGAAGGTAAAAACGCAAAATATTAGTTTGTCTTGGAAGGTAAAAACTCAAAAATTGGTTTTCTGTCTTGGAAGGTAAAAACTCAAAAATTGGTTTCTATCTTGGAAGGTTCCAGAATGTCTTTGTGTTCCAGTAGGTTGCATCAGAATGTCTCTCTGCTCCAGTAGGTTGTATCAGAATGTCTTTGTGTTCCAGTAGGTTGTATCAGAATGTCTCTGTGTTCCAGTAGGTTGTATCAGAATGTCTCTGTGTTCCAGTAGGTTGTATCAGAATGTCTCTGTGTTCCAGTAGGTTGTATCAGAATGTCTCTGTGTTCCAGTAGGTTGTATCAGAATGTCTCTATGCTCCAGTAGGTTGTATCAGAATGTCTTTGTGTTCCAGTAGGTTGTATCAGAATGTCTCTCTGTTCCAGTAGGTTGTATCAGAATGTCTCTCTGCTCCAGTAGGTTGTATCAGAATGTCTCTCTGTTCCAGTAGGTTGTATCAGAATGTCTCTCTGCTCCAGTAGGTTGTATCAGAATGTCTCTGTGTTCCAGTAGGTTGTATCAGAATGTCTCTCTGTTCCAGTAGGTTGTATCAGAATGTCTCTGTGTTCCAGTAGGTTGTATCAGAATGTCTCTCTGCTCCAGTAGGTTGTATCAGAATGTCTCTCTGTTCCAGTAGGTTGTATCAGAATGTCTCTCTGCTCCAGTAGGTTGTATCAGAATGTCTTTGTGTTCCAGTAGGTTGTATCAGAATGTCTTTCTGTTCCAGTAGGTTGTATCAGAATGTCTTTGTGTTCCAGTAGGTTGTATCAGAATGTCTTTGTGTTCCAGTAGGTTGTATCAGAATGTCTTTGTGTTCCAGTAGGTTGTATCAGAATGTCTCTGTGTTCCAGTAGGTTGTATCAGAATGTCTCTATGCTCCAGTAGGTTGTATCAGAATGTCTCTGTGTTCCAGTAGTTGTATCAGAATGTCTCTGTGTTCCAGTAGGTTGTATCAGAATGTCTCTGTGTTCCAGTAGGTTGTATCAGAATGTCTTTGTGTTCCAGTAGGTTGTATCAGAATGTCTCTCTGCTCCAGTAGGTTGTATCAGAATGTCTTTGTGTTCCAGTAGGTTGTATCAGAATGTCTCTCTGCTCCAGTAGGTTGTATCAGAATGTCTCTCTGCTCCAGTAGGTTGCATCAAGCTGGAGCCAGAGTCTCCCCCGCAGTACTCCGACAGCCCCTCGTCCTCCAGGGTCCATGACGAGTCATCGCCGTCCACCTCGCTGAACATCGAGTGCCGCGTGTGTGGCGACAAAGCTTCAGGATTCCACTATGGCGTCCACGCCTGCGAGGGTTGTAAGGTAGGACAGACCGCAGAGTTATGGGAAATAACTCGTTTTTAATACACTCTCTGCTGCATTTATGGGGGAATGGGTTACGTGCAAACCTTAAAAGGGCCACTTCACCCCTCTAGCAACCAGATCTTATTTGAATTATGTTTGGGAGACAAGAAACACTTTCCTGGGGTTTTTACGTGGGTAATATGTGTTTTTAGATATTTCAGTATATTTCAAAGTGTCTATACACCGACACCAACTTTTGTCAACAGGGGCGTCAATATAGCTGGGGGGTGGAGCCGGGGGAAAGTTCAGAGTTCTCCCAACCGGAATAAACAGTGGCGTGTTGGGTTTTCAAACGCAGATGCTTTAAATACTACTAATTTAAAAGTAGGCGTCATGGCTTGCCAGATCACAGGCACAGATCCTTGTTGCCACTCGACAAGGAACGCTACTTTAGAAAATGAAACAAGCTAGAGGCCGATTGGAATGTTTTCCTTGACTGCATGGACATGATCACTGAAACTTATCATAATATATACATTTTAAAAAGCCATTCATTCATCAATGATGTTTATAGAACATGTTTTAGTGAATTCCAAGTAGGCTACCGACACCATTCGTTTCGACCGCACAACGATGGCTCCGTGCCAAGTTCCAACTGTCTCTAAACTATTTAGAATTCACTACAATGTGTTCTATAAACATTATTGATGACTTAATGGCTGTTGGTTTTTGATATTACGTTAAGTTTAAGTGATCAGATCTATAGTGTCTCTACGAGTAACACAATGTTTTGTAACATGGAGGGAGAGGGAGATTGATGTCCGATTTCAGTGGTGGTTATGCTTGTGCAACTTGACGCATGCAATAAAGTATAAAGAGATAAGGATACTCTGACTATAAACCACTTGAACCCCAGGTCCCCAGCATAAACCAAAAATCTACAAACTCACAACGCGTCGCAACCGTAGGTCGCAACGCGCTGTGAGCTCATGGTTGGCCTGGACTGTGTCTGTGTGTTACGCACATTCTCCATTTACAGTCCTTACGGCGTCTTACGCCTACACAAATGTTCAGATTACAAATATAAAGTGCTCACCCCAGGGCCATGGATGTTACAATTCTGCTAGGGTGGGAATAAGTACCGGTATCTTCCGTATTGTTCAATAAAAAGCAATGTTTAATCCGTTTTTGGCCATGTGCTTTCAACTATGCGCCCCTATCGGTTGGTGTATTATAACTGATAAAATGGCCACCGATCGGATTAAAACGCTTTTTATTGAACAATGCGGAAGATACGGGTACTTCTACCCACCCGAGGAGGATTGTAACATCCGTGGCTCTGGGGCGAGCACTTTATATTTGAAATCTGAACATGTATGTAGACGTTAATGTTCTAAATGGGAAAAGTGCATAAAACAGGTTGAAGTTCCGCCATGACAGACGAGCGCCATGTGAACTATGGCTAAATCGTCTCGTATACGTAATAATAAGTCAACTTTCCGAGGGCGAGTGTTCCAGATGTCCTTGTGATGGATTTTTCTTGGCTGTCAATATTTCTATCATCCAACAAATCGTTCTGAAAGTGATCCCCAAAGGATCGTACGCTATTATAACTCTATGGGGAAGACCATTTTGTTTACCCCGGGCTAAAACCGGATGTGACATTTGTGGGTGTTCCTGTCTAGCTTGGTGTGGATGTATTCAGTATTTAAGTCTGACGTCAGTTTGTAGTGCTACGTTACGTCCGGGTCCAAGTGGCACCAGCTCCCGTCCGCATCTCATTGTAAATAGAATATCTAAATGCGTGAATCTTTTTACAATGACGTTATTTATCAGAAATGAAGCCATTGAGGGTTAAAATGGGTCTTAATGCTTCCAACTCGAGTAGAATTATTAATGTTTTGTACAATTTGTCCATGACAAAAAAAATATATGATGTGGAGACAATAAAGACTATTATTATCATTATTATTGAAGGTGGTAACAGTCCATTTGCTCAGTAAAATATTTCGGGGGCATATTTAGAATGTTTGCAGGCTTGAGTATGTTGAATCTAGTTTGCATTAATGAGGATTTAGTTGACACAATGAAATAAAATGGCGATAGTATTCCGTGTGGGGCAGACGGCCTGTCACAGCCAGATTTGGGAGAGCAGCGCAGCTTTGTTGTTGCGAGGAAAGCGGTAAAATTAGACTTTCGTGGTTGTTTTCGTCTCAGATTTAGTCTGACGGAGCGTCACAGTATAACTTTATGGGGACACAAAAGCGACACAAAAGTAGGACCCGGAAGTATCTCAGGAGGGGGCGCTCACGTCACAGCTAAAATACTGAATGGGCTCCATGACGTCATGGACACTGGGCTCACTTACTTCCTGGACTACATGTTGTCTCAGACCGCCCTCCCCCTATCCACAAGGAGGAGCAACATTGTGGGAATTGTAGTCCAGGAAGGAAGTGAGCCCAGTGTCCATGACATGATGGAGCCCATGGACACTTTGAAATACTAAACTATCTAAAAACACATATTACCCACGTAAAACCCCCAGGAAAGTGTTTCTTGTCTCCCAAACATCATTAAAATATGATCTGAAGTGTCCCCTTAAGCCGGTTTTAGCTTCATTTGTTATAACTGCAATTCCTCCACAAAGAGCTGGCTATAAATAACAGCTGGACCTAACCATCGATTAGTTGAGATGTAACAGGTTCCTCTTATACGTGATTTTGTGTTTTATCCTTTTAACAAATTATAACATAATATATGTTTATCCTTTTAAATAATATATGGTCATGTAACCTATATATGTGTGTGTGTGTGTGTGTGTGTGTGTGTGTGCGTGTGCGTCTGTCTGTCTGTCTGTCTGTCTGTCTGTCTGTCTGTCTGCCTGCCTGCCTGCCTGCCTGCCTGCCTGCCTGTCTGTCTGTCTGCTATGGTGAAAATAGCAGCTTTACAAGCTCACAACCCACCTTGCGAGCTTGTAGATCGGCTATCTTTTCACTACTTCTTAATTTAATTTTTATTATGTTTTATTCATGGAATTTCTTAGATTTGTTTGTTTGTTTGTTTTAAAAAATATGTATTTTTTTATTTAAAAAATAATCTTTTGAAATCTTTAGAAAACTGGGATGTTAACTCGAGTTGTGACCCATAAAAATTAGTCCGTGACCCACAAATGGGTTCCGACCCACTGTTTGTGAAACAGTGCCATAGAGGAATTAGTCGTTAGTTAGCCTAGTTTTTGGTTGGCACAAGAAATCAGCTATTTGAGAGACACACAATAACGGAATATTGCAATATTCATGTTTACTCAATTTGAACAATAGTGGCAAAAGAACAGTGACTCAAGTGCTATCAAAGTGTAAATGTATGAAGGGCACATTCTACAATGGTGTCATTTCCAGAAAGTTCATCAAAGGGCAGACAGAGCGTGATCAAGCCCAGGGACGTGCACACATAGACATGAAAGGGGGCTTCAGCCCCTGCCCTTTTACCCTGTCTGTAAAACAACTGCGCTTTCCAGACCACAAATGCAGCGTTTACTTTTTACTACATGGTGAAAGAAATGCAAAATGCCACTCCTTTCCATGACATACCGGAAGGCATAAGCATTCAGGAGAATTGCTTTTTTTCTGAAGTCTCCTGAACTTGAACACAGTATTTTGCGTTGAACAAAATTGTTTAGAAATCTATGTCGTTACACACCGCATCTCCAATAGCTAAAGAGTGCTGGGTTGCGCCCCGAAAATAGCTGATCTACAAGCTCTCAACGCGTCGCAGCGCGACGCGTTGTGAGCTTGTAGATCAGCTATTTTCGCTATTTTTGTCCAAAAGTGCCCTCTTACGGGATTTCAGCCCCTGCCTCTCTAACACTCTCTGCACATCCCTGATCAAGCCCAGTCGTCTCCGTCCCTCTGAACTGGTCTTTTGACTTGCCATAAACCCACCTACTGGTGGAATAAATTCTTTAATACTGCATGGAGAGAAATGTGAAGATTTCATCTTCTTTGAAGCATGTTTCTCTAACCACAAGCCACAGGTGTAGACATACAGCCAGCCACTCCACATACCGTATGACTGTCTGTCTGGAGTGTATATGACTGTATGTGGGCAAAAATGTTGTGGTATACATTTCAAATTTTCTTTGAAACAATACAGAAACATGATCAGGTTAGCACTTTTTAAGCTCTGTTTTGAGCAGTGTTACTATGTGGTAGCTGGTTAGCAGTTTCAGTATTAGTATGTAACAAAAACTAAGTTTATTCCCTGATGCACATTTCTGTGGCAAATAACTCCTTATATGGTAAATGAATAACTAAAACGAATAGTGTTGGGCAAGTTAAGCTAACACTGGTTATATTATATGATATGATTTTCAATCATATCATCTGTAATTCTGATTTTCAATCATATCATACAAATTAGTACTTTTACTATTTTACTGTAAGTATATGTTGATGCCAATACTTTTGTACTTATACTCAAGTAGTAACATTTTGAATACAAGATTTTTACTTAAAAACAGTAAAAGAAGTACGCTATCTGAATACTTCTTTCACCACTGATGAATTATGGCAGCTTTGTTGAATACTGTGATTGGTCCGTCAAGGCAGTGTGTTACAGAGCCATTGAATACTGTGATTGGTCCGTCAAGGCAGTGTGTTACAGAGCCATTGAATACTGTGATTGGTCCGTCAAGGCAGTGTGTTACAGAGCCACTGAATACTGTGATTGGTCCGTCAAGGCAGTGTGTTACAGAGCCATTGAATACTGTGATTGGTCCGTCAAGGCAGTGTGTTACAGAGCCACTGAATACTGTGATTGGTCCGTCAAGGCAGTGTGTTACAGAGCCACTGAATACTGTGATTGGTCCGTCAAGGCAGTGTGTTACAGAGCCATTGAATACTGTGATTGGTCCGTCAAGGCAGTGTGTTACAGAGCCATTGAATACTGTGATTGGTCCGTCAAGGCAGTGTGTTACAGAGCCACTGAATACTGTGATTGGTCCGTCAAGGCAGTGTGTTACAGAGCCATTGAATACTGTGATTGGTCCGTCAAGGCAGTGTGTTACAGAGCCACTGAAGGAGAGTTGTGTCATTGAGGGGGCAAAAAGAGAGTGACAAGCTGGAGTTTGAAATACATTGTTTTCAACAAGGGTGGTGCAAATATCAGCAATTTTAGGCACATGTGTGCAACATGACAACTGTTTCAAAGTATTGTACAGTAACAATAAGGTTTCTGTAATGTTTGTTGTACTATTACTAAAAAACGAACTAAAATAAAGGGATTTAAGATCATTAAAGCTGGGCTGTTGCCCTGAGTCCAGTGCATTCTGCCAACTTCCGGTCCAGGACTTTGTCACTCTTCGCCAATAGAAGTCTATGTAGAAGAGCTGCCATTGGACTGAAGCCCCATGAAGTGAACGGAGATGTCGTAACTCTCCCTCGATGGCTCTGGTGTGTTCATTCTCAATAACAGGCCACTGGTCTGCTTCTGTCTACGTTGTTACGGAAGCGGATGCTTTAGTCGCCTCATGAAATCTATTTGAAATGAAGATTTAATGACAAATTGATACATTTGTTCATAAGTAGTTATAGTTGTGGAATAAGCACACTGATCACCTCACACATTATCCCTTAGTTAAAGGTAAGAAAATGATTTATCTGTAATTCTCCTTTAAGTATCGCCCATGCTGTTCTTTGAGCTTTTCAACCCACAAGTTAACCAGTATACCGGGAAAGTGATTTTTTAGTGTTGGCCGTTCAAAAATAGCAGATATACAAGCTCAGAGAGAGAGAGAGAGAGAGAGAGAGAGAGCTCAGAGAGCTCAGAGAGAGAGCTCAGAGAGAGAGAGAGAGAGAGAGAGCTCAGAGAGAGAGAGCTCAGAGAGAGAGAGCTCAGAGAGAGAGAGCTCAGAGAGAGAGAGAGCTCAGAGAGAGAGAGCTCAGAGAGAGCTCAGAGAGAGAGAGCTCAGAGAGAGAGAGAGAGAGAGAGAGAGAGAGAGAGAGAGAGAGAGAGAGAGAGAGAGAGAGAGAGAGAGAGAGAGAGAGAGAGAGAGAGAGAGAGAGAGAGAGAGAGAGAGAGAGAGAGAGAGAGAGAGAGAGAGAGGAGAGAGAGAGAGAGAGAGAGAGAGAGAGAGAGAGAGATGAGAGAGAGAGAGAGGAGGAGGAGAGAGAGAGAGAGAGAGAGAGAGAGAGAGAGAGGAGAGAGAGAGAGAGAGAGAGAGAGCGAGAGAGAGAGAGAGAGGTGTTATGATGATATGATGTTAAAATGGCAATTTTCAGGACTTCCCTGGGATATACTATACACATAACAATCACGTTGCTACGAAGTATAGAGCCTGTGTGGTTAGCATCTGCATTCGTTTTCCTATTTTTAATCACGAGTTATTTAAAGAAGGAGGAAGTCAAACAGGGTCGAGACTCCACCCCAATACAGAATGTTTTGTTTTTTAAAACAATAAAAGTGGTTGCCTTCTTGGCTGACCCCTTGTCTCCCCTGAGACGAGAGCAGAACAATGACCACTGTATCTTACCGTATGATCATTCATAGACGCTAATTACTCCATGCTTTAATTGAGTCACTAAACTTCTTTTCTCGGGGAATCAAAGACTGTTAATGTACAAAATGTGCTATAGTCGTCAGGGTTCTGTTTGTAAAACAAAGAAGGGGGGCAGGCCCGTCTAGAGTTTGAATGGACGGGTGTCAGTCAAAAGGGAGACATCGAAGAGGAAGGATGGATGGAGAAGGATCAACATAATATGTTGATATAGTAGTAATAGTATGTCAGAACCTGTTCTGACATTCCATATTATGGAATGTCAGAACAGGTTCTGACATACTTTATACTGTATATCCATATACTAATATTGATGACATCAGGAATCTCCATATATGGGCTTAATTGCGACAGCAGGTTGCATTTACTATGATCCCATGATTTACTATCATCCCTGATGATGTCATAGTGATGTCACGAGTACCTGGGCACAATATATGGGGGCTTTCCCCATGTATGGGGATTTTGAGTTATACACTGACAGACAAAAAAACGCACGATCCCATAGTTAACTAATAATACATGTCATGAACAAATATAACACTATCAAAACATTCCATTTATCTCCACTCGTGGTCTCCTGATCTATGTTTTTCATATTATATCAATTTTGAAAGAAACCACTTTTATTGGATGGTGTGTGTCAGGGGCCATTCCACGTTTTTGGTAGACTCGGAGACCGCGACCGCGTTTCAAAAGGAAAAACGAAATCCTCTCTGTGGTAACCAGTGTTGTTTTTTGGCAGAACTGTTTGATTTCAGTTTTAGTCATAGTCTCTTGAATAGTTTTCATTTAGTTTTAGTCACATTTCAGTCACCTGGAATGTCTTAGTGTTAGTCTAGTTTTAGTCGACTAAATATCATAGGATTTTAGTCGACTAAATCTATAGTTGATTTAGTCGACTAAAATGTATTTTGGTGGGCCTTGATGCCGTCGTAATGACTGTTTTTACACTTGCTGAAAATAGCCGATAGCAGATCGAATAGCAGATCTACAAGCTCACAACGCGCCGCAGCGCGCCGCGTTGTGAGCTTGTAGATCGGCTATTTTCAGCATGCAACCAAGTGTAAAATCAAAATGACTTATACTGGATCTCTTGTCCACTAGTCCCTTCCTAACGTTTTAGTGTAGTTTTTATCTGTTCACGAAATTGTCCATTTATTTAGTCTTAGTTTTAGTCGTCATAGCTTAGTTTTCATTTAGTGTCTATGTAGTTTTCGTCCGTGAAAAAGGTAGTCGGAAACTCTCCATCGGACTGTGTCTACTGTACTTTTTTCCCTTAATTGTTCTGTAATCTGTTTTTAACTGCTGTGCTGTGTTTGGCGCCTGAATTATCCCCAGCAGGAGCAATAAAGGTCTTATCTTATCTTACAAAAAAACGATCATTATATTTAATTGCCATTTTGTTTGATGATTCTTTTTTGTCCTTCTCCACTACTATTTATCTTTTATCTTCATTTTATCTTTTTCTTCTAGGGGTTCTTCAGGCGGACAATCAGGCTAAAGTTGGTTTACGACCACTGTGATCTCCACTGCCGCATTCACAAGAAGTCTCGGAACAAATGCCAATACTGTCGCTTCCAGAAATGCCTAATGGTTGGCATGTCACATAATGGTAAGGGCTTTACTACTGTCTCAAAACCTCATATGAGTCTGTGGATAACTTTAAAGATGTAGTGCCGTGATCCCCCCCCCCCCCCCCCTCCTAAAACATGATCATCAGGTACTATGATTATACCAGGAGGAAGATTTCTTTCAAAAAAGTGTACAGAAAGTGTTAAAATTATGTTTTTATGTGGCCACACCCACCAGTTCATTAAGTATACCTGGTTTTCACCTTAGCTCCACCCACCTGAAGTTAAGCCTCGCCCACAGCTGTTGTATGGTAATGGGGGAGGGGTTAGGGTAAGAAAAATGTTCGTCGACTACCTTTTTATCACTGACTAAAACTACATGGAAACTAAATGAAAACTAAGCTATGATGACTAAAACTAAGACTAAATACACTGACAATTTCGTCAACAGATAAAAACTAGACTAAGATGTTAGGAAGGGACTAGTGGACAAGAGTTGCATGGTTGCATGTTGAAAATAGCCGATCTACATCGCGACAGCAAGTGTAAAATCAGTCATTACGATGGCATCGAGGCCCGCCAAAATACATTTTAGTCGACTAAATAAACTGTAGATTTAGTCGACTAAAATCTTATGATATTTAGTGATTTGATTTGTTTCGTTTCCTATCGTTCTGCCTCTATTTCATGACTTCCACCCAGCGCTTTCAAACCTATACGTGTTTGTTTCGAGTTTCTTTTAATCAATCATTGACATATTATAAGCGAAGATAGACCGGACCGGTGTTGCCTTCTCAAAACTAGCCGTGTCACCGTTGCTGGCTCTGTGCCCAGTCATAGTGTGATAGCCTCCAGGGAATGTCTTCTAGCTCATTTGTATTTATTTGCTAAAGGTGTGATCATACAGGTAGTATAGTAGGCTGGGCGTGGCCCAGCTGCTGATCGTTTACTGATTTACTCTCATTGGCCAGGGACGTGCACACATAGACATCAAAGGGGGCTTCAGCCCCCTGCCCTTTTACCCCATCTGTAAAACAACTGCCCTTTCCACTAGACCACGAATGCAGCATTTACTACATGGTGAAAGAAATGCAAAACGCCACTCCTCTCCTTTCCATGCCATGTAGCCTACCGGAAGGCAGCATTCAGGAGAATTTGGAACGCAGCATTTTTGCATTGAACAAATTTGTTTTCGAAATCCATGTCGTTACACCTGCATCTCCACTAGCTAAAGAGTGCTGCTGGGTTGCGCCCCGAAAATAGCTGATCTACAAGCTCTCAACGCGTCGCGCTGCGACGCGTGGAGAGCTTGTAGATCTGCTATTTTCGCTATTGTTATCCAAAAGTGCTCTCTTAACGTGATTTCAGCCCCTGCCCCTCTAACACACTCTGCACGTCCCTGCTCAGTGCTGTCAGCCAGCCTTAACAACATATCGTACACTGAATACATTCCTCAGGCCATGAATCATGTCTAATCAGCGCTGGATTTGCCGGGGTTGAGATGAGGGTACAGCAGACAGGCTACGTTTCCCCCCCAAAAAAGTACATGTGGTATTTAAGTCAGTCTGACCAGAACCAGGCGATAGAAACACGTGACCAAATGGGAGGGAAATCAAAAGCAGAGGCAAATCCATCCGACCCGGCATTTTTACAGAACTAACTATTGTTGCAACTTTGACCGTGTTTGACCAAAACACTCAGCAGATGTTGGCAGGCATGCGTTGCGCGCCGCGGGGTCATTGAACTGATCACCTGGACTGTTCTGACACACTGCTCGCTGTTCAAACAGGAGGAACGTGCTACGCAGGCGTTATGCAACTAGAATTGGCACCAGCCCACGGGCGGCCTATCCGATATCACCAGCTGTTTAAACAGAGACCTTATCCACTAATACTTCCTCTGTGTTAATTTACAAATCAGCAATTCGGCAATTAAAGGTTTCAGGACATTCATTTTCATTTATTTTTCATTTTTCTTTATAGGAGAATTGCTTTTTTTCCTTCCATGTCGTACGTCGCATCTCCACTAGCTAAAGAGTGCTGGGTTGCGCCCGAAAATAGCTGATCTACAATATATCTGTAGATCTAGATTTTTGTCCAAAAATGCCCTCTTACGGTATTTCAGCCCCTGCCCCTCTAACACTCTCTGCACGTCCCTGCTCTTAAAGGGGCATTCCACTCATTTTCAACATTTTACTATGTCATTAATATACCTTAGAGCTGTTGTGTGGAAATAATAAAAAAGTCCCCCCATTCTGTGTTTCCTAGAACTAGAGGTCTGAAAAAAAATCATTAACATGGTGAAACACATCTTGATGATGTCATCAAGATGTGTTTCACCATGTTAATGATTTTTTCCATAATTACAGTTCTAGGAAACACAGAATGGGGGGACTTTTTTATTATTTCCACACAACAGCTCTAAGGTATATTAATAACATAGTAAAATGTTGAAAATGGGTGGTTTTCCCCTTTAAGCGCAATATCCCTAGACCAAGCAGGAATTCCGTCTTGTGAGAGTATAGTAGGAGTTTGCCTCCCACCCAGATGAAACAGGAAACTTACGGACTGCTGCCTGCCTATCCTCTTGGGCTCTTCAGAAGAGTCAAATGTTTGGGGAAAGTGGGAATAGTGCCCAGACCAAAAATATGAATTCCGGATGTGGGTGTTTCAACTTAGACATGTATTGTCTAAGTTCCATTCCCTGGCCCTAATATTAGTATGGGCAAATTAATATAATGTGTTGCATTGTCACATTTTATGTAACCTATTATGCTCAAACATGTGCACATAGTAGACCTAAGTGTGGAGTAGGAGAATTTTAGACATGTATTGTCTAAGTTCCATTCCCTGGCCCTAATATTAGTATGGGCAAATTAATATAATGTGTTGCATTGTCACATTTTATGTAACCTATTATGCTCAAACATGTGCACATAGTAGACCTAAGTGTGGAGTAGGAGAATTTTTTGATTGATTAGTTGATTGATTGATTGATTGATTGATTGATTGATTGAATACGTTAGTCAGAAATGTAAACAGCACATGTTACAGACATCAATGTTAAAAAACGTCCTGGGAAATAGTACATGCCATCAACAACAAACACGATGGGAATTTAAATTTCCTGTGTGGTCTACTGATAGATGGTTGTTCCGGCCAATGTTGAAAGAGATACATATTATGCTTCAATGCAGTGGTTTTCAACCAGTGGTCCTTGAGGGGGTTCCAGGTGGTCCCCAGTTAAATGATGGAGAGTTGGTAACCAAATGGGCCCTTATTAGATCTTTAACTCTAGTTAAGTCTACACAATTTAGATAATGTAGGAAAATATTTTGGTCAACGTTGGCCTGTTATCTCTCCTAATGGTACCAACATCAATACAGCGTGGAATTGTGGACAAAATCACATGTTTAGAAGCATCTTCCAGGAACATGACTGCCTGGTCTCATAAAATGTCATTAAAACAAAGAGGTTAATGGTTAATGCATCAAATCTGTGACGCTGGTCGGCTGTTAATGTAGAACAGCAGCAACAATAGGTTTAGACTTGATTAAAAAAAGATCTGTTTAATTGTTTCTGTAATGTATTCATCTCAATGAATCAGTTCAAGTCCCAGCCCTAACATCATTACACATGTTCAGTCTTGAGATTGTATTTTTTTTTGCTTTCTCCCACGTCGTACGCAGCCATCCGTTTCGGCCGTATGCCCCAAGCGGAGAAGGAGAAGCTTCTGGCCGAGTTGTCCTCTGACGTGGACAACATGCATCCGGAGGCCATGGACCTGAGGGCCCTCTCCAAGCACCTGTACGAGGCCTATCTCAAATACTTCCCCCTCACCAAGGCCAAGGCCAGGGCCATCCTCTCCGGGAAGACGGGGGACAATGCGGTAAATATTTAATACACTTAACTTTTTATTTTATTTTTTCAACCTTTATTTATAGGCGTAACTTATTTATAGACGATTTGGTCACATTGTGATGAGATCCTTGGTGCTACACTAGGGGCTCCATCTTGCGCCACCCCTTACCCCTTATTCCTAAACTTATTTGCCATTTTTTACTATTTTAAAACATTTTAAAATAGTACAACAGCGTGTCGATGTAGATTGGCTAGTGCTAGTTGAACTATTTTTAAATGTTTTAAAATAGTAAAAAATGGCAAATAAGTTTAGGGATAAGGGATAAGGGGTGGTGCAAGATGGAGCCCTAGATGTATTATATATTTTCCAGTAAGACGCCCTGAGGGCGAGAAGCCCTCAGGGCGACCTCACCCAAAAGGGTGAGGTCGCTTGCACGCATCCGCCTGGGTGACAGCAGACTGCTGGGCGAGTGCTGGCGCTTTGGCATGGGGGGGGGGGGGGGTCAGATCAAACATATGGAATGAATTCTATACTGGCCATATATGGAGCGTGTCTTGAGTGTACAGGGTTTGATGAGGTCAGATCAATATGGAATGTCATCGAAAATGTTCCCCCCCCTGTTTACCTGACGAGACCGAAAATCTTAAAACGTTAATTACTCGCGATCTAAATCATTCCGTCCAATTCTAAACAAAGATCCTGTGTTAGACGGCCCACCGCGGTCCAGTCGCTAGTAGCGTTAGATGTAATCATCCCGTTGTTGTCGATCGGCTCTAGAGTGTTTTGGCTACATCTAGCTGCTACAGCCACATCCGGGATAACATCCGGTCCGTCAGTAAAAGTGTTCCCCTGCTATAAATCGCTGGGCGCTATGATTTAATGGATTAAATAACCCCGGGCAATTATTGTGTTAATAGTTGAGCCATGTGATGACATGAGGTCATGATGTATGTCTGTGTGTACTGTACATTATATCACTCTGAATGTCTCCACCAAAGCATGCTGAAAATGTCAAAACTAACTTGGTCTGAAACACAATACCAGACCCAAACAGGGGATATGAGCCATAATGTGTTAATGTGTTGTTGTTGATGAAAATGAGAGTGGAAGGGCTTCTGGTAAGCACATGTCTTGGGCAATGGGAAACAAATAACATTCACCCCATGGGAGCGGTTCTGGCCAGTCACACTATACCTACTGCAACAAAGGAATAGACATATGTGTATTGCTTCAGCCTAATTAAAAACATCCCTCTCATCAATATTCATGCCCAGAACGCCACAATAATTTATTATGGCACACATGAATATAATACTATAATGTCTTCCTGAAGAAGTGAGGATTGATGCAACAAACACGTTTTTTGGGGGCCGAACACGTTTTTTTCTGTTTTTATTTTTTCTAAATATTTGTTTGGTCCAACAAATTGTGTTTTGTTGTCCTGAGTTGTCACGATCCGAGTTGGCTTTGACCGAGGCTTTTACAGGTCTTCAACCCATTTTGGGCGGTAACCCCTTTTGGTGTTTAAAGCATTATGTTATACTTTAGCTATTGAAAAATAGCAGATCTACAAGCTCATAGCGCGGCACCGAGTGCCGTGCTACGAGCTTGTAGGTCTGCTATTTTTGAAAAATCGTGAAAATGTGGCGCAAATCTTTGAATATATATTCTTTCAGAGCGAACGTTTTTAACTCAAATCTTTGCTTCTGGGGGGTCCCTGGAACAACATATTTTCAGATATGTCAAATACAGATGATTCTGGGGGTCCTTGGTCAGGGGATCTTAGTATAATCTGATCTGACAGAAGGAATTGACTTAAGATCCCCTGAACGACGTGACCGTCCTTGATATGACATAGAAATATGGGTTTTTCAGAAAACTGTCAGGATTTAGAAGGCATTTGTAGAATCGAACTTAGGTCGAAATGGGTTAAATAAATACTTTATGAAACTTCTTTGGGAAAAAATGAATTGGAAATTGTCTTCCGGGCCGGGGCGCTCGTCGTCATGAAAGGGGGCGGAACTGCGACGCTCTATTGAATGCCTTCCTTTTCAAATGAGCGTTATTATCACGGGACATATTCATATCATGGCCACCGGGGGCGGCGGTGGCTCAGGGGTAGAGTTAGCCTGGCTAATAAGCCAGACCGAATCAGCCGTTAGCAAAAAAAATAGCCAGGCTAGGGTAGAGTGGCTGGATGGTATCACGGGGCATATTCATATCATGGCCACCGGGGGCGGCGGTGGCTCAGGGGTAGAGTGGCTGGATGGTAACCGCAAGGTTGCCAGTTCAAACCCGGGCTCCCCCAGAGTTAGCGTCGAAGTGTCCTTGAGCAAGACACTGAACCCATAATTGCTCCTGATGTGCTGGTTGGTGCCTTGCATGGTTTCCGCTGCCATCAGTGTATGAATGGGTGAATGTAATGCACAATCTATGTAAAGCGCCTTGGATATAGGCGCTATATAAATGCACCATTTACCATTCTGTCCATCAGTAGTATTTCGATGACGAGATCAAGCAGCAACAGAAGTTCTTCTCGTCCGTTCCTGATGTTTCCTGTTATACTGCACTCAACTATCCCAAGGATATTATGGACCCCCCCCCCCTGCTTGTTATGACTGCTGGTTGTTGTGATGATAGTAAAAATGCTTGTTTTAGTCTCCAGGTTTTCAAAGTGGGAGCTGTGGCCCATAGACAGTGTTGGTTTTGACAGCAAATTTTGATTTCAGTTTTAGTCATTAGTCTCTTGAATAGTTTTCATTTAGTTTCAGTCACATTTTAGTCACCTGGAATGTTTTTAGTGTTAGTCTAGTTTTAGTCGACTAAATATCATAAGATTTTAGTCGACTACATCTATATTGATTTAGTCGACTAAAATGTATTTTGGTGGGCCTTGATGCCGTCATAACGACTGATTTTACACTCGCTGAAAATAGCCGATCTACAAGCTCACAACGCGTCGCAGCGCGACACTTTGTGAGCTTGTAGATCTGCTATTTTCAACATGCAACCAATGCAAAGTGTAAAATTACTTATACTGGATCTCTTGTCCCTTCTCTTGTCCCTTCCTAACATTTTAGTCTAGTTTTTATTTGTTGACGAAATTGTCAATATTTTTAGTTCATTATAATTTAATTTAATTTTAGTCATTATAGATTAGTTTCCATTTATAGTTTCCATTTAGTTTTCTTCAGTGAAAAAAGGTAGTCGACGGAACATTTTTCGTCATATTTTTTGTGGACGAAATCAACACTGCCCATAGAAGGCATTATATTTGGGGTCGTCATTGGCATTTGAGATGTTTGGGAGTCCCTGTTTTAGTCAATACCTTAGAGTATATATATTAATAGAGACGGCACCCGGAGGAAACCCTGAGGTGAAATGGACATAGTGGCCGAATTTGGTATTGCAGCTCGAGCCAGCGTTGGTACGTTGACTATCATTGCGCACGTTCTTGTTATTGGGGCCATGCCACGTGAACGCTATGTTTCATACGTGAACGCGTGCAATGATAATCAGCGGCCAGCGCGTTCACGATTTGGCCCAATACATCCTAGAATGCACTCTGTTCCTACCCGGAAGTGCCTCATGCGCTTTTGAGCAACTTAATGTTGTGGATGGGAGGAGAAATCCGGTGCCGTCTCTATTAATATATACTCTAAGGTTTTAGTCAATACGGGCAGGAAACCAGAAGTCTTTATAAAGTATATCTCTGCTGTCGGGAATAAACCACCTATATCCAAAATGTAAATTTTTCAGGAAATGAAAAATAATAATAATAATCAAACATGGAGTTAGGTGGTTTCCTCCTGACAGCAACGAAATTAAATGCTGAATAGTCGACATTCAGTATACTGTAGTTTCACCAGTAATCTGCTGACTTTTTCCCCACTGATGTCGTTCGTTATACTGATACAGACTGTCCATATTACGTGTGGCGTGTAGAACAGTCCTACCGGTATAGGAAGTAGTAGAACATTATGTTGCGCCCCCAAAAAAGGGGGGATAATTTCTGGTCTATTCTGTTAGATGAATGTTTTAAAGTCTAATAGAAAGGGTTCTCATATTATCCCCCACTCCTTTGAAAGATCCCCAGTGAAGATGTTGGCTTAAATTCTCTTTGGGTATGAATGGTGTAATTCACATGGGCTGAGGCCAGTACAGTGTGTGTCGTCGCCAGCGTGTTTCCACACAGTAAGCGTGTCTAGGGAGCTCGGCTTTAAGCCTCAGTGTCTTATGAGAAAGATGATGAGATGTTTTTTGAGTCTCTAGTCTGCACAAACAATTTACTGGGTTTGCTGGTCAGACGCAAGAGACGTGCCACGAACAATGAGGCATCACTTTTAACACGCGGGCGGGGGGGTATCGACTGACACGCAACGAAAGAAATGAAGAAGGACTGATGATCATTATTTGTCCATAGCCCATTTAGACCTGAGGCCGATTAAAAACAGTTTTCTGAAAAACTATAAGTCAGTGGTGCTCAACCTTTTTCATGTCAAGGACATCTGGATTTACAAACGGGTTGGTTTATTACAAACGTTAGCAATGTGGCTATGATTCAGGATGCTTATCTGCTCAATATTATTTTTTTATATGAACGTCTAAAAGCATATAAAAACGTCATATAAAAATGTCTGACGTTTATAACAAACCAAACCGTTTGAAAATCGGTTGAAATTAAGTAAGTTATGGTTATTTAAAAAGTACATGCCCCATAGACACAATGTTATGCTGCCCCGAAGTAAGATGGCCGCCACGTAGCGACGTCGCTCTCCATTGGCCAGCAGCGCCCGTGAGCCATCTAGCTTTCTTACTGTACCAACATCAATACAGCATGGATAGTGGACCAAATCTTATCCAACTACAACAAAAATGTATCCCATCAGATGGTGGTCTTATGAAAAGGGTTGAAAACCACTGGTCTAACTCATTCCTGGCCTCATCCTTTCCTCCGTCCCACGTACTCCATCCCTCCTCTGTCCTCTGACTAAAACTATGACTAAAAATGTTCGTCGATGAAAAATGTTCGTCGACTAGATAGTCGACAAACGATTTTTCGTCACTGAAGAAAACTAAATAACTAAATAAAAAACAACAAAAAAAGACTAAATTGTTAGGGAGGAGGGAGTAGTGGAAAACCTAAAGAGAAGTTATTTTATGTTTGGTTGTGCTCTGAAAGTAGCCGATCTTCAAGCTCACAATGCGTCGCGCTGCGACACGTTGTGAGCTTGTAGATCGGCTATTTTCGGAGTGCAAACAAGTGTAAAATCAGGCATTACAATGCCTTCAGGGCCTGCCAAAACGCATTTTAGTCAACAAAAAAAAATCAACTGTATATTTAGTCGACTAAAATCTTATGACACTTATAGTCGACTAAAACGAGACTAACACTAAAACATTTCAGATGACCAAAATATGACCAAAACCAAATTAAGTTTCGGTCCAAAATCCACATTTGCTGTCAAAATCAACACTCTTGTCTTAAAACCCCTCCTATCCAGCCTTTCGTCATCCACGACATGAAGTCTCTGATGGAAGGAGAACAGCTCATCAACTACAGACCCATGGCCGCCGGTCCAGAGCAGCATCAGCCGCTTCAGCACCACCAGCCACAGCAGTCCTGTGGCGGCATCACGGTCGGACACCACGGGGGTCAGTACGCCGCAGTGTCAACTAAAACTAAGACGAAAAATGTTTGTCGACTATACCTTTTTTCACTGACGAAAACTAAATGGAAACTAAATGAAAACTAAGCTATGATGACTAAAACTATGCCTAAATGTATTGACAATTTTGTCAATAAATAAAAACTACACTAAAATGATAGGAAGGGACTATTGGCCATTGAATCCAGTATAAGTCATTTTACACTTGTTTGCATGCTGAAAATAGCAGATCGCGCTGCGACGTGTTGTGAGCTTGTAGATCGGCTATTTTCAGCAAGTGTAAAAACAGTCATTACGACGGCATCGAGGCCCGCCAAAATACATTTTAGTCGACTAAATCAACTGTAGATTTAGTTGACTAAAACTAGACTAACAATAAGACATTCCTGGTGACTAAAATGTGACTGAAACTAAATGAAAACTATTCAAAAGACTATGACTAAAACTAAAATCAAATATTGCTGCCAAAAACAACACTGGTACGCTGTCCGTCAATGGTGGAAGGTAACGTATACAAGTACATACATTCACTGGCTGGGTTGGAGAAAGGGCCTTTCTGTGTGGAGTTTGCATGTTCTCCCCGTGTCCCTATAGGGTAGGTACCCTCACATGTTCTCCCCGTGTCCCCTAGGGTAGGTACCCTCACTTGTGCTCCCCGTGTCCCCTAGGGTAGGTACCCTCACATGTTCTCCCCGTGTCCCCTAGGTTAGGTACCATCACATGTTCTCCCCGTGTCCCCTAGGGTAGGTACCCTCACATGTTCTCCCTGTGTCCCCTAGGTTAGGTACCATCACATGTTCTCCCCGTGTCCCCTAGGGTAGGTACCCTCACATGTTCTCCCCGTGTCCCTATAGGGTAGGTACCCTCACATGTTCTCCCCGTGTCCCCTAGGGTAGGTACCCTCACATGTTCTCCCCGTGTCCCTATAGGGTAGGTACCATCACATGTTCTCCCCGTGTCCCCTAGGGTACGTACCCTCACATGTTCTCCCCGTGTTCCCTAGGTTAGGTACCATCACATGTTCTCCCCGTGTCCCCTAGAGTAGGTACCCTCATGAAAAACATGCAGTAATCCTGGTCTCTAAACTGCCAGCTGGGGCCAGCCTGATGGAGGGGAAAGGAACTGGCCGGCTGGGGAAACTCCCCCCTGTCAGGTGAAAAGAAGCAGCTTGGGACTCCTCATGCATAGAAGGAAGCATGAGGTCAGTCCGCTGCTATTTTTGTCCTATAAAGTGCCCTCTTAACGGGATTTCAGCCCTTTGCCCCTCTAACGCTCTCTGCTGCACGTCCCTGGCTGTCACAGGAGGTCACCCTGCAGGGAGCGTAACAGGAGGGGAGTCTGGCCAGGGGCCAACGGACGGACCCCGGGGGCCAACGGACGGACCCCAGGGGCCAACGGACGCCGCAGAGCTGCGCTTCTTCTACAACTGTCAGACGCGCTCGGCCGAGGCCGTGCGGGAGGTGACGGAGTTCGCAAAGAGCATCCCGGGATTCGTGGAACTGGATCTCAACGACCAGGTGGGTGGGGGTGGGGTGACTGACTGAGCATGGCTTTATTTTGGAGGGCTGTTGTTGTTTAACCAATGTATAGACCTGAGATCATATTCTACAAATGATGTTGTAAATCATGACAGTTTTCTGAAAAAAAGTCAGTGGTTCTCAACCTTTTTCATGTCAAGGACCCCAGAATTATCTGTATTTGGCCGTGGACACCCATCTGAAAATATGTATTTCCAGGGACCCCCCAGAAGCAAAGATTTGAGTTAAAATGATATTACACGAGAGGGTGTTTTTTACTTCTGCAATACATTTCGGTACTCGCCCAGCGGGCGAGTTCCTACGGCACCACAGGCATGCATTAATGACGATAAAGAGAACCCTCAAGTGTAATATTGTAATTATACACAGGGGTGCACATTATTATTTTTGGGCTAGTACTCAAAGGAGTACCTGTACATGTAGTTTGGTGAGCAAGATACAAAGATGCAAAGCTGCACAGTGTATTTGTAGTCGTTAAGCAGCAGAGTGTGCTGACCATATAAGGAGTTCCTCCCTGTCCTCAGTTAACCCCTGCGGGTCAAAAAACCGTAGGTTTCGTTTTTGGCTAGGTGGCCCAGCCTTCATCCAATCAGGATAGAGAGGGGCCTTCTGCCAATCATGATCGAGCGGGGGCGGGCCTTGGTGTGTGTGCTGTTGGCCTGTCGCGTGTCCCCCTACTGTAGTGCATGCATGTGCACATCTTGTTACCGGGGCCGACCGAGGGGGTTTTCCAAATCACCCAAATCACTGAATGCTCCTTTAATATTAATTATTATAGGACATTTCCCCATCAGGTGACCCTGCTGAAGTACGGGGTGATTGAGATCCTGATCATCATGATGGCTCCGCTCATGAACAAGGACGGCACGCTCATCTCCTACGGGCAGATCTTCATGACCCGGGAGTTCCTCAAGAGCCTCCGGAAGCCCTTCTGCGAGATGCTGGAGCCCAAGTTCGAGTTCTCCGTCAAGTTCAACACCCTGGAGCTGGACGACAGCGACATGGCACTGTTCCTGGCCGTCATTATTCTCAGCGGCGGTACGTTTGGTTTTGGTTGGTTTTTTACCGCTTATAGAATTCATTTGAACCTGTTTGGACCTGAGTGACGCCGTGTCTGTGTCACCTCATAGCTTTTAACCACTTTTAACCATTATTTTAAACTTTAGCTGCTGAAAAATAGCACATCTACAAGCTCGTAGCGCGGCACTCGGTGCCGCGCTACGAGCTTGTAGATCTGCTATTTTTTTTATAAATCGTGAAAACGTGTGCAGATCTTTTGAATATATATTATTTCACACTCACAGTGAACTTAAGTTTTTTTTAACTCAAATCTTTGCTTCTGGGGGGGGTCCCTGGAACAACATATTTTCAGATGGGGGGTCAGCGGCCAATTATATAACTGTTGCGGTCCTTGACATGAAATAGTTTGAGAACCGCTGACAAAGAAATGTATGTTTTTCAGAAAAATGTCATGATTTAGAAGACATTTGTAGAATCTGGTCTCAGGTCTCAATGGCTTAATATATCGAATGCTTGGCTACAGTTATTATTATCCGAGACTGCTTCCGTGAGATGCTGCTCAGATCCACTTCAGCATGCAGGGACAAAATGACGCAGGGACAACCAACGCAGTCGTGAATTTTGGTTGGAGAGTAACGGTATACACTGACACCACAGTGCGTAATCAGCGCCTCAAACTGTGACTCCGCCCACCCCCGGGGGAAGTTGTGATTTGCTCTCGTTTACGGCAATGCAATTTGCGGCATTTTAAAAACAATATTGAGCAGAGTAGCGATTATCAAACGTATTTGCAATGCCATACGTTGAAAGATCTGTTGCCCGTGGACAAGGCACGCTACCTCCGCAAGTTAGATAGCATTGGCATAGATGTTTGTCCGTATGTGATTAAGGATTGGACCAAGTTGCATTGGCAGCCATAGAAAATTCTTACCCCAGGCTAAAACCGGATGTGACGTTTTTGGGCGTTCCTGTCTAGCGTGGTGTCAGTGTATAGTCAGGCTGGGATACAAATGGGAGATTTATGCCAAGAAAGGGAATTTTATGCTCTCAACCTCAGCCTTTAAAGATTTTTGTACTTTTTCTGTTTTGCATACATGTGTCTATAGTTAACATTACTCTAATAGACCCCCAGGTGTGGTTATAATATTCAAATATGTCTTCCCTGTGTATTGTTGGTTCCTTCCTGAAAGCTGACATCATAACCCTAACCCCTCCCACATTATAATACAACAACAGCTGTGGGCGAGGCTTAACTTCAGGTGGGTGGTGCTAAGGTGAAAACCAGGTATACCTAAAGGAGCATTCAGTGATTTGGGTGATTTGGAAAAAAACCCGGTCCACCCGGTAACAAGATGTGCACATGCACACGCTCTACAGTGGGGGAAGTACAACAGACCAACAGCACGCGCACCAATGCCAGCCACACTCGATCATGATCTGATCCGCTAAAATGGGGGGGAACATTTTGGATGACGTCCCAACCGGAAATTACATCGAATGTTGCCCAACAGACGCTCCCAGCCTGTGGACCCTGTTTTGATATCAATAAATCTCCGTCCTTTTATTAATCTCTGTCCTGAGCGCTGGGCGTTACTATTTGATATGACGGAGAACTCCGTTTATGGGAGGGTGTTAAATATCTCAGTGTTGCCAGGTTCTCATAAACACTGTGCAGGAGCACTTTGGACAGACCTATTTGACAAGATCATTTTGCATTCAAGTACTACTAGGTCAAATCCTCAGTTACCAAATGGCTACATTAGCTAGCTGAAGATTTCACTGAGTACAAACTACAAGCTATGCTCTCTCACACACACAAAAAGAATGGAAAAACAGATTTTGGCACAGTTCTAGTGTCTATATTGCTGCCAAAACATTGGAACATCGAAATCTAGGTCACAAAGACTATCAATTCATCCATTTTGTGTCTGTATACATATAGTACAGTCAATATTGTTTTGGCCTCCATTTCTGCCTTTGCGGTGTCCTGGATTGAACCAGAATTGTGTTTTATTTAAGTGCCACAATGGTTATTTGCTCACAGATCTATAGGATTTGTTTGGTTTTGTCGACCTTGAACCCGCTGTCACTCGAAATCAGATCATTAGGTCAAACATTAACTTAAATGACCTGAGATTATAGCTGCAAAATCAAGATACAGGCAGACATGAAAGCTTTTGTAAAGAGGCAGCTAAAATGGTCTTTTTAACAATCGGTCCCATTTTCCTGCTACATCAAATTATTTTCACTACTTTCTTACAGCTTCTAACGCTCAGCTTTTTAATTGTTCAGCTATATCTGCACTTTTTTTCTCCCCATCTACACAAAGGGCTCCATATTGCGCCACCCTTATCCCTTATCCCTAAACTAATTTGCCATTTTTTACAAATTTAAAAAACCTTTTAAAATAATTCAACTAGACGATCTACATTGAGACATTATGAGCTTGTAGATCGGCTATTTGAACTATTTTAAAAGGTTTTTTTTAAATAGTAAAAAATGGCAAATTTGTTTAACCCATTTATTATACCCTATTATACCCTATTTTTCAAAAATAGCAGACCTACAA
Organism: Electrona antarctica; assembly: GCF_951216825.1. Lineage (NCBI taxonomy): Eukaryota > Metazoa > Chordata > Actinopteri > Myctophiformes > Myctophidae > Electrona > Electrona antarctica. Next base: position 43,410,637 of record NC_136790.1, read on the forward strand.
GCTCGTAGCGCGCCACTCGGTGGCGCGCTATGAGCTTGTAGATATGCTATTTTTAATAGCTAATATGTATAACATATTACATAATGCTTAAAAACACCAAATGGGGTTCCCGCCCAAAATGGGTTAAGGATAAGGGATAAGGGTTGGCACAAGATATAACCCCAAGGGCTATATCTTCCCCTTACCCCTTATCCCTAAACTTATTTGCCTTTTTTTCTTTTTTTTTACTATTTTGAAAAACATTTTAAAATACACAATCTACAAGCTCACAACGTGTTGATGCAGATCGGCTAGTAAAGAAAATGGCAAATCCGTTTGGGGATAAGGGATGGCGCGAGAAGGGCCCTAGGGCTCTATTTTCACCCCTGCCGTTACCCACGACTCAGTCAGCAAAGGAGCTTGCATGGTATTTTGGTCCAGCGGTCCACCAGTATTTGGAGTGAGACTTCAAGGCAGCAACACGAAAAATGTCCGTCGACTATACCATTTTGCACAGACAAAAACGACATAAAAACGAAATGAACTAAGCTATGTTTTCTAAAACTAAAACTAAATCTATTGACAATTTCGTCAACAAATAAAAACTAGACTAAAATGTTATTAGGGGCTAGTGGACAAGAGATCCAGTATAAGTCATTTTACACTTGGTTGTATGCTGAAAATAGCAGATCTACAAGCTCACAACTTGTGGATCGGCTATTTTCAGCAAGTTTAGGCCCACCAAAATACATTTTAGTCGACTAAATCAACTGCAGAATTAGTTTGACTAAGATCGTATGATATTCAGTCGACTAAAACTAGACTAACACTAAAACATTCCAGGTGACTAAAATGTGGCTGAAACTAAATGAAAACTATTGAAGAGACTATAATGACTAAAACTAAATTCAAAATTTGCTGCGAAAAAAACAACACTGATGATGCCCCATCCATTCCATTCCATTCCTGGGGCGGCGGTGGCTCATGGGTAGAGTGACCACTAGGGGGCGGCGGTGGGTCAGGGGTAGAGTGACCACTAGGGGGCGGCGGTGGCTCAGGGGTAGAGTGACCACTAGGGGGCGGCGGTGGCTCAGGGGTAGAGTGGCTGGATGGTAACCACAAGGTTGCCAGTTCGAACCCTGTGGGCTCCCCCAGAGTTAGTGTCGAAGTGTCCTTGAGCTAGACGCTGAACCCCTAATTGCTCCTGGTGTGCTGGTTGGTGCCTTGCATGGTTTCTGCCGCCATTGGTGTATGAATGTGTGTGTGTGTGAATGTAATGCACAATCTATGTAAAGCGCCTTGCATAAAGGCGCTTTATAAATGCACCATTTACCGTTCCATTCCAGACCGTCCGGGCCTGCTGAACGTGAAGCCCATCGAGCGCCTCCAGGAGACCGTACTGCACTCCCTGGAGCTCCAGCTGAAGCTCAACCACCCGGACTCCCTGCAGCTGTTCGCCAAGCTGCTCCAGAAGATGACCGACCTGCGGCAGATCGTCACCGACCACGTGCACCTCATCCAGCTGTACAAGAAGACGGAGGTGGACATGTGCCTGCACCCGCTGCTGCAGGAGATCATGAAGGACTTGTATTGATTCAAAAATGAAAGAAAAAACGGTTGGTTGGTTGGGAGGCATGGGAGAGAAGTGTAGGGACGAGTGTTTAGGCCTCACTCACACGTAAGACACACTTGTGTCCTGTGTGTTCTGTGTGTCATGGCCGCCTCAATGCATTTCCAATGGGAGTCACATGGTTTGAAGACACAACCTTGTTGCATGGGGGGAGGGCAGAAGACAGCCATGCAACAACCATGCAACAAGGTTGTGTCATGAAACTATGTGACTCCCATTGGAAATGCATTGTGGTGGCCATGACACACAGAAGACACAGGACATAACACACAGAAGACACAGGACACAAGTGTGTCTTGCGTGTGTCTTACGTGTAAGTGAGGCCTTAATGTGCGTGCATGTGCGTGCGTGCGTGCGTGTGTGTGTGTGTGTACATTACACCTCAAATAACTACATTTCCCAGAGTTCAGCAGCAAAATGGCTGCTGCTCGTTAGGAGCACCTGAAAAGGTTTAAATTGAGCCTTCAGTCAAATAAACACCAGAAGACAACTTGCAGCCGGTTCAATCCAAACTAAAGACCAATGGTCGGTGAAATAGTTTTTTTGTCATTTACATGCTTGTTTGAATCGCTGCTGAATGTGTTTTAACTGCTACCGTTTAAAATTGGTTAAGGAACACATTGCAGCACTGCTTTCATTGTGTGTGCGAGCACGTGTGTGTGTGCGTGCGTGCGTGCATGCGTGCGCTGGCGTGGTTGAAAGGAAGAGAGTATGACGTAGCCAGACAGAATGACTGACTGAAAGTAAGGTGTGAAATAGGGAAGCTGGGGGGGTTGGATGTGACTGACGGAGTCATTTCTCGTTTAAGCCGCAACCATGTGAGCAACGTGTGGTGTGTGTGTGTGTAGTCATCACTGCTGAGCACGGACATTTCATTCTGAGAGGACGGATCCATCCATCGACCACAACAACCGCCACAAATGCACTATCGCTATATCCGTCAGTGAGAAGAAAGCCAGCGAGAACTTCCTGAATCTCTTAAGATGTTTTTCTGTAGTCCGTCCGGGGGAACATGTCTCTTTACAAAGGGAACTGTGATATCACTGTGAATATAAATATATATTTGTTTCGTCACATGTCAAATAGGGTTAGGGGTCTTTTTTTTAATAACCCATTTAGAGCTGAGGATGCGTCTGTGTCACCTCATAGCTCTTAACCACTTTAACCATCATTTTAAACTTTGGCTGTTGAAAAATAGCAGATCTACAAGCTCTGCCGCGCTACGAGCGTGTAGATCTGCTATTTTTTTTAATTGTGAAAACGTGTGCAAATCTTTGAATATATTTTCCAGCGAACGTTTTTAACTTAAATCTTGGATCTCTGGAACAACATATTTTCAGATGGGGGTCGGCGGCCAAATACGTATAATTTTTGGGGTCCTGGACATGAAATCGTTTGAGCACCACCTGTTATTTAGAAGACATTTTGTAGAATCTGGCCTCAGGTCTTAAAACTCGTTTTTTGAATATCTACATAAGACATTGGTTTGCAAGCTGTGCATTTTATACTGTATAAAGGACCTGTGGAATTAATGTCACATACTGTGCCTAATCTTTTTTATCATTATTTTTATTATATACATATATACATTATCGTTGTACAGATTAAATTGTCCTTTAAATAAGTATAGTGACCTAATTGGTCTCACTTTTATTTCAAATCTACACAAATGTTTGGATGATAATGTTCACTGATGGAATTTACTTAAAACAATATGTTTAAAGCTACATGTCTGTAAAGTCTGCTTTATCAGATGTTTTTGTTTATTTTGCCAGACAGTGGGAATTGTATCTGTGGGGACAGTAGAAATTGTATAAATAAAATATTTTCTCTATTTTGTCCATTGGATGCACCTTTTGTTGTTGGTTGAAATATAACTAGTTTATTTGGTGTGAAACTCATACTGTATACTAAACTATCATAGGCCTTTTTTCCCACAATTTTATCCACTTAAACCGCCCAGAATCAGTACTAGGGTTCAAATTGTTCAAGGACCACTTCACCACTTTTCAACCTATCTTCATATAATTGGTCCTCACTAATGTTTGTGATAAAATACCACCATTTTTTTCCTACTCGGTCTGTCTGATTGGAGGGCTGTGGGCAGTTCACCTGTCCACCATTGTTATAGGCAGATTTGTTTTAAACAAGATTTTCAAAAATATATATAGGATATATTTGTATTATCGTGGGAACGATGATTTCCATTATCACATTGCAACTTTTCAGGAATAGAAAGCCTGCAGTTTCTATTCTCCATATGCAGACCACGGCCATCTTACCATATGATATAAGTTAATGGCAACTTATATCGTGTAGTTAAATGCAACTTCCAATGACAGCCCATTCATCCAAACAGAAAAGTCCTATCTGATTGTATTAAACGATGTCAAACTCACCAACATTGCAGCTGTAGGCTACGGAAAGCTTGAATTATTCTCTTTCTATCCTCAAAGTGTTTGTTTCATAAAAATCCACTGTATACATGTTATGAGCTACTTTGTGTCCTTGCAGGTGATTCTTTTTCTAAGTGCTGGAGTTTGGAAGTGCTCGTTAGATATCACTCAACTGCCCTGTGTACTAATGCAAGAGGCAACAGGACATTGCTTTACTGAAAACGAGTGCTTCCAAACTCTGATGGAAACATGGCTGCGGTCTGAAAATGGGCATTTAGCTTGGATTCCCCATCAATGAGGTCACATGTGGACGGGTTCAGAAACTGCCCACAGTCCTCCCATGAGACACAGACTGAGTTAAACAAATGTGGCATTTTATCATGAACATTTGTGAGGACCAATGAAGATGGGTTGAAAAGTGGTGAAGTGGTCCTTTGACAGTTACATTCCTGTCCATCACCACCAGTTTGTAAATACATCACAGATGCGATTAATCCATTTCTAAATGGAAAAATTCTTGGCCTGGAAGTGAATGAGGTCATCTTTATCAGGTGGTCCCCAACCTTCTTGGATTGTTTCAACCCTTAACCACTACACTCTCCAGTTGGCGTGCCAGCAGCAGGGACAAATTAGCCAGTGGCTCTCAGGGGCCCTTCAGGGAAATTGGACCGTGAGGTACTGGGTTTGACGCCCTGAAAAGGGCTCCTGGGGCCCTTCATTGGCCATTGATTTTGTTAAATTTAGGTCAAAAAGGTGATAAAAACACGAAAATGTCGCACGCACGTGCGCTAATTGGGCCCCCAATTGGCCCAATTAGGGCAATTAGAGCAATCACTGCTGGCCCAGCAGTGATTGGCCAAGTCACTGCTATGGTCCTATCTCTTATGCCAGAGCCAACAGGAGGCTCTCCCTGCCGTGTGTGTTCTTGGGGGCGATTGCAGGCACTGAGAGGTCTCTAGAGCCACATTCCAATACCCAAAATCTCGGCCACTCGCTCACTCTCACTCGCTCACTCCAGCATGGTGGTGTTACAGTGAAATTGGTGACCTGCTGACATATCGTGTAGAGTAGACGTCACATAATGTCAGTGTCTGAATGTAAATCATTGCAGTTGTATGAAGTCCACAAGATGGTAACATATATTTCGGAGTGGAAAGAGTGAGTGTGTGAGTGTGAGTGAGCAAGTGGCTGAGATTTTGGGTATTGGAATTTGGCTTAGGACTACGAGGGTCCTCCTAGGTCTCACCAGACTGTCTGTGCGCGCGGTGTGCTTGCGACCGTCCGTCCTCGTCCATTTGAGTCAAACATGCGATCTGTTATCTAGGCCTATTAGGGCCTACAATAGATTGCGTGTTTGGGTGGCTAGATTGTAGTCATTACATCATCCATTCAGAGCATATCTTACCAAACACACACTCGCACACCCTTTTGAAACCGCAACTTCTGAACCCATGCCGACACAGGCAGGAAGTGAAAAAATTCACATAGCTTATAAGTGAAGTAACACATGGATTCAGGAGTGTAAATACATATTAGCCTATTTTTACTGTGTGTGTGTGTGTGTGTGTGTGTGTGTGTGTGTGTGTGTGTGTGTGTGTGTGTGTGTGTGTGTGTGTGTGTGTGTGTGTGTGTGTGTGTGTGTGTGTGTGTGTGTGTGTGTGTGTGTGCAATTGTGCATGCTCATGTGCAAGCGTACGTGTGTGCATGCATGCACGTATTTGTTTGTGTCATATATTGCTATATTTTAAACTTTCTTGAATTTAGACTTTGAGTTGAGCAATCTGGATGAATAGGATTTGTATGACAAAACTGTTGTCTCCACCAGGCCGAAGGTATGGAGAGAGAGTATGTTTTGCCCTCCGTCCGTGTGTCCAGCTGTTACCAGCCAATCTCCGGCACCGTTAACCTGGTCGATGCCAAACTTTGCGCACACACTCCCTGGATGCCAACGATGAACCTCTGCCCCAACTTTTTCAGAACGGCATGTTATAACTGCACCGATCTGCATGAAACGTTGAATGCACACTCCATATTTCATCCTAATTCATGAATAACATTGGCTTCCAAAGTTTGCAGGATTGGCCCGTTTTGAACAAAAAGCCTCAAATCATGAACGCAGCTTGCAATTTATGTGAAATCTTTCACGGACTTTCCTTAGGCTGAGGAATAGATCCCACCTTTTTCATATGGGCCTTAATTTCTCTCTCTCCCCTTCTCTCTCTCCTCTCTCACTTTCTTTATCTCTTTCCCTCTCCTCTATCTCCGACTCTCCGTCTCTTGCTCTCTCTTTCTGTCACCCTCTCTCTCTCTCTTTCTCTCCTCTCATCCCACCTGTCTGTCTGTCTGTCTGTCTGTCTGTCTGTCTGTCTGTCTGTCTGTCTGTCTGTCTGTCTGTCTGTCTGTCTGTCTGTCTGTCTGTCTGTCTGCCTGCCTGCCTGCCTGCCTGCCTGCCTGCCTGCCTGCCTGCCTGCCTGCCTGCCTGCCTGCCTGCCTGCCTCGGGCTGCTGTCGTTCTTCCCTGGGTGGTCAGGGTAGCGTGGCATTGGTCCGACCTCCCGTTAGTCCAAACATTACTAACACTATCCCAAACCCTAAGCTAACCCTAACCTCCTGTTAGTCCAAACATTACTAACACTATCCCAAACCCTAAGCTAACCCTAACCTCCTGTTAGTCCAAACATTACTAACACTATCCCAAACCCTAAGCTAACCCTAACCTCACAGGAACATTACTAACACTATCCCAAACCCTAAGCTAACCCTAACCTCACAGGAAGCCGCGGGTGATTTGTAACCCGCAGCACGGGTGATTTGTTTGATTGATTGATTGACGTATTTATTAACAGATTGGAGAATTACAGTACATTTCAAGCACAACTCAAATACAAAAAAAAACTCCACAAAGACACCATAAAGCATTACACTTACAATAGGGTCCACCATGTTCAATTCATCATAACAATTAGAGACGTACAAATATACACTTCTATATAGACAAAATCATCATAGAGGTAAAAAGGGAAAAGAAACATACAGTGAGGGGAAAAGGGGTGTGGGTGGGGAGGGAATTCCGATTTTTACGGGGCCAGTTTTGAATTGCAGCCGTCCGTAAGTGCCCGGTATTCGAATGTAAGTGGGAATGTAGAGTTTGACGAGGGGGAAAGCAGGAAGGTCATCAGTGCCCATACCCGAGGCGGGGTTGGCGAAAGGGCCTTTCTGTGTGGAGTTTGCGTGTTCTCCCTGTGTCCCCTAGGGTAGGTACCCTCACAAAAAAATATGCAGTAATCCTGGTCTCTAAACTACCTCCCCCTGGCCAGCCGAGGCGCCTGATGGAGGGGAAAGGAACTGGTTGGAATAACGTGTCCCTTCCACGCGCTACGTCCAACCAGGGAAACTCCGCCCTGTCAGGTAGAAAAGGAACAACTTGAACACTCATGCATGCAGGAAGCATGAGTTCAATCCGTTGCTCTCCCCAGGTTGGCGGAGGGTGTGTAGAGCCCAGGATCACATTAGATAATTGACACAGGGTGAAAAATGGGTTACAAAATCGTGGGATAAAAAAAATAAAAAAAATGAAAAGCAGGAAGGAACGGGAGATGAGTGGGAGGAATAAAGGAAGTGAGTGGAAGGGAAACACGAGCGAAAAGCAAGAGTGAGAGAAGAGAGGAAAGGGAGAGGGGCGGGGCTGATAAAGGAGAAGAAGTATGTCCTCTGAAAAATAAGCACGTGTCTTGGCAGGTGGAATGTTTTGGCTGGGGTCCCGAGGGTCTGACTCCTCTTGGATGGTTGATGATGATGAAGATGGAAGCTGTTTTGTATTTTAATGTTGTGTCAGCATATCCTTACTTTGTTAGGGGCTGGTCTCTGTAGACCAAAACCCTGCCAAACATTCCTAAACTAATCTGCCAAATAATTTTCATAAGAATAGTTATTTTTCTGTTATCCACAGAAGGATCTTGTATAGGAAGGAGTCCAAGTTGTTGTCGAACCATAGCACTTCACTTGGTGATTTGTGTGAGGAAGTTGTATTTTTTTGTGTTCCGGCAGCTTCATTTTGTCCGCTCTTCTATTTAGATGCCAAAATATTCTACTCCCAGCATTGTGTGGGGGATTCCTGTCTTTTTCTGTCTTCTCCTCTCTCCCCCGCTCTGTTTCTCTCACACTTGTGTGTATGTGCGTGGGTGCGTGGGTGCGTGCGTGCGTGCGTGCGTGAGTGAGTGCGTGCGCTGGTGAAGTGACATACCTCAGGCAGACTCCATGAGCCACAGATTTGTAAGAGATTGGAGGTCATACTGTGGATTCATTGGGTATTATGTAGCCTTATTATGTTCTGCATATTTCATCCAATTTGAGCATTGTTTTGTATGCATTTTATCGAACGTTACGTTCCAGTTACTTTCTCCTCAGAATTTCCTTGCTGAATGTTCAGCTACAGTACATCAGAGATTCATATAGTGAATCAACAGTTAAACCAATGGAAAGGAAGATTATTTTTTTAAATTTTCTTATAATCTATAATATGAGCTCAACAATGTACAATAGATATAAATAACTATGTATACATATACCCAATAAGTGGGTCCATGATTATTTGAGCATACACTTTCATAATTATAACAGAATATCACATTGTCAAAACTACTTTCAAAGCATAACTTTTGACACGGCTTTGACTTTACTTGACTTACTTTTCTATACAGTGACAGCCAGACAGTTCCCATGCACATTACAAGGACCACAATGAACTGCCACACAGCTGTGCTGCTCCTACTGTCCAGCATATGTCACTGTATGATCCCCCCACTTTGACGACATGGGTCGTGACTATACACTGACACCACGACGCGTAATCAGCGCCTCAAACTGTGACTCCGCCCACCCCCTGGGGAAGTTGTGATTTGCGCTCGTTCATTGCAATGCAATTTGCGGCATTTTCAAAACAATATTGAGCAGAGTAGCGATTATCAAACTCATTTGCAAATTGCAATGCCATACGTTGAAAGATCTGTTGCCCGTGGACAAGGCACGCTACCTCAGCAAGTTAGATAGCATCGGCATAGATGTTTGTCCGTATGTGATTAAGGATTGGACCAAGTTGCATTGGCAGCCATAGAAAATCCTTACCCCAGGCTAAAACCGGATGTGACGTTTTTGGGCGTTCCTGTCTAGCTTGGTGTCAGTGTATGGGTCGCCCATCTTAGATCGTCCTCGCCATAATAATCCATAATCTGTTTCTTTCAATCGCCTGTATCTCCTATTCCTTGTCCCAGATGGTATTTTTGGTCAAAACTACGTTTCTTTGATGGCACAGAGCCAACGATGTGGAGCCCTCCAGTGTCCAGGTATAGATCCATCTTGTAAACAAGGCCTGTCCAGGACCCGTTTCGCTTCCTATAGTTTATGTTCACTTCCGGAAGTCTGGAAATGTGGCTTTTCAAAATAAGAGCTCAACTGGGAAAAATGCTGGCGAGAATTAGATCCTAATTTGTCAATAAATGCTAGCGGGCTAAGTGTTAATGTCAGTGAAGTCCACACCCACAACACCAGAGGAAGTAGAACAAACCATGTGCAACCCAGATTCGGCACAAACAAGGGACTAAATTATTTTCGTTCCTATGCCACCAAAATGTGGAACGCCCTACCAACAGTCATTAAGACATGCAAATCCCTTGATTCCTTCAAAACCGCTCTCAAAGGGCACCTACGGCTGCAATTCGAAACTGGCCCCCGTAAAATCTGAACCGTGCTTGAAATGTACTGTAATTCTGCAAATTGTTATACAGGACATGCACACCAGGAAATAGTCATTGGTGGGGGATGGTGGGGGATGGGGTAGTGATTGTGGAGGAATACAAGTACTTGGGTACAACGATTGATTCCAAGCTGACATGGAATTCCAACACTCATTCCATCTATAAGAAAGGTCAGCAGAGGCTGCATTTTATGCGCAGACTGAGACAGTATTGGAAAAAAATGTTATGGCACTTTTTCATCGATCCTTTGTGGAGAGTGCATTGACATTTTGTTTTGTTTCATGGTATGGCTAATTATCATTGGTTAATAAGAACAAACTCCATGAAATCATCAACGTGTCCAGCAAAATAGCTGGGGTACGATTTGAGAGTATGACCTCAATGTATGAGACCCGGGTACTCAGGAAGGGGAAAGCTATTACTAGGGACAATACACACCCGTTACACAGCCAATACCATCTTTTACCATCAGGGCGACGGTACATGGTACCTTCCCTGCAGGCTAGGGCCTCAAGATCGTTTGTTCCCATAAGTATAGGACTTATGAACAAGCAGGCCCCATCTCAGTTCCGTGCATAAAGTGTGATGTGATGCCTCTTGGAACTATGACTGGTGGCCTTCTGTTGGCATTGTTTCTTTATTGTCTATGTACTGTGTGATCTGTTTGTTTCCATATGTTTTATGTATATCCTGATGACTGCTGTGCACAAAACTAATTTCCGAAAGGACAAATAAAGTATCTATCTACATACTTCAATCAATCAATCAAACCCCCCCCCCCCCCCCCCCGTATATACTGTATGTAATATCTTACCATGCAGTGGACACTTGATTGTCCATTGTGTTGTGTTCATCCATGTAAGCCCAGCCCTCTAGTGATGTTAATTTATACGTAAGTAAGCCTGTTAAATTAGTGTGTGTGTAATCGTGTATGTTGTGATGTCCCTCCAGGTGTATCCTGCCTGTAGGCCTACCAGTGTCTGTGTCCTTATCCTGTTCCTGTATTCAGCGTGTTGTGGAGATAAACTTTTTACCTACAACTCTGTGTGGGGGCCCCCTGGGGGGGGGGAGGAAGTTCCAGACCCACAGGAACGCACCCAGGGTGCCGGCCCGGTTCCGGCGAGCCGCCCCACGTCCGAATAGGTTGAGAAATGACAGAGTTACCGTGTGGGGGTCTACTGTACCCTGTACTGTACTGTACTGTACTGTACTGTACTGTACTGTACTGTACTGTACTGTACTGTACTGTACTGTACTGTACTGTACTGGCACACCCGAAATCATCATATCTACAGTTAATATGTCCGTGTGTGTTTGTGTGTGTATTAGGTTGCGCACAGGTGGTGAAAAACAACCATGCTGTTTTCGTGCTCAGACCCACCCAGCCACCCAGCCAGCCACCCACACACATAGCTCCGTAAGGGAGTGGTTGCACCACTCAAAAAATAATTTTGAAATAGTCTGCAAGCTTGTGAGCTTGTACATGTGTCTACAAGGCACAGCTAGTCAGCTACATGTCATGGTTTGGTTAAGGGTTTACCATGACATGAACTATTATGTGCAATAATAATATAGGCTCAGAAAAACACAATAGAGAACGCACATCCACTAACTAAATGCAAGGTGCCGGGCCGAGGTAAACAATAGAAAAGAAAATAAGGTCCGCACACTGGAATAAGCTGCAAAGCTGAACATTTATTGAGGTTCCTTAGTCCTTACACCATAGTGGACGTTTTCGAGCCTCACGGCTCTTCATCAGACTGAATGAAGAGCCGTGAGGCTCGAAAGTCGAAACGCCATGTCCACTATGGTGTAAGGAACCTCATTAATTTTTAAGCTTTGGAGCTTATTGTCGCCACCAGGCCGAAGGCATGGGGAGAGACGAGAGAGTATGTTTTGCACTCCGTCCGTCCGTCCGTGTGTGGGTGTGTGTGTGTGTGTGTGTGCTGTCAGTCCGTGTGTCCGTGTGTCCGTCCGTCCGTCTGTGGACAGCTAATCTCTGGCACCGTTGGCTTGATCGCAGCCATACTCTGCACACACACTCCCTGAATGCCACAGCTGAACCTCTGCCCCAAGGTTTTCACATTGGCCTCTTATAGCGCCACCAGCAGGCCACTTTGTGTAAAACAATTGTATAGGTATACAGATCACGCAAATTGGTACACAGTCTCTCTAGAGCCATTCAACGAAACGGACAGATTTCAAATCGGCCTCATGGTGGCGCTACAACAGGCCAAGTACACACAAAAAACAAACAAACAAAAAATTAAAATAAAAAGATATTACTCCTAAACATTTTGCCAAACATCACACACACTCCTATCCTCCTGGTGGAGACCTGTGCCCAGAAGGGCACTTTTTCTAGTTCCGGTCTGCGGACCTTATTTTCTTTAATAGGCTGCAATGAAATATAATCTATGAAAGGTGAGATATAAATCCAATCCAGTTGCATCAGGCTGGAAACCTGAGCTTTTCAAGTATACGGATATGTTTCATGATGTGATTCATCCAAGCACACTATATTACCACTGCCATCAGCCTGATAAGGCTCCCCATGGGAGCCCAGGGATTCCCAGGGGCCCTTGAGGGGGTTCCACCGGGTCCCCAGGAAAATTATACATTTAAATAGCCCATCTATGAGCAGCAAGCACACAATGTGCTGCATCACGACTGCGTTGTGAGCAAAGGTTCTGTATATATGCGCGAGATATATCGCAAAGGCGACGTGCTGTGAGCTTGTAGATCAGCTATTTTTTGGCACAGATATTTGGTGAGAGCCGGTATAGGGCCTTATAGGGTTTGGGGTGTGATTGTGTGCTCGACCGTCCTTGACCCATTGGCCCGGTTCTGCCCAGGGAGTATACACACTACATCCAGTGGGAGGGTGGTTTCCATACCAGTGACGAAGCTAAAACACCAGGCTCTCCCTCCCACTGTCGAGCTTCTGATGGTGACTCACATGGATGGTATTTTAGGGAGATGCAGCACCAAGGTCATGCCTGCATGGAGTCTAGCTGGTTCACGTTTTTATTTTTACACGGACGAATGCTTCTGATTCTGAACGCCGATGATGCCCAGTTAAACTGCTGTTGGATTAGATTGTGTTTTAAGGTGTTGCGCTGATAACAAGTATAGCTAATTGTGGTGAACAAAGATGGGGCATATACAACACAGAGATCTTATTTACTGACAGCTCTGATGTGCAGGAAATGCAGCAAGATTCCTCCCCCACCCCCCGAGAATCAGGATGTGATGGTTCTAAGCGTGGTTATGGTTTCAATCACCATCATCCACAGTTAGGGATGATTGCAGATTTGTGCTCATGCATACATTAATGTTGGGAGTGAGTGAGGGCATCTCTGAGTAGCTATATTGTATTGTTTCAGCTGGTTATAGGCTGTAGACGGGGAGGAACAATAGAGGCCAATGAAAATAACGAAAGGATTGTGAGGGAGGCCCTGCAGGCCAGTGAGTTTAGTCAAATGGACCAGCCCTGTCCCTCCCCACCATGGCCTTGTCCTCTCCTGTCCCTCCCCACCATGGCCTTGTCCTCTCCTGTCCCTCCCATGGCCTCCTGTCCTCTTTTATCCTCTCCTGTCCTCTTCTGTCCTATATCCTCCTGTCCTGAGTCCCTACTATAGCCTACAGCTGAAGACCAGGTCAAGTTTTAAACCGCACACTCTCATTTGTGAAATCTGTGAACCCTTTTGAAGCATATAGGCTATTGGTCGAATTAAGAGGCATATTTGTATTGTTTTTTTGTATTGTTTTTTTTTTATTATTTATTTACTTTATGTGTGATTCACGCTATATCAACGTGAAACCCTGTCGACCGGGTTGTAAAAATCAGTGGTAGGATCATCAGGACTCAGCTAGGGACCATGATGCCACTCAGTATCCACAAGAATGGTTCGGGCAGATTCACACTATGGTCCCGGGTGCGCACTCGAGTCGGGACCACTTGGCACTTGTTGTAGTGTGAATGTTGCGTACCGTTCCATGGGAGCGTGGATCACCCAACCGTTCCCGGGACCGCATGGAGGAAGTCTCGGGACCGATTGAAGTGTACTCGGATACGGATCGAGCAATGTGAACACATTGAATGCATAGTTGAATGAAGTGTACTCTGATACGGATCGCTGCGATGTGAAAGCATTGAATGCACAGTTGAATGAAGTGTACTCTGATACGGATCGCTGCAATGTGAAAGCATTGAATACAGTTGAATGAAGTGTACTCGGATACGGATCGATGCAATGTGAAAGCATTGAATACACTGTTGAATGAAGTGTATTTGCGTGCGGAAGAATCAAGGCCAATGTGAATCATGGCCATGCAGCGGGGACCAGGCAATCTTATTTGGGAACAGTTTGAATCAAACAGACTCGGTGTGAAACTGCCCGTGCAGGATGTAGTGTAGACCCTGGGTAGAACTGCATACATCATGGCATAATTGCTTGGTAAGGTCTTCCGCCTTTGGCTAAGCCCCCCTCCCCACAAACCCAATTGACTGACTTCTATGTCAACCAAAATGCATTAATCCCCACTCTAAATAGCCAGCCCCCCATAGTGCCCCTCTGCAGTCACAAATTTCTGGAGCCGTAGCTGGATAGTGTTAGTTTATAAGTTGGACCATAACAAAAATTAGGCCTATTCGAAACGGTTCAAGATATTTTAAAGTAGAGAAAATTGAGATTTTCATTCATTCAGGGAAATAAGGGGTAAAAAATAATGTGGAAATTAAAGTCTTATGGCTAACTTTATGAGAACATTAAAGGAGTAAGGGCGTAGAGCGCTTTAAAATGATCAAATAGAGCATTTCTGTGGATATAGAACAGTTACCACCTAAATGTACCGGTAGTTGATGTACAAAAGGTCTTAGAAATGGGCTTACTGTACTCTGTCGCCATCTAATGGATGAATATAAGTAATACACAAACGACAGCGTGGTAAAACACCAGCAGGTGGCGCTAATGTGACAGCACTGAGCAGTAATGCTTTGTGAAGTGTTGCCATGTCCGATTATTATAAGCGACTTTGGGCTTGTTTTTTTCTGTAAAGTTACTTTTTTGTAAATATTATGTAGTTTATTTGGACTTGTTTCCTAATGTTGTTTAACCAGTGTTTCATTTTCAAGTCAAGGACCCGGACCCTCAACTTAATATATCATTTGTCTGCAGATCTGAAAATATATTATGCCAGGAACCCAACATACAAGATTTGTGTTCTTAAAAATGTTTAAATATTTTTTGAAATTTCTTCAAGATGTATTTGAAAATAGATGCGACGCGTTGTGAGCTTGTAGATCTACTATTTTGCAAAGTGCTTGCTGTTTTTGTAGCCTCGCAGTGGCCAGTGGCTATCCCTTTTGGACTGAGTGTTTGACTGTACGCTGTATATTAGGGATGCACCGAAAGGGAAATTCTTGGCCGAAAACCAAATACAGAATATAGGAAACAGTTGGCCGAAAACCAAATACTGAATATCCGAATATGATTTAATATTATATATCTTTTTTCCTACCATTGCTGTCATGGCTGCTTAAAGCTACGTGATTTATGGCAAAAGAAATGGTTATGGCAAACTTAACTTAAATAATAATCACTATTATGGGTCCATAAAACATTTATTCAGCTCTTTTGAATGCATTAATTGCATACACTATTCGGTGATATATTTTCTGCCTATTCGGGCCGAAACCGAATAGGCCGAAAATGCATTTTTAGCCATTTTCTGCCGAATAATAATTTCTGCAGCCGAATATTCGGTGCATCACCACTGTATATAGAGGGTATGCATGCATAAAGTGAATGGCAGATCGGAGTGGCAAAGTGAGTTTAACGTTGTTTAATGCAATCAGATAGGACGTTTCTGTTTGGATGTATATGGCCTGTCAAGGCCAGAAAAGTTTTTTTTGCCACTCGGTAGGCGTTCGGGTATGATGATGATGTCACGCGCATACCCTCTATACATTCCTGTCTAATAAACTATTCAGTATAAAATCAATCAATCAAAGAAGAAGCCAGGCTACTTCCTTTGGGCTGCAATTCGAAACTGGCCCCTATAAAATCTGAATCCCCCCACCACCACCCACCCCTTTTCCCCCTCACTGTATATGTTTCTTTTCCCTTTTTACCTCCTTTATGAGGAATTCCTGTTCTGTTCTTTGGCTATATAGAAGTGTCTATTTGTACGTCTCTAAATGTTTTGATGAATTGAACAAGGTGGACCCTCTTGTAAACAAGTGTAATGCTTTATTGGGTCGTCCACTCACAGTTAACAGTCTGCAAACTGTTAATAAATAATTCAATCAATCAATCAGCTTGTTTTGGTAGACCAGGTTGCTTGATTCTGTCAGGTTGCTTGTTTCTGTCACACAATCTGGCAACCCTGGAGAAGACAGTGACAACAACAACAGAGTGAACAGACATGCGCACTGCGCAGAAGGAAACGTGAAGCTGTCCAGTGTTTGGTGTTTTACCGCGGGAAATCATCTAAACAAGAAATAATTCCGTTTTAACCTCGGGAAAAGGTGAGTTTTTTAATCTGATAACAGTTTAAACGGTGCCATGACACCGCTTTCCATCATGCATGATACAAATGTCCCCAGAACACACGGACAGCATCATGCAGCCCGCCAGGACTTTAGCATTAGTAATGTGGAAAGTAACTAAGTACATTTACTTAAGTACAGTGGTGGAAAAAAGTACTCAATTCTTTTACTTAAGTTGTTAAGTAAATGTATTAATGCCGCCAATGTAGAACTACTCTGTTACAAGTAAAACATTATAAGTCTGGAATTAGAAATGTACTTGAGACAAAAAGTACACAAAGTCTTGGTATCAAAATGTACTTAAAGTACCAAAAGTAAAAGTACTCACTGTGCAGAATATCCCATTTCAAGTTTTCAAATGTATAAAAAAATCTTTTGTAAATAGCAGATTGGCTATTTACAAATGGCCGAAATGTATATAGGGCTGAAGTGGTTACTGTATGTTTTGTAATAATCAAAATCTAGTATTAAAGTACTAAAGTTTTCAAATAAATGTAGTGGAGTAAAAGTACAATATTTGCCTCTGAGATGTAGATTGATTGAAATATTGAATTAACAGTTTGCAGAATTACAGTACATTTCAAGCACAAACTCAATACAAAGGCTGTTAACTGTGTGGACGACCCAATTAAGCATTACACTTGTTTCCAATAGTGTCCACCATGTTCAATTCATCAAAAACATTTAGAGACGTACAAATAGACACTTCTATATAGACAAAGAACAGAACAGGAATTCATCATAATGGAGGGAAAAAGGGAAAAGAAACATATACAGTGAGGGGAAAAAAGGGGTGGGCGGTGGGGGGGATTCACGTTCAGCTCCGTTCATTTGTTTGTTTTCCTTGGAGGAGCTGCGTTGGGTCCCCAAGTCGGCTCCGTGGCCGTACCTTGAGTTGGCTGTGTGGCCGTGACCGTCTCTTGTGTTGTCCTTGTGTTGGGTCCCCAAGTCGTTCTCAGTGGCCGTACCTTGAGTTGGCTGTGTGGCCGCGGCCGTCTCTTGTGTTGTCCTTGCGTTGGGTCCCCAAGTCGGCTCCGTGGCCGTACCTTGAGTTGGCTGTGTGGCCGCGGCCGTCTCTTGTGTTGTCCTTGCGTCCGTGTTTGAGGGATTCCGATTTTACAGGGGCCAGTTTCGAATTGCAGCCATCCGTAGGTGCCCTTTGAGAGCGGTTTTGAAGGAGTCAAGGGATTCGCATGTCTTAATAGAATAGTGGAATAGAATTAAAAGTATTGGAAATACTATAAAAAGTACAAATATCTCATTGTTACTTAATTAAATGTATGTTTGTACTACATGCATTTGAAAAAACGTTAGATTTTGATTATTGTTATTGCAAAACATACAGTAACCACAGTAACCAGCTTGTAGATCTGCTATTATGGCTATTATCAAAAACAGTTTTTTTTTGTAGCCTAGATTTGAAAACTTGAAATGGGACTTTTTTACTTTTAGTAGCCTACATTCTGTACTTTTGTATCAGGTACATTTTGTATTCCAATCTGGACTTTTACTTGTAAACAGAGAGAGTAGTTATATATTGCAGTGTTGATATTTTTTACTTAAAGAAAAATTGTGATTGGCCTACTTTTTCCACCCCTGGATACCGTCAAGTCAGGCTTTTGCACACACATGACATCAAGAGAAATGCCCATTTATTCATTCATTCAGCAATGTGTCCAGTCCATGATGGTGACATTAAAGACTCAGTGAAATGAAAAATACATTTTCACACTTTTAGACCACATCCGTGGTCATCATATGGGCATATCTAACGATGGATGTAAAAAAATCGAATTTTAATTACTTCCTGAAAACTAAAACGTACTGCGTGTCTGTGTGATGACCACAAGCCCCCAGGGAGGCTCTCCAGCATTGAACCACTCGGCCCTAGTGGTTAGAGAGCGAACTGCAGGCGGACCTGTGGATTCATGACGAGGAAACCCCGTGCAGCTGGGCTTTAACATTAAGCGCTCGTTCTTCCGGGTGCTTCAAAACGCCACTGAGCAACTTCCACTGAAATGAATAGCGGGGGGCGGGGCTGTCGCTCCGGTTCAGTCTCTATCCTTTTATTACTCTATGGTGATGACATGTCGAGGTCTACATCAATAATCATCACGCTAAAATATGTATCTGAAAACATTATAGGGTAGAAATAAGCCACATAGCAGTAAACTGGTACAGCTGGCCGACTGTCTGACTTGTAAACAAACACACTCCATGCGTCCTGCGTATAGCACAGCTACCGTCCCATCGTCTGAAGGGATGCGACGCTCTGATTGGTTCAGAAACTTCAGAGCCAGCGTTTCAAGCTGAAACTTCAAAATAAAATGCCCAAGTTAACCATTTCACCTGTCTTTAACCCATATACTGGCTCCTGCTGGACGCAGAGCCTATTTCAATGCAGCACACACTGGACTGACATCCTGTCTGGAGCGTCCATCTTTAATGCTAAATAAATAGCGTCAATGCTAGCAAGCCAAAATGAAGCCATCCTTGCTCTAGAAAGCGCCAATGTTTCCATCTAAACCACCGGATAATCAGCAAAGACCTCCGAACATCGCACATTTTATCCAAACCCTGGAGAGCTCTGTAGATTTTGAGTTATTCAGCTTTTTAGTCAGCCTGTATAATGGGAGGTGGACTGCAGCGCGGTTGCGCAATCCTGTCTAGGATCGCTAAAGAAGGAAAGGCCAAGGCAAAATAATAAAAAAAGAAATCAGCGATCCGGTTCGATATCAATAATAAAGCTTATCAGACGGAACATTACGCCAGAAGCAGTTGCTGGTTGGATTCCTTCTGACGGAACGTTCCGCCTGCACGAGCAGTTAAACTGTTAAAGGTGTAGTGAAACGGAAATGGTGGGCATTTTATTTTTAAGTTTCAGTTTGAAGTTTCAGCTTGAAACGCTGGCTCTGAAGTTTCTGAACCAATTAGAGCGTCGCATCCCCCCAGGCTATGGGGCCTCCAAGTCTGTGACTTCCTGTCACGTTTGTAAACAAAGTGACAGAAAGACGTGGGGCAAAGCTAGGGTATTATTTCTAACCTATACACAACCTATATACATATTTTAGCCTGATGATTAAGTTTTAAATGAGTAATACACTGTCTGGATGTCATCTTGAATGAGATTAAAAACGGACAATGAAGCAATGGGAATCAAACTGGTGAGCTTAATTTTTATTGGCTTTATTGATGTGGGCCTCAACACGTCATCACGCAGCACGTTTTCGTTTTCAGGAAGTAATTAAAACAATATTTGTATGGACTTTTTATATAAACAATTAGCATTTGCCCTTTTTTTTGCATCCATTGTTGGTTATGCCCATATGATGACCACAGATATGGTCTAAAAGTGTGAAAAACTATTTTTCATTTCACTACACCTTTAAAGTCAGACTTCTCTAGTATTGTTATCTCCACCAGCCCAGCCAGTCCGGCCGGAAAGGCAGGTTTTTGCAAAGCAACCAGGTCTATGAAAACAAGCCCAAAAGAGGCGAGTCTTTCGCCCTTTACCTTTAACATAATACACAGACCATTTCAAAATAGCTGATCTACAAGCTCACAACGTGTCACCTTGCGATGCGTTGTGGGCGTGCCGTGTAGATCTGCTAAAAATAAAAATTGAAGAAATGTGGAATATTTTATTAAACGTAACACAAATCTTGTGTGGCCGTTCCTGTCATAAAATGTTTTCAGATGGGGGGTCCGCAGACAAATCATTTGGGGGACTTTGACTTGAAAATGAAACACTGGTTTAAACAACATTAGGAAACGAGCCCAAAAAAACATAACCTGCAATTACTTATTATTTACAAGTACAGAAAAACAAGCCCAAATTCGCTCAACCCATTTAGGCCTGACGTCGAAATTTAAAAGAATTATTTTTAAAATGTATTTTTTTCTGAAAAACCTCATGTTTCTATATCGGTGGTTCTCAATATTTCATGTCGAGGTCCCCAAAAATAATATGTAATATGCCGCCGACCCCCATCTGAAAATATGTTGTTCCAGGGACCCCCCCAGAAGCAAAGATCTGAGTTAAAAACGTTCGCTCTGAAATAATAAAGAATATATATTCAAAGATTTGCGCCACATTTTCACGATTTTTCAAAAATAACAGACCTACAAGCTCGCTATGAACTTGTAGATCTGCTATTTTTCAATAGCTAAAGTCTAACATAATGCTCAAAACACCAAAAGGGGTTCCCACCCAAAATGGGTTAAAATCCCAGAAGAGACACCGGGGCTAGGCGTTTCTTGTGGCATATTAAGTGTGCTTACACACAATATCAGGCACCACTGGACCAATTGGAGTGAATTTGAAACGTTGCATGCACACTGCCACACTCCCAGTAGGCTGTAGGCCAAGGAAGAACCTCACCTCAACTATATCTGACCCTGAAGAATGTACCGTAATTATTGAAAGGTACAGTATGTCATTACAAAACCTCTCAGCGATGAGCCCATAATAATGTGTCCTTATGCTCGCTCCAAAAGGTAAGAAGAGGTCCCAGACATGTCGAAGAGGCAGGCCAAACGGTCTCCCATCTCCCCGGTGCTTTTCATGACGCTGGAGGGCGAGCCCATGCGCTTCTTCCTGCGTCCAGGGCCCACCAAGCAACGGCTCCAGCCTCAGATCAAGGCCGGGGGAGGACTGGTGGCCAGCGCCCAGAAGCAGGCAGGAGCCATCCTGCTCGCAGACCCCGAAGAGTTTGAGTCTCTGCCCAAAAATGTTTCTCACTGGTAAGGTGTTGGGATAAGCTTTTCCCCTGCTCTCTGCCTTTCCTGTCTCTCCCACTGATGCTGTTGAAATTAAGCTCAATTCCCAAATAAATCGTAAGACACTGGTTCCCAAAAAGTGGGTCGAGACCCATTTGTAAGGTCCCAGACTAATTTATATGGGTCACGATTCGAGAAAAAAAGTATTTCACCTAAAAATATATATATATATTTCAAAAGATTTAGTTTTTAAAATATATTATTTTTAAAGAATAAGAATAAGAAATTCCATAAATAAACATTCTAGGCCATAGAAAGCATAGGTGGTCCCCAGGCTAGGGAACCACTGCCTGCTGTAAGACGTACCATCTGCTCTCTGCCTATAGGTACGTGTCTACCCAGTACATTGAGGATTGTGTAGAGAAGAACGAGCAGCTGGAGGTCGAGGACTACAGGGTAAACCCTGAAAGCCTGCAGGGTCCCTCGTCCACCAAGAAGAAAGCCAGCCGCCATAGCTCTGGCACTGCCTCCGGAGGTATCGGTAAGCAGCAGAAATACATTCTGTTATACAGTGTTGTTTTTGGCAGCAAGTTTTGATTTTAGTTTATGTCATGGTCTCTTCAATAGTTACCTGGAATGTTTTAGTGTTAGTCTAGTTTTAGTCAACGTGTTGCGCTGCGACGCGCTGTGAGCTTGTAGATAGGCTATTTTCAGCAAGTGTAAAAACGGTCATTACGACAGCATCGAGGCCCGCCAAAATACATTTTAGTCGACTAAATCAACTGTAGAATTTGACGACTAAAACTAGACTAACACTAAAACATTCCAGGTGACTAAAATGTGACTGAAACTAAATAAACTATTGAAGAGACTAATGACAAACTAAATTTGCTGCCAAAGACAACACTGGGTGTAGATCAGCCCTACAGCCGTGAATCAAACAATCAACAATCAATAATGTATCAAATAATCCTGTTATTCTTTGGCTAAATAAAAATAAAGGCAGGTCACCCTACACTCCTGAAGAGGATGCTGCCATCTTGAGTTACGTCGCCAAACACAAGGATAAGAGTATAGGTGGGAATCAGCTGTGGCAAGAAATGGGGAAGAACGACGTGACGGGTCACAGCTGGCAGTCCATGAAAGCCCGCTACGCTAAGTGCCTGGCTCGCCGACAAACGACACCAGAACAGAAGAGGACAAACGAGTCAGAGACCGAGGTAATTCACCCTTTGTCAAGTCCCGCCCGTGGTTGTGCCCCTCTTCGCACCAATTGACCATTTGCAGACCGCGGCCATGTTTCCATCAGAGTTTGGAAGCACTCGTTTTCAGTAAAGCAATGTCCTGCATGCCTCTTGCATTATGTGCTAATTCAAAACAGGTGGTACGCATGGGCAGTTGAATGATATCTAACGAGCACTTCCAAACTCCAGCACTTAGAAAAAGAATCACCTGCAAGGACACAAAGTAGCTCATAACATGTCTACAGTGGATTTTTATTTTTAACAAACACTTTGAGGATAGAAAGAGAATAATCCAAGCTTTCCGTACAGCTGCAATGTTGGTGAGTTTGACGTTGTTTAATACAATCAGATAGGACTTTTCTGTTTGGATGAATGGGCTGCCAATGGAAGTTGCACCTAGGTAGCACCTTGCCATTAACTTATATGGTAAGATGGCCGCGGTCTGCATGTGGAGAATTGGTTGTGGTTTCGTGGTTGGACAAAAATCCTCTCTCCATCCACTACCATTGAAATATTGTTTCATTCTAAAACATGTTTTTCAGTTGCCTCATGTTGATATTCTGTGCACTCTTACTTTAAACTTGGTGTCAGTAAAAAGGAACATCACGGGTGCAGCATGGTGACTGACTGGGCATATCATGTTTGTTTTTAGTTTTTTCCAAAAAAGATGTTTTAGCAAATTCAACATAAACAAGGCGGAACCAGGGCGGAACAAGGCAGAACGAGCCTGCTGGTTAGTCAGTCTCCTCCATATAAGAGGGGAATCGCAGTTGAAGTGAATTGGAAGCAATAAGGCTATTGAAGAATCCTAAAATCATGTGGCTATTAACATTTCCTTGTGACGTGCAAAAACATCTACGCTGTTGTAGTTTATTTTGCAACCCATTTTTTCACCCAATGTCAATTATCTAATGTAATCCTGGGCGCTAACACTTCCTCTGCCAACCTGGGGAGAGCGATGGACTGACCTCATGCTTCCTTCTATGCATGAGGAGTCCAAGCCGCTTCTTTGTACCTGACTGGGGGGAAGTTTCCCCAGTTGGAAGTAGCGCGTGGAAGGAACACGTTATTCCGACCAGTTCCTTTCCCCTCCATCAGGCGCCCCGGCTGGCCAGGGGGAGGTAGTTTAGAGATCAGGATTACTGCATGTTTTTTTGTGAGGGTACCTACCCTAGGGGACACGGGGAGAACATGCAAACTCCACACAAAGGCCCATACCCCACCTCGGGTATGGGCATTGATGATGCGGAGGAGAGAACACGCCCCCAGCGCCCACCATCTATGCCGTTGTTGACAATACCATCATGAAATGATTTCCCATTAATAGTGTATGGGCACTGATGACGCGGAGGAGAACACGCCCCCAGCACCCACCATCTATGCCGTTGTTGACAATACCATCATGAAATGATTTCCCATTAATAGTATACCCAGTTACTGATACAGGTCCTCGTGACATGGAGTGTTCCGAGTTGTGTTTCTTAAACTCTACACACGTTCCAGTAGTTCCCAGTTTCCAGTGAGCAGTTGAGACGAATAACAGTCAAAGTCTATAATTTATTCTGACCCCTCCCCGAAAAGGCCTATCTCTAGTCCTAACCCCTAATTCATCATTTATACATTATGGAATTATGGATAATCAATAGAAAGAACTCAAAGAAGGAATGCCAGCACTCAATAAATGTCCTTTTTGACATGTTTATTTACCTCTGACGAGCCAGCGTACTCGTTTCGGCCAGGTGGGCCCTCAACCGAGGATGCTCCTCAACACAATAGATCAAATAAAATACCCACATAAAAAAAAAGAAAACAATCACACTTGTGTGAAGTGAGGGGTGCCCACTTTGGCTGCCACACGATTGCCGATTCACTGCCACTATATACTGTATACGATACGTTACAAACTTACGAGACATGAATGAAGTGTGTTGTTGTTGCATGTAAAACAAAACCAGTCACAAGATGTATTTATATTGACCACATCATGACGTTTCATTTAGTGCCCTAAACAAGTCCATAGACTTGTCTGCCATATATGACATAATTTCTAAAGCCATGCATTGGGAGGGGCTAGCGCCCCTCGAAAAATAAATTGCATCTACAGGACTCTGCACTGTCTATATATGTATATATATTATATACACAATATGGTGAGCCTTGCACGTCACTACTTCCATGATGGAAAAAACTATGAGTTATGTATGCTTTCCTTGATAATTGACAGCCCAATACACGTGTTTTGGAACTGACTGAACTGAACTAAGCAAGCAGGGCATTTCTAATGTTCTACAGGCAGACCGCCAAGCACCTTCTGAGAGCTCTCATGAGTCAGATTTGGAGAGGTCTCAGTCAGATTCCGAGGAGATGGACGTAACCAACGCAGCCCAACCGGAGCTCATACTCATACTAGACGACTCTTCGCCAGCTGAGTCTGCACCACCCGGCACCCCGGCTCCTCCGCAGCTGGAGAAGCAGCCGGCAGCAGCCTCCTCCACCGCGGCGGCCCAGCCGGCAGCAGCCTCCTCCACCGCGGCGGCCCAGCCGGCAGCAGCCTCCTCCTCCTCCACCGCGGCGGCCCAGCCCCTACCTCCAGCGGTACGCCGACAGCTTGCGCTCGGCGGGCCAGTGGTCGTTCTTACAAGAATGTCCAGGTCGTCGCTCCCTCCTCTTGCCCTGGAAAGGGCCACGTCGGCATCACCTCCACCATCTAAGAAACCCAAATCAACAGACATGCTCCCTCCCCCGAAAGACACTTCCACTCCCCAGAAA
This sequence comes from Electrona antarctica, assembly GCF_951216825.1. Lineage (NCBI taxonomy): Eukaryota > Metazoa > Chordata > Actinopteri > Myctophiformes > Myctophidae > Electrona > Electrona antarctica. The sequence goes on from NC_136790.1 coordinate 43,435,679, forward strand.
CAGAAAGACACATCCTCTCCCCAGAAACAGAAAGACACATCCTCTCCCCAGAAACAGAAAGACACATCCTCTCCCCAGAAACAGAAAGACACATCCACGGACCAGGACGCTGTTCAGAATGGACCATCCACGGACCAATCCACGGACCAGGACGCTGTTCAGAATGGACCATCCACGGACCAACCCAGAGGAGAGAGTGGAGCGATGGTGTCAGATAACGGCAGGGCGTCAGCCTCAGGTGAGAATTGAGATCGTAGCCCTGTGGTGTTGCTTTGCACTGTTGTAGATTCAATAATCTTCCAAAGATGAAGGATTGACAAAGTTCTTCAGGGTGAAGTATTGAGAATTTATTGAGAAGATTCAGCAGAATAACAACATACAGAGAGTAAGGAACAAGCCTCCTGGCTTGTTCCAGCAGCCCCTCCGGGAGCAAGCCTCCTCAACCCTATTCTCAGACAGTTCTTATAGTCTTGTCTTAGCAGAGATGCTATACAAAGTAAAGTGTTAAAATAAGGATCTGGGCTAAAGATAAGGGCGACACAAGTAGTTACACAAGTACACATTCGCTGACATAGTGATAGTAAGCATGGAGAAGTCAGGTCAGCTGTTAGATTGACAGCTGCAGTTGAGTTAGAATGAGCATATTGGTGAGCAATGAGACTGAATGGAAGGCAGAGAAATACACAATAATGCATATATTTGTCAATGTATTTGGCATTCTAAAATATCCATTACAACACTGTTCAAGCAGGTTTATCACACTGTTGAGGGTTTGATGTGAGTGGAAGACACTCAAAACACAATGTACGACCTTTATTAACTCGTCTGGTGGACGGCTCAGAGCGCCACACATGTTTTCAACGGCGAGCACCATTAGTTTGAAAGCCGATTTGGCCGGAAACTGAGTCAGGAATGAGAAAATCTACTATGTGTCATGTCCCGCGTTTGTCATTTAATTCACCCGAAACATACTTTTTGTAAGCTAGGAATAAGGATCAAATAAACGTTTAGAGAAAGGAGCCGCAAATCAAGCTTGTTTTTGGTCTAAAAAGGAGAATCAGAGATATTAGCGTTCTAAGAATCTCCGTCGAGACAGCATAAGACCAGACGATTTTCCATTTCCGTTATTCTTTTTTTAAATTTAAATTCGGGTTATTTTCACCGCACCGAAACCGGAGTGTATGAGCACATACAGGACACAATTGATCACCGTAATCAATTGATATAAAAAAAAAGGCGATCTCGGCGCCGAGCACCATCAAAAAGCATGAAAAGGCGATTTTGGCGATAAATTAGTTAATCCCGCAGGGGAAATTCTGTTTTAGCTTCACCCAGCTGATGGCTGCTCAAGTGGTCATAATGAGTGCTCTGGGTGTTGGGGACACTTTGACATATACAGGTATAGTGGGTGGACCAGTGGGAGAACCGATTTCCTCCTGTTGGCAGGCAGCCACTCTACCCACTAAGCTTATGGCCACATTGTGAAAGGCTGTGTTTTTGCCTATGCATTGCCATTGTGAGCTTGTAGATCGCCTATTTCCAGCGCAGGGGGACAATTCTACAACAAAGTACTGCCAAAGTCCTCAGTTGTTTTTGGTTTGGTGCCCTCCCGTTAAGTAGAAAATAGGGTAATAGACAAAGTAAAATAAAAAATCACTGAGTTTGGAATAAATTGCTGATTCTGACAGGACATTAGGTCTACTAGCCAGGATAAAAAAATCTATCCTAATCTGCTCACTGCAAATAGCTTAAATTTGCATGAATCAAAGATGCCCCATTGACAACCTATTATAAGGCAATATTTTCTAAATTTCATTATGCTTTAAGTAGCATGTGATGTGTCAAACTAGGGGGTTTTCATGATTTTGAATCCATTCCAAGCATTAGTTTTGCACAAAAACACTCCTCCTTCATTTGCAGTGAGCAGATTAGGGTAGATTTTTTATCCTGGCTAGTAGACCTAATGTCCTGTAGCCTCGGTCCCAGGCTCACTTAACTGCGAAAAAGAAGAGCCTGGTCACAACCTAAGGCAGAGAAGCTATCGAAAGGAGGGACTTCCGCCGTGTAACCCCCCCCCCCCCCCCGGAAGTTAACGTTTTTTGACCAATCGCAGCGTTGTGTTCCCGAAAATGTATTCCCGCTGAAATGATCATTGGGTGGGGACTAGTAAACACAGCCGCACCGCGTGACGTAGTTATCTTACACGCAACACTTCCGCCACTTCCGCTGATAGTCTTTTCAGCGTAGGTCTTGCCCAGGGTGAATGTCCTGTCAGAATCAGCAATTTATTCCAACCTCTGCCATTTATTTATTGGACTAAAACCCCAACCAATCATGGGAAGCAATAGGGCTGACTATTGGCACCCAGCAATCAGCGGGTATATGAGTGCCACCTGGAAGTAATAACCCCCAGGCACACACACTCACAGACACTCTTCTACAGGCACACTACTGACACATGTAATGTAAGAGACTCACTGACACTCTTCCACAGGCACACTACTGACACATGTAATGTAAGAGACTCACTGACACTCTTCCACAGACACACTACTGACACATGTAATGTAACCGAAACGGATTGACTGACAATTCTGCTCTGCTGTTCCGTTTTGTTCCGTGACAGAGCGACAGGCAGGAGGAAAGAGAAAGCTGGGCATCCTGGAGATGGCTTCAAAGGAGTTTGAGGTAATTATACTGATTTCTCGAATGCAGTGTTCGACTACCTTTTTCCACTGATGAAAATTAAATGGAAACTAAATAAACTAAGCTACAATGACTAAAACTAAGACTAAATATACTGACAATGTTGTCAACAAACTAGACTAAAATGTTAGGAAGGGACTAGTGGACAGGAGATCCAGTATAAGTCATTTTACACTTGGTTGCATGCTGAAAATAGCCGATCTACAAGCTCACAACACGTCGCAGTCATTACGACGGCATCAAGGCCCGACAAAATACATTTTAGTTGACGAAATTCCTATATTTAGTCGACTAACACTAACACATTCTAGGTGACTGGAATTTGACTAAAACTAAATAAACTATTCAAGAGACTGACTAAAACTAAAATCTAAATTTGCTGCCAAAAACAACACTTCTCTAATGTAAGAATATTGCATTGATATGACTAATAGAGCAGTGGTTCCCAAACCTTTTCATGTCAAGGACCCCCAAATTGACACTAATTTGCCCGCGGACCCCCATTTGAAAAGGTATGCCAGGGACCTCCATAAGAGAAGATTTTTACGGCTCTAGCAGTGATTCTCAACCTGTTTAATTTGAAGGACCCCCCAGTTTGACATGCAAATTAGTCTACCGACCTCCATTTGATGGCATTTCTATCTCTGGGACCCCAATTTATATTGTAAAATCAATGTTAATTTTACTCTTGAGAGTGTTCCATTTGTACACTCAGAGTTACCGACCCATAAGGGTCCATTTGGTTCCAAACTATCAACTAGTTTTTTAGTTTACATTTTTCATAACTTCCAGGTATGATGATGATGTCACATGCATACCCTCCATTAACAGTTTAGGGCCCCAGACGGAGGTCTCCGTCCTGTTAATTAGTACGGTGTGATGTCCTAGACGGAGATTGATTAATAGGATGGAGATTATTGGTATCAAAACCGATCGCATCGCTCCACAACCTGGGAGCGTCTGTTGCGCAACAGTGTGGGACGTCATCGAAAATGTCCCCCCCCCCCCCCCCCTGTGTAGCTGACGAGACCGAAAATCTCAAAACGTTAACTCTTGATCTAAATCATTCCGTCCAATTCTAAGCATAGATTATGTGTTAGACGGCCCACCGCGGTCCAGTCGCTAGTCGCGGTGTTGTCGATCGCCTCTAGAGTGTTTTGGCTACATCTAGCTGCTACATCCACATCCGGGATAACATCCGGTCCGTTGGTAAAAGTGCTCAGCTGCTATAGATCGCTGGGCGCTCTGATTTAATGGATTAAATAACCCCGGGCAATCGGAGTGTTAATGTGAGTTTGTTATTTTCCTTTCCGTTTTGTATTTGGCGTTTAGCTGTTTGTTCCTGTGTCTCCCCAGTCTAGTGACGACGACCAGACACCAGAAGACACGAGTGTCATTGAGGAAGTACGGGACAGACCTAAACTCCCCGGAGGACCGGGACCCACCACCGCCCTCCAGGAGAAGGGTCAGCCCCCGGAGGAGGCTGCCTGTCCCGGGGTGGGGGCTGGACCGGGACCCACCACCGCCCTCCAGGAGAAGGGTCAGCCCCCGGAGGAGGCTGCCTGTCCCGGGGTGGGGGCTGGACCGGGACCCACCACCGCCCTCCAGGAGAAGGGTCAGCCCCCGGAGGAGGCTGCCTGTCCCGGGGTGGGGGCTGTGCCGCTGCCCAGCGACCCTCCTCCTACCTCCGAGTCCACGCTGTCCAAGGCCCACCTCTTCATATTTGACGGTGAATCCCAGGACACTCGCTCGGTTGTGGACAACAACAACACGGGGACGTCCTCCTCCTGCCCTCCTCCTCAGCAGAAAGGGAAGGAGGCCGTGGGGTCGCTCACTCAGACCCAGCTGGGAGAGGACATCCAGCGGATGAAAGCGCTGATGAAGCAGACCGATAAGGTGACAGCCGAGAAGAGACCATTTTTTAATTGTTGTTGTTGTTTATGACAACACTGGTCCCAGCACTGGGTCGGCGGGACCAGTTTGTTGTCCCTTTTGATTTGATTTCTTTAACCCATTCAGACCGTACGACGCGTGGGAACGTCATAACTAGTCCAACCGACGGGTTGCTCGTAGAGATGCTCAGATAATCGGCCAGCGATCGGTGATCGGCCCATAATTTCACTCTGATCTGTAATCGGCATTTACCCTATCTGTGATCGGCAATTTACCCTATCTGGAGAAACTGATCTTTTACACCATTTAAGTATAAATGTCAATCAGATATTTAGTATTTTTCTTGCTGTATCTTTTTTGCATTTGTGTGACAGGCCTAAACATTCTCCCCTTCCTCCCCACACACAGGAACAGTTGGTTTTGACATATAATCATTTTGGAAATTTGCAACATTTCATAAGATCAGTATCGGTATCGGCCGATCATGAGAAAAACAATCGGTGATGGGTATCGGTCTAAATGGATTAATCATATTGACTGCTGCTTATTTCACGTTGTTCTTCACATGTTTCACACACTCCTTTCTCTCTGTCACTCTGCCCCTCGGCCTCTTGCAGGACTTGCAGAGTGTGACCAGGGCTCTGCTGAGGGCCAGTGGAGATTTCGCGGTGGCCCGGTCCCTCCTCTTGACTCCCTCCTCCGTCTCGGGACCCGTTTGGACTCGCCCGGACGACAATCTGCTGCGCTCGGGCGACCCCGTGGTCCGCGAACGACTCCAAGACAAATACGGGGTGGAGGCCGTGGCCAAAAGAATGCTCTTCCTTGAGGTAGAATGATGGGAGACAAGAAATGGCAAGGCAATCTAGTCTTAATGTGCATTAATGTGCAGTACCTTGTTTTACAATAGGTAATGTTATATGGTTGTACGGTTATGTAGGTTCAAACCTGTTGCCGGTCCACTTGGTGCCTTGTGGCTCATCAATAGGCCTTTCACAGAGTGATGCCACTTTTCACCGTCAGCTGCTGCAGTCCTCACTGAAATGCACTTCCGGCCATGATTTCCCATCCCGCCTCTTTGCAGTTTCAAACAGTTGTTGATATGGGATGGAATTTGTTAAAAGAAAAAAACCTTGTTAAAAATGTGTTCTAGGGGCATGGTGGCACAGTCTGTAGTGCTGTCGCCTCACAGCTAGAAGGTCCTGGGTTTGATTCCCGCTGGGTACGCTGTGGGCGCACAAAATCGTGGGATTAAAAAAATATTTAAAAAAAACAAAGTGTTCAAAACATGCTAAAACTTCAATTTACTTTGCGACAAGGACAGAGTCAATTCCTTCAATTGAGATCCCATGTGGGAAGTGTTTATGAACCTATGGATGTTGAAATATTTCAAAAATAAAATGTATCTTTTGTGTATTAAAAAATATTGAGTAATTTTATTTTATAGATGTTAAGACATTTATTTATTTTAACCTGTCAAACCCTATATATCTTTCCCACAGACCTAAAACACGTCGTTACATCACCAGCGTTGAACAAGACTCCCCTTGATCCACTTTTTCGTAATCCAAACACTTTCAAGACACTTTTTCAAAAATGTTCCATTTGGAGTCCCTCAGGGCGATTCTCTGTCCACTTAAGTTCAATCCGATGCTAAGCTTTAAGTGCCTTGTCATGAGTAACTTGTCCAATTTATGTGCAGTTGATTGGAAAATATACAAAAATTGTATTTCATTGACTTCCATTGTACAGCTCTCAAAGTCAGTTTTTCCCTCTTTTTTTTCAGTTCTTTTTAAGATATTTTTTGTGGTTTTCGCCTTTATTTATTTTTCATAGAGGGATAGGTATACAGTAAGCTGACAGGAGTCACTCTTTTTTTTTCTTTTTATCACATACTTTAAACGAACACAAACAAAGCCGAGTCTGACAATAGACAACATCACAACATGCTTTTATTTCTAGTAGACTAGTTTATTGTAATGCACTCTTTGCTGGACTGACAATTAGGTGTTACACAAACCTATAAGCTTGTTCAGAATATTAGAGTTTGAACTAAAACCAGAAAGTTTGAAATCACTCGTATTTTATCTTTATCTTATCTCTTCAAAGTCAAAGTAAATCTATTATTTAGACCTGAGAACGATTCTACAAAATGTCTTCTAAATCATGACAGTTTTCTGAAAAACCCATGTTTCTATGTCAGTGGTGCTCAACCTTTTTCCTCTAAAACTAAAACCTAAATAAAGCTAAATCATTAAATGGTGATTTAAGTCACCATGGCCCCACTCTATGGACTTCTATGCCACTTGAAGAAAGGTCTGTCTTTTTAGCTAGGTTTGAAGTGTATACCGGTAGTTATGTTTTTGTTTTACTGTTCCTTTTATTGTAATTCATTCTTTTTTTTTTTTTAAAGATGTTTTTTTTGCGGCTTACGCCTTTTTATTGGTTTTTGAAGGGACAGACAGTAGGCTGACAGGAAACGGGAGAGAGATGGGGGAAGACATGCAGTAAAGGCCGTGTCGGGCTCGGGAATCGAACCCGCGGCACACTGCGACTGGATTACCAGTCGGGTGCCCAGACGGTTACGCCACCGCCTGGGCTTGTAATTCATTCTTATTCTAATGTTTTAATTATATATAATTACATTATTTTCCTCCATCATTGACATATTTCCATATTTTTACCCATTCTGGGTGGGAACCCCTTTTGGTGTTTTGGTGTTGATGTGGCACAAATCTTTGAATATATATATATTCTATCAGAGCGAACGTTTTTAACTCAAATCTTTGCTACTGGGAGGGGTCCCTGGAACAACATATTTTCAGGTGGGGGTCGGCGGTCCAAATACATATAATTCTAGGGGTCCTTGACATGAAATTGTTTGAGAACCACTGACAGAAACCTAGGGTTTTTCAGAAAACTGTCAGGATTAGTAGACATTTGTAGAATCGTCCTCGGGTCTAAATGGGTTGAAGCACATTGAGTATGCTTTTCGTATGAATTGTACTAAATAAATGTAACTACTCCTTTTTCCCTCCTATCTTTTTCCTCTCCCTTCTCCCTGTCACTCTCTCCTGTGTCCTCTCTCTTGCAGGAGTTGAGGAGCTTAACTAAGACTCTGCTGCAGGCCAGCGAGGACCTGACTGTTGCCTGGTCTCTTCTCTTGGCTCCCTCGTCGGTCCTGGGACCTTTTTGGAGTCGCTGGACCGGCCTCGACGACAATTTCCTGCGGTCGGGCGACCTCGTGGTCCGCGAACGACTCCAGGACAAATTTGGAGAGGAGGCCGTGGCCAAAAGAATGCTCCTCCTTGAGGTAGAATGATAGAAACAAAGTGCTTTTGATTTGTCTTATTAAGTCTGTTATTGGTTCCAAATATACTGTAGGTTTTCGATATATGTTCAGTTAATTGCCCAGCCCCGAACTGTTACTCTTTTGTTTCCTCATGTTAAAACCTTTTGTAATTAACTTTGGGCCTGAGCCAGGGCAACACTCAATTGAGATCCCATAATGAAATGTGTATTAATGTTAAATTCATTGTTGAATGTTGTTGCATGTTTAAGTCATTGTTATATTGTTGAAATGAAAATAAAATATCTGTTTATATTAAAAAAATTAAATTGAAAGTGATGTGTTTGTGATGTGATTTTAAATCAAGGAGGAAATACCCTTAGAAGTCTGGAAGGAAGCACGCTGGGCAAGACTTAGCCGGTTTAATGGAAGTAGCGGGATTTTGGTGGAATTATTGCCCAAGAAATGACGTTGACACTTCTGGGGGAAATACGACGGATGTTCCGGCCTAACACTTCCGGCAGAACTCTCTCTTTGTCTGATTAGGCTAAATCTCATTTACCGAGTGCCACGCTATGAACTTGTAGGTCTGCTATTTTAGAAAAATCGTGAAAATGCGGCACAAATCTTTGAACGTATATTCTTTCAGAGCGAACGCTTTTGACTCAAATCTTTGCTTCTGAGGGGTTCCTGGAACAACATATTTTCAGATGGGGGTCGGTGGCCAATTACATATAATTTTTGGGGCCCTTGACATGAAATATTGGGCATCACTGATACAGAAACAGGTATTTCAGAAAACTGTCTGGATTTAGAAGACATTTTTTTAATTTTGACGTCGGGCCTAAGTGGGTCGAATAACTGGGATACGATGGTAATTCCGACGCAGCAGTGGTCCGACATGTGGGAACAACGGTTGGACTAGCGCTGGAACATGCGCGGCGCCCGTGCTTGCAGTTATGGTTAGGTTAGGGTTTAAGGTGGGTTGTCGGTCTAATGACTGTCGGACCAATAGGGTTTGAGGTAGGTTGTTGGTCTAATGACTGTCGGACCAATAGGGTTTGAGGTAGGTTGTCGGTCTAATGACTGTCGGACCAATAGAGTTTGAGGTAGGTTGTCGGACTAATGACTGTCGGACCAGTAATAGTGTCGGGCTTAAGATTACCAACCAAAAAAAAGAAGCATGATGACCTTGGTTTTATTCAATCCACCATTTTATTTAATGTGACCCAAATACCAACTGTACATTAAACATAACCCACCCCCCTCGTGAATACAATGTATCAATAGCTTACACACGCACACACACACAAATTATTTCACTATTGTAAAGAAATACGTACTGAAATAAGCAGACAAATCATATACAAAAAGTTCAAAAGAAAAATGATGAATTCAGACAAAGTTCAGCACTCGACATCGTTCAATTATGGCCACATTTACAAATATTGCTGTTCTCCTTTATCATGTTTATGAGATCACAAGCAGATCACTGCGGTCAGGTAAAAGCAAGATGGTCTGATAATGGCATGGCATCCCTGTGCAATCGGTAGTTTGTTTCTTCTAGGTTTTGCAGTTTGTGAAGGAAGCACCAAACATGCTACGCATTGCTACAGTGAGGCGAGATGTGAGCTGTGTGCATCAGCTGAGCAGTCAGTGTGGTGAACTCTATATTGGTCTACGTCTGTCTGTGGGGGACAGAGGTGCAGATCAACCCAGTTCTCTAGACAGCTGGTCCCTTTTGGCTCCACGCCGTAAAACAAAAACAAAGAAATAAGTCAATTTAAAGTTGGAATAAATGGTGACTGTCAACTGTGTTGCCCCTGTTGAAAGAAACGCCATTTTAATTCCAATGTCTTGTCAGTTCTCTTGCATGATTCCTGTAAGTCTCTCCTCACTCTTGCACATCAGATTTTTACCTGACAGTAGTAAAAAGCTCACTTGTCAACAGACGGTTATTAACAAGTAAAAAAAAAAGAATTGTTTAATGACACTTTGAATACAACCATATATTCCCCCAGCACTACATTGATAAAAACCGTTCATATAAAACCTTTATTTAGTATGAAACATTCACATCCACCAGGATACAATTTACATGAGTCATACCAACATAATACACAATTATGTATGAGCCCCATTATTAAAACAAACACTTGAGTGGCTTCTAAATAAAGTATGTTGACAAAGTGTTTATTTTCCAGGCACCTTCACTTGTTTGTTTAGTTTTACATTCAGACCCCATTATGGGAAGCGACTGCAGCATAGCACACACAAAGCAGCCGCCTTTAAAAAGATTAGTGGTGGAAACGCTTCCAACAGTTTCAATTTCAACTTTTTAAAGATGTGCTAAGTAATGACCATGTTTTTTTGAGTGGTGCAACCACTCCAAGGAACAGAAATGTCCCTATGTATGTCCCTATGTTTAGAGTACCAACAGGGGGTGCTGTTGCACTGCTAACTTCAGACTGGTCTGAATTCTTTTTTTTTAAGACCACATTCAGGGAGGAGTTTTTTAATGACACTCAAGGAGAACAAAACTGAGATGGATATATTTTTTTCCCCCTGGTGTTTTTGCCCTCGTTTTTGCTTATGCTAAACGATACATATTACTGAATCAAAGTCTGCAACATAAGACATCACTATAGCATATTATGTTAACACAATAATTAGCTTGTTTGTGTATTCATATCTTTGGGTCATATTTGATTAAATTCTGGCCTGAGCGGTGCGAGTTTTAACGTCAGACAGAGCGTCGTCGGGGTGTCTAACGCCAATACCCCAAATCTCGGCTACTCACTCACTGACACTCGGTCACTCCAGCATGGCGGTGTTACAGTGAAATTGGTGACCTGCTGAAATATGTGACCATGTTGTGGACTTCACATAACTTGCATGGAGGTCTTTAAAAACGTGGTTCCCAAAGTGGGGTCTGGGGACCCCCAGGGGTCCTTGAGGGAGTTCCAGGGGGTACTCAGCTAAATGATAGTTTGGAACCAAATGAACCCTTGTGGGTCTGTAACTCAGAGTGTACAAATGGTTCCATTTGTACACTCTGTGAGTTAAATTAGCATTGATTTTACAATATAAATTGGGGGTCCCAGAGATAGAAATGCCATTAAACAGGAGGCCATATAGACTAATGCATGTTAAACTGGGGGGTCCTTGAAATTAAACGGGTTGAGATTCACTGCTTAGAGCTGTGCAAATCTTCTCATATGGGGGGTCCCTGGCATGTATTTTCTAATGGGGGTCCGCGGGCTAATTAGTGTCAATTTGGGGGTCCTTGACATGAAAAAGTTTTGGAACCACTGCAGTATATACCACTATGTTGAACTCTGCTAATTAAACAAACTACAATGATTTACGTTTGGACAGTGATGTTATGTGATTGTCTACACGAGTGTCCCATATTTCATCAGGTCACCAATTTCACTGTAACACCGCCATGCTGGAGTGACCGAGTGTCAGTGAGATAGTGGCCGAGTGTCAGTGAGATAGTGGCCGAGTGTCAGTGAGATAGTGGCCGAGTGTCAGTGAGATAGTGGCCGAGTGTCAGTGAGATAGTGGGGGGGAGATTTGGGGGTATTGGAGCCAAAGGAAATGTCTTGCTTCCGCTTGGCTGCCATTATAGTGCTATGATAAACCAGTGGTGGAAAGTAACTAAGTATATTTACTTAAAGGTATATTCAGTGATTTCACTTAATTCAAATATCACTTATTTTTTTGTTTTGTTGTGATAATCCTCCTTACTATAGCGTGTGATGACCATATAAGGAGTTCCTCCCTGTCTGGGGTCAAAAAACCTTAGGTTTCGTTTTTGGCTAGGTGGCCCAGCCTTCATCCAATCAGGATAGAGAGGGGGCCTTCTGCCAATCATGATCGAGCGGGGGCGGGCCTTGGTGTGTGTGCTGTTTGCCTGTTGCGTGTCCCCCCACTGTAGTGCGTGCATCTGCACATCTTGTTACCGGGGCGGACCGGGGGTTTTTACAAATCACCCAAATCACTGAATGCTCTTTTAAGTACATTTTGATGCCAATACTTTTGTACTTTTACTCAAGTACATTTTCAAATCCGTACTTTTACTTAAGTAAAACAATTGAATACTTTTTCCACCACTGGTAAAAAAAAAAGTCAATTTAAAATGTAAAGCATGTAAGCGACATATTGTTTATATACTATTTATTCAAGTAATCAATTCAAGAATAAATCTGAGAGTGAACCAAAATAGCACCCTTATTTATATTGACAGTAATGTCTTTAAAAATCTGCTTTTAGCCAACTGTGGAGAAATGAAAAATCCCAATTCCCCCCTGGCCAGAGACCTGCGACAAGACCACGGTTAATTAAAAGAGGTTAGGCAGCGAAGACTGTACGGTGGACTCCATGTTGCTCCCTGGAAGGAAAGAAACATTCGCAATTGAGACCAAGGCCTCACTCAGACCTTTACTGCATTGCTGTATGCTTGTTGGATGAATGTTGTGTAGTGTCATGGCCGCCCATGACCGCCCATTCCATTGGAAATGCATTGGGGCGGCTATGACTCTACACAACATTCATCCAACAAGCATACAGCAATGCAGTAAAGGTCTGAGTGAGGCCCAAGGAAGCTGAACGCGGAAGTGTTGGCTGCATATAGCCCATTGCACATGTTTCTTTCCTTCCAGGGAGCAACATGGAGTCCACCGTACGGTGTTCACTTCCTAACCTTATTTAATTAACCTTGGACAAGACCAGGAAGAATCGCAAGAATGCACTGAGCTAGCAAAATCGATTTTGTTTGTCCCTAACAATGACAATGAAATATATGACAAGGGAGGGTGCAGTGACGTGCACACAATCACATACAGTAGGCATCAAAGGGGGCTTCAGCCCCTGCCCTTTTACCTCTTTTACCTTGTCTGTAAAAACAACTGCCCTCTCCAGACCACGAATGAATGCAGCATTTACTACACAGTGAAATAAATGCAAAATGCCTTTCCTTTCCATGCCATGCCGGAAGGCAGCATTCAGGAGAATGGCTTTTTCTCCCAAAGTCTCCTGAACCTGAACACAGCATTTTACGTTGAACAAATTTGAGTGCTGCTGGGTGGTTGTGCCCCGAAAATAGCTGATCTACAATCTTGCGTTGCGAGATCTGCTATTTTCGCTATTTGTCCAAATAAAATCCTCTTTCAGCCCCTGCCCCTCTAACGCCCTCTACACGTCCCTGGGAGGGTATAATCTGACCACAGTAATCTAGTAAGAAAGTGGCGACACTAGCGTTGACTCCCATTGTAACAATGCGGAAGTGCTCTCAATGGGATAGTTCCAGCCATATAGGAGCAATGTTTGGAACTATATAGCCCATATAGGCACCCGCTTTGCGGCGAGATCAAAGCGCGTCGCTACTCTCCTACTCTACACTCTGACAAGAGAACATCACAATGTGTTCGTACGGACCAGAGAGAGAGAGAGAGAGAGAGAGAGAGACTGGTATGGAATCCAGAGTACTGCAGCCCTAGCACTCGCAGTGGTGGAAAGTAATCAAGTACATTTACTTAAAGTACAGTTTTGAGGTATTTGTATATTTGAGTATTTCCAATATCCAATACTTTTACTTCCACTTCAGCTCTGATCCAAATATTGTAGTTTTACCTCCACTACATTTATTTGAAAACTTTATAGATACTAGTTACTTTGTTATTATTACAAAACATACATTACCCACTTCAACCCTATATACATTTTTGGCCGTTTGAAAATAGCCAATCTACAAGCTCACAATGCGTCGCGATGCGACACATTGTGAGCTTGTAGTTGTAGATCGGCTATTTTCAAAAGATTCCAAAACTTTAAATGAGACATTCTGCATACATACGGAGTATACATTCTACGTTTGGTACTTTTTAAGTACATTTTGATACCAATACTTTTGCACTTTTACTCAAATGTTGATTTTGGACTTTTTACTTGTAAAGGAGCATTTCTATATTGCAGTATTGATACGTTTACTCGAGCACAAAACGTTGAGTACTTTTTCCACCACTCGTTTACTGAAGGCTATAGAGAGCCTTTCAATCAATAGACACAGGTGTGTGTATATAATGTAGGTAGGACTTCACAGCACGTTATAAAGTACAGTACCAATAAAAAGCATGGCTTTCTGCTACTTGTCGGGCTGTTTTTTTTTTACACTGACACAAACATCGCTGGGTATAAGGCTCTCTCGCTGTCGTCTGGTATACAGTAGTAGGCTTGTTTGGGGCGGTGTGGGGGAGGGCTGGTTTGCGGGGCTCCTGCAAAATAAAGGCCTATTCATAGTCTGGATCTTCGGTGGTGAGGTGACCACTGCTCCGGTGGTGAGGTGACCACCGCTCCGGTGGTGAGGTGACCACCGCTCCGGTGGTGAGGTGACCACCTGAGGTGACCACCGGAGCTGTAATAAAGTGGAGCGGTGGTGAGTAAAAACAGAGAGAAGGGCTGGGGAGAGCGGTGGTTTGCCGCGTTGCTCCGTGACGTCATGTTGTAGTTGCGGTGGTCACCTCACCACCGATAAATCAGACTATGAATATCGCTTAAGTGTACGCTGAATAATACAAGGTCATGTTCCTACTATTTGGATTAGATAGAATAATTATAATAATTAAAAAGAAAAGACAGTGAAAAAAAAAAGAAAATTGACACCATTAAATACAGCAGATTGTTGAATTAGACTTCACAATCGTCGTTCTGATTTTAAAAAAAGAGTAGCACACTTGTCTGCATTGCAACAATTATTGGCTGTGTTCAAAATATAACAAGTTATAGAAAAACACTCCCTCCAGTCTTATGAAGCATGCTGAAATGACAAACGTATTTTTGACATTCTGTGTCGTCAATTATTAACTTCAGCGTAGAAGTAGCATTTGACGTGTCTTTGATCCAGCTAAGATCATGAATACAAATTAATACATGATGGAAAAGATCCTCATGCGTTGATCGGTTTACACACCGATCCAATGGAAAGCACTATTAAAAAACGGCAAAAATGGGAGACAAAACCAATCGCAATGCATACGAAGCAATATGAACAGAAAAAGGCCTCTGGGGTATATACGCCATATACGGTCACATGCCTAAAGCCCTCTATGTACAGACAAAGCAGGACCAAAGTATAGCCTATCTGGAACAGCGCTCCCTGACACACAGGAGGGGGATAGTCAACACAGCAAAGGCCAGTCAGCAATAAGGATGATTTGACCAGATGGAAACTCAGAAAGGGGAAAATTTGTCCTTTTTTAGTTTTCTGAAAACACCTAGGTTTCTATGTCAGTGGTTCTCAAACTTTTTCCTGTCAATTATCTGCATTTGGCCGTGGAACCCTTTTTGGTGTTTTAAGCATTTTGTTATACTTTAGATGTTGAAAAAAAAATCACACCCATGTGAACTGAGTGGTGTAAGGTATTATATAGCCTGATCAGCTCTGATCAGCTCATTTTTTTGGTACGAACAAACACGTGGACACGTAAACTAACAAAGCCAGTTGTTGGAGTGGTTTACACCACTCAAAAATAGCAGATCTACAATCTCATAGCGCGGCACCGGGTGCCGCTCTACGAGCTTGTAGATCTATTTTTGAAAAATCGTGAAAATATGCCGCAAATCTTAGAATATATATTCTTTCAGAGCGAACGCTATTAACTCAAATCTTTGCTTCTGAGGGGTCCCTCCCTGGAACATATTTTCAAATGGGGGTTGGTGGCCAATTACATATAATTTTTGGGGTCCTTGACATGAAATATTGAGCACTACTGATACAGAAGCATGAGGTATTTCAGAAAACTGTCAGGATTTAGAAGACTTTTTTTTTTAAATTCTGACGTCAGAACTACATTTGGGTTAAGAGCTTGCTAATAAGCAAATGCGTGGGATTCTCTGGCGGAACGGCTCTCTCTGCAACCTGACTGCAGATAAGATGGATGAAGAGATCAAGACTCCCCAAGAAAGACCCATCAAAAGAACTGACGGTTTGACAATGGAAATGGTAGTTCTCGAAAGGATCACCTGACAGTGCTGGCTTTCTCAATAAATGAGAAATTGCATCTGAGCCCAGTCTTGCCAATCTTTTATTTTGGGGTGTGCCGCTTTTTCCCCCACTTTGGTGGTTTTTGATTGAAGTTATATTTATAGCCGAGCACCCCACAGCCCTAAACCGAAGGGCAGCACCCAGAGGAAGCACACTTTGCTTTTCTTTCTTGGCAGTGGCTTCAAGTTTGTAACAAATATACTCCTTTCGCCCTCTGATTAAGATGTTGATGCACGGAGGCTATGTGAGTGTAGCAATCTGTTCAAAATCAAATGGAAAAAAATGTCCTTTGGTTTTGAGCTTATAAAATGGTTGTTTGGTTGGAGTCTTAATTGTTGATCTGTTTGAAAGTGAATGTGGTTGTATTGCTCTCTCTGAGAGAGAATGTGAATGTGGTTGTATTGCTCTCTCTGAGAGAGAATGTGAATGTGGTTGTATTGCTCTCTCTGAGAGAGAATGTGAATGTGGTTGTATTGCTCTCTCTGAGAGAGAATGTGAATGTGGTTGTATTGCTCTCTCTGAGAGAGAACGAACATTCACAGGGTAGTGAATGTGGTTGTATTGCTCTCTCTGAGAGAGAACGAACATTCACAGGGTAGTTGTGAGAGAACATGGCAATGCCCGTTTCAGCGATTTGGTAAAATAGCAATCAGTATTCATAAGGCAGTGTAAATAAATGTATACAGTGAATTTATTAGGCCAATGGTGTTGACGACATTCCTTTCAACGATTCCAGAATACCCTCCTGAGATCTTTCCAAATCAGGGGACACTGTTCCAGTGCTTACTGTCCACAAACAACAAAGAAAGAACGTTCCATATTCCATATTTTTACAATCTCAGCACACATAACTGAGCTGTTGAAACATATACATACAAAACACCTGCTTGGCTTAAAAGGCTAATTGTACGGGGTTACAGAGAAATGAGGAAGGAAATAAGGCCAAAGACAGACAGATGGCCGGCCTAATGGAAACGACTGACTGACCGACCAGCCGAAAAAATAAGGCATCACTCGCCTAAAATAAAAATAAATTTCAACTAGTTGAAAAAACAACGTATTTTCTGTGAGCAACGTACGCAGTCATACGACAAAGTATAAATTAGGCTTTTAATTGCATAGAATTTGATTAGTGCATCAATGCAGCAAAGGCCTGTGCTCCTCCTTTCCTGTCAGATCTGGTGACCCCGGAGAGTTCCCTCAGACACTATAGACGTAACTATACACAGCTCTCGCATTGCCTCTTTGAGAATAAACATTAGATATATTCCTGTTTCATTTGCATTGCAAATAACTCACTGTATGTAATTCAAGTAAGAAGTATTCCTGTTCACTGATTTGAAAGCCCTGATTATTTTGTTTTTGTGATCCAAAATGAAGAGGGAAAAAAAAGGTTGTTTAGATTGTTGTGACTTATATGTATACGATCCCTGTTCACCAAAAAATATAATGTATCCTGAACCAACTGAAAGATAATGGAATTAAATGGGGGCAACGCAACGTAATGACTTTTTCAGCCATTTGAAAAGGTTTGAGAATAAAATATGGTTGTCAAATGTATCCTGTGGAGCTCTTTAAAGAACCTACGACAAGGCAGCGGTGAGGGAAGCGAGCACAGTTTGGAAAATGCAACCACCTTTTCTTTTTTACCTTTTATGAAACAAAAGGTTGTCCCCGTTCCCCTCCTTTATACAACGCAACACAGACAGTAGATAGAAGCACCAGTTCTGGGCCTGCATCAGTTTTGTGTGTGGTGGTGGTGGTGGGGGGGGGGGGGGGGTATAGGGGCTTATCCAACAGGACTCCTGAGGGTCAAAAATGGTCCATTGTTGTTGGATCCCCACGCCGCCGCCCCCCCTCCCCCCTCCTCCCACCAGAGCCTGGCTAGTGGACACTAAGCCTCCATCAACTAACCGAGCCTTCCGTCTCAGCCAGCTCGTCCTTGTTGTCCAGGATCTCGTCCTGGATCTCGTCGGTGTTCCCTGAGTCGCTGCTGGCCACCGAGCTGACGGAGGGAGAGTCCCTGCCGCCCTTGATCATCCTCCGACACGTCTCCATCTGCACGTCCAGGCCGCGCTTCATGCTGCACATCTCCATGTACTCGTGCAGGTGTCTGTTCATGTCGCTCTTGGCGGTGGCCAGCTCCATCTGTAGGGGACAGGGGGGGGTACAGTGAACAAAGCAGTGGTGTAAAGTAACTATGCACTTTTACTTAAGTACTGTACTTAATTAAAACCTCTTGAGCCCCATTGCCCCGGCTGCCGGCGGGGGCAGCGGCTGTCCACCTCTGAACAGCGCTCAGCGGGTCAATGGAGACCCAATTGGTCTCCGGTTCCAACTCCGATGTTGCGGATTTTCCCCCTGGACCCCCCTGGGGTTTAAGGCCTCACTCACACGGTCGCAACAGATTGCTGTATGCTTGTTGTATACAAAGGGTGTGACACAGCTTTAGCCTGGCTAATAAGCCAGACCTGCATACCGTGTCCCGATTGGCCACACCAGTTCTCTGGTGTAGGAAATGGGCGTACAATTGAGCCTCTCCAGACCGTAATCCGCCGGCAGGCAATTTTTCTTTTGTGCCAACGGCTGATTCGGTCTGGCTTATTAGCCAGGCTAACACAGCTTGCCCCAATGCATTTCCAATGGGAGTCACATGGTTTGACACAACATTTGTGTTGTATGAGGGGGAGGGGCGCAGTCGAAACACAGCCGAAAGCCATACAACAGCTTGTAGTCCAAAATGTTGTATCAAACCATGTGACTTCCATTGGAAATGCATTGGGGCGGCCATGACACTCACAACATTCATACAACAAGCATGCATCAATGTTTTAAAGGTCTGAGTGAGGCCTTAGGCCCATGGTGGGGCGAACGGTTCTCGAGTTATGTGCATTACAACCGTACACACACGCGTAGACACGCAGAGATGTGGCGCATTTATAGTAGGATATAACTAGTGTTGACTAATGATGGCTCTTATTTTGAAGAGGAAGAGGAAGCCCTTTTCGGCTGTAACCAAGCTGCCATGACTAAGCCGTTTGGAGCTCTAGTCTAACCAAGTAAACAAGAAAGAACCCACGTTCATGTTTACGATATGAAAACCATGCATCTTTTCACTTAAAACAAGTGGAATTACGTTAAACATGGAACCTCTGCGGGCATTTGGTGAGTCATTCATTCATTTTTATCTACGGCTGCAGAGTTCATGTGCAATCTCATGCTGGATAAAGTTTGTTTGTTTTCCCCTGCTTGTTTCCTCTGAGAACTATCCCCCCCCAAAGAACGTAGGTGCACGTAGCCGCAATTTGCAACTCTACCAACATTGCAGCTGTAGTCCAAGCTTGACTTATCCTCTTTCAATCTGCCAAGCTTGTTTTTCATAAAAATCTCCCGTAGACATGTTATGAGCTACTTTCTGTCAAGAACTTCTGTGCAGGTGATTCTTTTTCTAAGTGCTGGAGTTTGGAAGCACTCGTTTTTGTTAACGGGTCGTGCTGCTGCCTCCTGCATTATGTGCAAATTCGAAACAGGTGGTACGCAGGGCCGTTCAGTGCCTTATGACGAGTGCTTCCAAACTCCAGCACCTGCACAGAATTTCTTGACAGAAAGTAGCTCATAACATGTCTACGGGAGATTTTTATGAAAAACAAGCTCGGCAGATTGGTGAGTTTAACGTTGTTTAAGACAAGCAGATCACAAACCAAATTGTGGTGGGGAGTCAATGGAGGGTATTGCAACTCTAGATTCATCCCATTATTAAAAAATCTAGAGTTGCAAATTGCGGCTATGTGCACCTCTCCTCTGCACAATGGACATAAAAAGGTAAACAGAGAGGTAGTCGTGTGAACCTTTACCTCAATCTGGCCGATGCTTTCCTGATATTCTTCCTCTCTGGTCTTGAAAAGTGTTTCTGTCTCATCTATGAGGCTGCCGAGGCTTCCGTCCTGAGAACACAAATTAAACATATTATTGGTACATGTTTGTAACATGTAGGATAAAGCAGGGGGGGGGGGGGGGGGGGGGTGCTGGTGTGGGGCATGTTCCGCGCTATGAGCTTGTAGATCTGCTATTTTTCAATAGCTAAAGTGTAACATAATGCTTGAAACACCAAAAGGGGTTCCCGCCCAAAATGGGTTGTGATTGAGGCCTTACACTGGCGGGCTCTGCGTTTCCGTCCGTGTTGTTGTTGTTGGTAGGGCACGCCATGGCAGCCGCCATGGCGCCGGGCACATTATAGTTTGCGAAGTCCTCCCACAGCAGCAGGGTGTCCTCGTTCTCCTCCCACGTCAGGCTGTCACAGTCGTCGTCGTCGATCTCGAACGTCTCCCGCCTGGCAACAGAGGAGTTATCTGAACAATGTCTGTATGTAACAGAAAACAAGGACAGGGAGGGGAAAGATATAGGGACAAGAGAGAGGTGGATGGGACATGGACATGGGTAAGGAGTGGAGGGAGGGAGGGAGGGACAAGAGATAGGTGGATGGGACATGGACATGGGTAAGGAGTGGAGGGAGGGAGGGACAAGAGAGAGGTGGATGGGACATGGGGATGGGTAAGGAGGGGAGGGAGGGAGGGAGGGAGGGACAAGAGAGAGGTGGATGGGACATGGGGATGGGTAAGGAGTGGAGGGAGGGAGGGACAAGAGAGAGGTGGATGGGACATGGGGATGGGTAAGGAGTGGAGGGAGGGAGGGACAAGAGAGAGGTGGATGGGACATGGGGATGGGTAAGGAGTGGAGGGAGGGACAAGAGAGAGGTGGATGGGACATGGGGATGGGTAAGGAGTGGAGGGAGGGAGGGACAAGAGAGAGGTGGATGGGACATGGGGGGAGTGGATGGAGGGAGGGAGGGACAAACATAGGCAACACATTCAGGAAGAGAGGCTGGCACATCCACAGAGAAAGATCTACCCACATATACAGAGAAGAGGGTATAGTACCCTCACAAAAACATGCAGTAATCCTGGTCTCTAAACTGCCTCCCCCTGGCCAGCCGGGGAGCCCGATGGAGGGGAAAGGAACTGGTTGGAATAACGTGTTCCTTCCACGCGCTACGTGCAACCAGGGAAACTCCCCCCTGTCAGGTGTAAAGGAGCGACTTGGATGCATGAAGGAAGCATGAGTTCAAGTCCGTTGCTCTCCCCAGGTTGGCGGAGGGTGTGTAGAGCCCAGGATCACATTAGATAATTGACACAGGGGTGAACAATGGGTTACAAAATCATGGGATAAAAATTATATATAAAATATAATATACATATATTTATACATATACAGAGAAGACGTAAAGATGGAACATAGTAGCTGGAGGGGGGGGGGAGGGGAAGCATGCACGCAATGTCGATTTTGACAGCAAATCTTGATTTTAGTTTTATAGTCATGATCTCATGAATAGTTTTAATTTAGATGTAGTCACATTTTAGTCACCTGGAATGTCTTAGTGTTAGTCTAGTTTTAGTAGACTAAATACATCATGTATCATACGATTTTAGTAGACTAAATCTACATTTGATTTAGTCGACTAAAATGTATTTTGGTGGACCTTGATGCCGTCGTAATGACTGATTTTTACACTTGCTGAAAATAGCAGATCTACAAGGTCACAACGAGTTGCGCTGCGACGCGTTGTGAACTTGTAGATCTGCTATTTTCAGCATGCAACGAAGTGTAAAATGACTTGTATACTGGATCTCTTGTCCACTAGTCCCTTCCTAACATTTTAGTGTAGTTTTTATTTTTGGACAAAATTGTCAATATATTTAGTCTTAGTTTTAGTCAGTGGATTTCAACCAGTGGTCCGGGGACCACCAGTGGTCCTTGACGGGGTTCCAGGTGGTGCCCAGCTAAATGATGGAGGGTTGGTAACCAAATGGACCCTTGGATCTTTGAAAAAATTAAACCAAATGGACCCGTACGGTTTCATTTTACACTCTCAAGAGTTACATCATTGTTAAACATCTGCATTACTTAATTTGCAAGTAGTCTACACAATTAGAGAATGTAGAAGAACTGTTATTTTGATCAACGTTTGCCAACGGCATGGAATTGTGTGTCAATTAAGAATTAACAATAACAAAATATTCTTTATTCTTGGGTCTGAGAGGCTAAATGTCATCACATGGTGGTCCGTGGATCAAATGGCATAGATAAATAATGGGCCTTGATATGAAAATGGTTGAAAAACCATAGTGTAAGTCAGGGGTGGGCAAAACTACACGTCAAATATAGCAAAAATAGCCGCGTCGCAAAAACGCGTTGCGTCGTGTACATCAGTCACAGATGACTGATGTAATAGATTATACCAGGCCATATGGGAGCACATGTCGTTATTATTAGACCCTGTCCTGTTACTATTTCATCGTGGCTTTGTGAATTATGCATAACTAATTATGATGGTTGCGTGGTCTGTCATATTCATAATATGAAGGGTTTCGGGCTGAATGTTCCCATTCTAGAAGCACGACTCCATGTCGACACTAGATGGCAGCAGAGTAAAACAACGCTGATGCACTGCAGGAACCTACTGTATGTCACAGCAGTGCATCATTGTGTGTGTGTGTGTGTGTGTGTGTGTGTGTGTGTGTGTGTGTGTGTGTGTGTGTGTGTGTGTGTGTGTGTGTGTGTGTGTGTGTGTGTGTGTGTGTGTGTGTGTGTGTGTGTGTGTGTGTGTGTGTGTGTGTGCGTGTGCGTGTGCGGGGGGGTTCACGTACAGCGTGTTGAGCATGCGTTTCATCTCGTCTGTGATGTTGAGCGGTCCAGGAGGCTCTTCCTCTGACGTGCTGGGGTCGGCGTCCATCTCAGAGCTGTCCTCGTCAGACACCGCCTTGCGCTCTTTCCTCCTGCAGCACGCCATGGCTCCCTGTGACACACACACACACACACAACATCATATCGTTGCTGTCGGGAGGAAACCACCTAACTCAATTGTTTTGAGGTTTTTGATTTTTTTTTCTTCCCTTTACCCTTTACGTCTGTGAAATATTGAACCAATGGGAAGTAAATGACAATATATAAAGTCACAACACCAACTTTGATGAGGCAGTATTGCTTTGTTTTTTTTAAATATAAGCTTTTCTTCATTTCCTGAAAAAAATATATTTTTCATTTCCTGAAAAGTGAACATTTTTGGACTTAATTGGTTTACTCCCGACAGCAGAGACATGTAAATATATACAGATTTTACTTAATGCATATATGAATCTACGCAATGCGCACTTTGTCTTATGAATTTTGCGTTCATTGCTCATTGGTGATCGTTAGGTGTTAGGCCCGTACTAGCCTGGGGTCCCCCTATGCTTTCTATGGCATAGGCAGCTCCCGGCAGGATCCGCCGGGAGAATCTAGACGCAGCTGCGCGACATGAGACTAATTAATTAGAGCGACAGAGAGAGAGAGGAGTGTGTGTGTGTGTGTACAGGTGTGCGTGTGTGCGTGTTCGCATCAATTTAACAAAGGTGCAGATGATCAGAAATCAGCAGAGAGTGAGCGATGTTTGCGCTACTCTATGCCGAATTGAAGTGGACTCGGACCCAGACTTTTCTTTCCTCCCTGGAAATAAAAACGTCTGTGTTTCCGAGGGCTAGGCCCGTACTATCGGTGCCGAGGCTAGGCCCGTACTATCGGTGCCGAGGCTAGGCCCGTACTATCGGTGCCGAGGCTAGGCCCGTACTATCGGTGCCCCGAGGCTAGGCCCGTACTATCGGTGCCGAGGCTAGGCCCGTACTATCGGTGCCGAGGCTAGGCCCGTACTATCGGTGCCGAGGCTAGGCCCGTACTATCGGTGCCGAGGCTAGGCCCGTACTATCGGTGCCGAGGCTAGGCCCGTACTATCGGTGCCGAGGCTAGGCCCGTACTATCGGTGCCCCGAGGCTAGGCCCGTACTATCGGTGCCGAGGCTAGGCCCGTACTATCGGTGCCGAGGCTAGGCCCGTACTATCGGTGCCGAGGCTAGGCCCGTACTATCGGTGCCCCGAGGCTAGGCCCGTACTATCGGTGCCCCGAGGCTAGGCCCGTACTATCGGTGCCCCGAGGCTAGGCCCGTACTATCGGTGCCGAGGCTAGGCCCGTACTATCGGTGCCGAGGCTAGGCCCGTACTATCGGTGCCGAGGCTAGGCCCGTACTATCGGTGCCGAGGCTAGGCCCGTACTATCGGTGCCCCGAGGCTAGGCCCGTACTATCGGTGCCCCGAGGCTAGGCCCGTACTATCGGTGCCCCGAGGCTAGGCCCGTACATCGTGCCATGTCATCATAACCTTGGGTGCAGCGAAGAAAGTCTCAGCATTCGCCGCTCTGTGTGTGTGTGTGTGTGTGTGTGTGTGTGTGTGTGTGTGTGTGTGTGTGTGTGTGTGTGTGACTGTGTGTGTGGAGCATCGACGTATCGATTCCCCATCGGCAACGGTCATTTCATTTGCAGAGTTGCTGACTTCTCCTCAAAAAAAGCATATATTACCATAGTAGTCCCATTCACAGCTCTGTCAAAGTCATAATACATAGAGGGTGGATATGGAATTGGGAGCTTTTTTTAAATGTATTTATTTATATTTAATGGGCGGGAACCCCTTTTGGTGTTTTAAGCATTATGTTATACTTTAGCTATTTTTGAAAAATCGTAAAATGTGCCTCAAATCTTTGAATATATATTATTTCATTTTTAACTCTAATCTTTGCTTCTGGGAGGTCCCTGGAACAACATATTTTCAGATGGGGGGTCGGAGGAATATTACATATAATTCCTGGGGTCCTTAACATGAAATATTGAGAACCACTGATATAGAAACATGAGGTTTTTCAGAAAATGATTTAGAAGATAATTATTATTTTTTTTCGACGTCAGGCCTAAATGGGACAACTAATGACGCAACACTATTGGAAACAAAGTATTGCATTGTGGGTTTGAGATGACCTTTTTAGGTCAATCAATCAAGTCACCTTAATTCAAGTGGCAGACCCTTTGACCCCCCCCCCCCCCCCCCCCCCCCTCTAGACCACCAGAAAGCATGCTGGCTATAGGCCTGCAGGCTACTGTTCTTAGCGGACAAGACAGACAAGAAGACGCACCCTCTCTGGAAGCGAGCGTGCGGGGCTCAGGTTGAACATCTTGGACATGTCCTCTGAGTTGCGTTGCTGAGCCACGTCGCACAGCTTGGCCGTGATGTCTATCCTCCTGCAGATGTCCATGTCCACCCGCATGGCCTTCTCGTGGATCTTGGTGTCCAGGTCGGTCATTTCCTGCAAACGGGAGGAAGGAAGCTAATTTTGATTTTAGTTTTAGTCACAGTGTTTTGAGTCTGACATCATCATGTATGCTACAGGGAATAATATAAAACCTCAAAACACACTGTGAGCTTGTAGATCTGCTATTTAAAAGGAAAATAATCACACTTGTGTGAAGTGAGAGGCGCTCTTATCATCACACATCATCATCTCATATATATATATATATATATATTCATCCTGACACCAGCTGCAGTGTATTACAGCTGTATATATATATATATATATATATATATATATATATATATATATAAAAACACCACCACCACTGATATACTGATATAGAAAGATTTTCAGAAAACTGTTAGGATTTAGAAGACAATCGGCCTCAGTCCTCAGAAGAGCTTGTGACTAAATTCTAACTGCATAGGATCCATTGGAACCCCGCACCTCCCCTATTTCCTGAAAAGTAAGAGTTTTGGACATCGCAGTGTTCTGCCCGGCACAACGACGATAATAACATTCTTCTCCTGGATCTTTAATGAGGAAGGCAGCGGCCTCAATGGCTGTCTCCGTCTGCCTAGATGTGATTTAGTATGATTGACAACTGCTCTCTCACAGTACAGTTATAATTATAAGCAGCAGAAGCCACCGACATAATTGGCACTGCTGCTGCTGATGGTACTGCCAGAAGCACAAAAGGTTTTTGAGTTGAAGGATTGTTGACTTCTTCTGTGTGAGATGGGATTAGACATAATTAACCCCAGAGTGCTATCTTAGAGGGCAACGTCTCAAGCGAGGAGGACACTAGCTGGAGCTCATTCAATGTCATGTCGACTATGCATGCACCGCGTGGTGCGTGAGCAACCTCTCATTTAAAAAAACAGCTGCAGACCTCTCAAAAACAAACTGGACTTTTTGTGTCTATACTCAATCATTATTGTTATTTTTTTTACATTGATTTAACACCTTGCTTGCCCGGACCTATTTAATCCATTGAATCCATGTGCCCATCATTTATAGCGCCCGGACCACTTTTACCGGCGCACAGGAAGTTGTTGTGAATGTCTGTGTAGCAGCTAACAATAGCCACACCACTCTAGAGTCGATCGACAACAACGGGAGAGATCACGAGTTATGAACGTTTTAAGATTTTCGTTTTCGTCCGCTAAACAGGCAGGGAACATTTTCGATATCGGATTGGGCAACAAGCGCTCCTAGGCTGTGGAGCGATGCGGACGGTTTTGATATCATTAATCTCCGTCCTATTTATCAATCTCTGGCTTGGGCACTTGACCATGACCTTGAACTTGACGGAGATCTCCGCCACCGGCCTCCATGGTGTTAATGATGACGATAACTGTGGGGGGAGGGATGGGGTGAGGGAGAAAATGGAAAAAAATTGTATGTTCAAACTAAACTTAAATTGTTGAAACCTGCTACCAATAAACTGGGCAGGTTACTACTAGGCCTTCTTACACCCAGAACTCTTCAGCGGATGATTCTCCTATCCCACTCCGTCCGATGGAAACCCCCGTAAGTCTTAAAACGTATTAAAACGTGAATTAAACAATGGAAACGTAACTCGTTATCGGGAGGGACGCTGTTCTACAGTCAATTAACTTGTGAATGGGAGGGAAAACGTTTTCATGAACTGGTGGGTGTGGCCACATAAAAAACATAATTTTAACACTTTCTGTACACTTTGAAAAAAAATAAAAAATAAAAATCCTCCTAGTATAATCATAGTACTTGATCATGTTATTTAATTTTTTTGGAGGGGGGGGGGGGGGGGGGCACTCCATCCTTCACCCATTTAGACCTGAGCTCGATTCTACAAATGTCTTCTAAATCATGACAGTTTTCTGAAAAACCCTATGTTTCTAAACGTTCGCTCTGAAAGAATATAAATTCCAAATTTGCGCCACATTTTCACGATTTTTCAAAAATGGCAGACGTACAAGCTCGTAGCGCGGCACTCGGTGCCGTGCTATGAGCTTGTAGATCTGCTATTTTTCAATAGCTAAAGCATAACATAATGCTTAAAACACAAAAAAGGGTTCCCGCCCCAAAATGGGTTAAAATCCAAAGGTTGAGAAGCGCTGCCCCCTAGAGGAGGAGAGGTGAATATACGTACGTCACTCATCAGGCTCTTGAAGACCACCAGCTCTGCCTTCAGTCTGTCCACCTTGTCGTTGAGCTGGTCCTGGATCTCCGACGACTCCTGGGCACTCTGTACGGAAAATAATAAATACACTTAACACTCAGACGACTCCTGGGCTCTCTGTACGGACGGGATTATAAAATACACTTAACACTTATTGTACTGCGCTAGCATTTATTGACAAATTAGGATCTAATTCACGCCAGCATTTTTCCCAGTTGAGCTCTTATTTTGAAAAGCCACATTTCCCAGACTTCCGGTATATGGTAAGATCTGGTCATCAAACTAGGAAGGTCATGGCCTGGTCAGCCTGCAATAACAAGATCTGGACATCCCAGCTTAGTAAGAGGTTCAAAGTAAAAAATATTCCAAAGGCACTGCTCACTTCACATTATGGTGAGATTTTTTTAAAACACTTAAATAGCCCAATAATTTGTCGTTTGACGGTGTCGCACGGTGAAAGTATACGATTTACACCAGTGGTTCCCAAACTTTTCCATGTCAAGGACCCCCAAATTGACACTAATTAGCTCGTCGACCCCCCTTTTGAAAAGATATGCCAGGGACCCCCATAAGAGATGATTTGTATGGCTCTAGCAGTGATTCTCAACGCATTAGTCTACGGACCCCATTTAATGGCATTTCTATCTCTGGGACCCCCAATTTATATTGTAAAATCAATGTGGTTCCCCCAATTCCCCCACACTTCGGAAACCACTGATCTACACCAGGGGTTCTCAACCCGTGGGTCGCGACCCCTCGGGGGGTCGCCAAATTATTTTAGGGGGTCCCCAAAGTATTTAAAAAAAAAGAAAAAAAGATTTCAAAACTAGCAGGCCTACAAGCTCATAGCGCGCCACTCGGTGGCGCGCTATGAGCTTGTAGATCTGCTATTTTTCAATAGCTAAATTATAACAATGCTTAAAACACCAAAAGGGGTTCCCGCCCAAAATGTTTAAGGTTATTGTAGCAGTCAATTTATATTGGGGGTCGGGAGGGGGCGGGCGGGGGTCCCGAGACATTGCCAAAGCATTTCCGGGGGTCCCTGGCCAAAAACGTTGAGAACCCCTGATCTACACTACAGGCTCAAAACATGTGACCAAGTGCTGTGAGCTTGTAGATCTACTACGTTGGCTATTATCGCAATAACCCTTCACCTATAATGCCATGCCCAAAATGGGGACGCCAGGGTGAAAGAAGTGGTTAGGCTGAAATACATTTTTATTTATCATTTATTTAGTCCATACTAGTTTAATTTACCTAATGTATCACCGACAGCTGATACTAATGTAACGCGCAGCTATGAATGGAACAATAAGTCAGAAAGGTGGTAATAGAGAAGTAACAACAATAAAAGGTATATATAATCAAAACGTTGTTTCAGAATACCTCTTTATGAGAGATGTCTGTGTTGCATTGAAATGATTAGCTTCTGTATATCTCTCGTTCTCCCATACTCAGCATAACATCTGGCAGTGTGCTCTAAAAGGTTAAACCCCTTCTGGGACGGATCTCCGCCGTTTTGCTGACCCAGAGAGCAAGATAACACAGATGCTGCCGACCGATCGATTTGTTCAAGAGCAGAGGAAAGCAAAGAGAGAAGAGGGGGGGGGGGGGGGTGTGTGTGTGTGTGTGTGTGTGTGTGTGTGTGTGTGTGTGTGTGTGTGTGTGTGTGTGTGTGTGTGTGTGTGTGTGTGTGTGTGTGTGTGTGTGTGTGTGTGTGTGTGTGTGTGTGTGTGTGTGTGTGTGAGAGAGCATGGCCTGTTTTAAGATGTCATGCTAACCCTAGACGGGCCTATAAATCTACGTCCAGTGTCTGCTGTCCACAGACACATAACATACTGTGGTAGAGTGCCTCTGATAGATCACCTTATTAATATCTGGTACCACCCAACACAGGCTCCCTCCCTGTAATGTGCTTTTCTGCTCTGACACAAATCTCTCTGGCTTTGACAGTCTGCTCGGACGGACCACTCATACTCAGCTGACATGGAGAATAAAACAGTGTGTTTATACAGTAAACCGTAGAGTAGTAGGGCTGGGGCAGTATATATGGATCTTATATCGATGTCGTGTTATGAGACTAGATATCATCTGGAATTGTGGATATTGTAATATTCTGATATGGCATATATGTGACGAACTTTGAACATGCCATTTTCACTCATTGACATGAAATCTATAGGCTTCTACTGTTGCAAAATCTGCTGCAAAGAACTGAAAGTGCTGCTTCTAGCCACTAGCACACTGATCAGATGAAAGCACTCTGAACTCTCAATGACCCCAATCAACAATCTTTCTACCTCAACAAGCCTGTCATGGAGATGACAGCCCATAATACCATAATAGTGTTGATGTGTAGCGTTAATAATGCCGTAGTGTTTTGGACTACAGTCTCATGAAACGGAGACTTTTGAGTCGCGGTAATTAACACCACATGCAGTCAATACAAATAATATATATTTTGAAAACTAAATTTGCTACACTTTTTCCCAGAGTCTGGAGATAGTTGTGCCGCGGTCTGGCTCTGGCTTACGGTGGCTTGAGACCCTGCTAGCACCGAAATAGCCATATGTGTATGCAACAGGTTGTTAGCTTGTCGACTCGATTGGCTATTTTCAGTGCGCGCCACCTGTGAGCGTCTAAGTATAAATCGGGCAGCAGCTGACCTCGATGTCTGGTCTGTAATTCTCTGCAAGGCATCACATTAGACTGGGCTGTTGAACTGCTTGGGAGAATGGAAGTGGTGGTGGACAAAAAAGTACTCATATGTTTTACTTATAAGTAAAAGTATCAATACTGCAATGTAATGTAGAACTACTCCGGTAGTTCTACATTACTCGGGGCGGCTGCGGCTCAGGAGGTAGAGCAGGTCGTCCAATGATCCCTGGGTCGGCGGTTCGAATCCCGGCTCCTCCTGTCCACATGTCGAAGTGTCCTTGGGCAAGACACTGAACCCTACATTGCCTCCAATGAGTCGGTCGGTGTGAGCTCGCCACCATTGGTGTGTGAACGTGGGAAGTGAGGACGCTGGCACCGTTCGCCGCTTCACCTCATTATGAATGAATGAACCATTGTAAAGCGCTTTGAGCACGTGGAAAAACGCTATAAAAATGCAATTCATTATTATTAAGTAAAAGTCTGGAATTCAAAAATATACTTGAGTAAAAGTGCAAAAGTATTGGCATTAAAATGTACTTAAAAAGTACCCAAAGTAAAAGTACTCTTGTGCAGGATGTCCCATTTAAAGTTTTCAAATGTATAATAACTTTTGAAAATAGCAAAGCTCACAATGCGTCGCGTCACAATCCAAATCTCCAAAGTAACCAGTACACTAAAGTTTCAATATAACAGTACAATATTTGCCTCTGAGATGGAGTGGAGTAGAAGTATTACACCCACTGGAGTATGGTGTAACGTGGGAAGCGTGATTGATGTGGATTAGGTTTTAGCCTACCTCCTCCATGGTCTCCACCTTGGATTCCAACAGCTCTCGTCTGGACAGTTCCTCCTCCCATCTGCAACACACACAGACACAACCAACAGCATCAGCACTGCTAGCAGCAGAGAGTGTAAGGCTGAGCTCACACCTTTCATGCAATTCTCTGCTCGTTGGATGCTCGTTGGATGCATGTTGTGTTGTGTCATGGCCGCCCAATGCATTTCCAATGGAGGTCACATGGTTTGACCCAACATTGTGTTGTGTGAGGGGGAGGGGCGCAGTCGTCCGCCCCTCCCCCTCACACAACACAATGTTGGGTCAAACCATGTGACCTCCATTGGAAATGCATTGGGCCGCTGGGCGGCCATGACACAACACCCAACGAGCACAGAGAATTGCATGAAAGGTGTGAGCTCAGCCTTAGAGGGACAGGGGCTAAACATCCCGTTAAGAGGGCAATTTTGGACGAAAAATAGCAGTACATGAGACTTCGGGAAAAACAGCAATTCTCCTGAATGCTGCCTTCCGGGATGGCATGGAAAGGAGTGGCATTTTTGCATTTCTTTCACCATAGTAAATGCTGCTAGCCTGACACTCTGAATTTTCATTTTGTTTAACTTAATTATTCAGACTGAAAGCCCTCCCCACGGCAGCAGTTTATGGGATGGGTGTCGTCAAGGCGACAGTCTTCGGTGATTGGTTCATACCAACCAATCAGAATAGTAGGAAAGCAGATGACGTTGTTGTCAATCATGAGGCTATGGCTAACCCGTTTGCTAACCAAACAAACACAGCCAACGAGTGCTACTAGCATGTAAACAAAAGCGGTAAAATATAACGGATGATGATGTTTATAAAACCTCTCGTGTCTGTAAAGAAACTATTTATCATACGTCGATGTAATAGCCAGATTGATGCGGTCGTGAGTTACCGCAGTGGGGGCAGCCATGTTTGTTGTCTGACGCTGTTGAGTGACGGGGCTGATGGCCAATCAGCTGCTGCGTTCGGATTTTCGAACGACACTGATGCAGCCGTAGGCAGAGACTCCAGACCTGAATCGCCAGAACATATTTTAATGGGCGTGGCTAGCGATTCAGGGCTGGAGCCAGGCTAAAATGCTGCATTCGTGGTCTGGAAAGGGCAGTTGTTTTAACGGGTAAAAGGGCAGGGGCTGAAGCCCCCTTTGATGTCTACTGTATGTGTGCACGTCCCTGAGCAGCACGGTCTACGTACAGACTGATTTATCGACTTTGGACAATATATCTGCCATTGTTCGACTTTTCTGACGACATCGGTAATCTGCACAGATTGATGATGACACGTGTGCAGCAGCACATGTGTTGAGAACCCCTGATCTAGGGAACTCTCCATGGTTTTCACCAGAAGGACAATGTTCTGTCTTCATTTCTGACTTCAGCATGCCTCTCGTTTGGAATATTAACGATTCTAGAGAGACTTTAGCGTGACCAGCGTGAGGTAAGAATGGAAGATTCGAGCAGATATGACCTCGTTTGGTGGTGGGTGGGGCCCAATCAGACCAATTAGATTACCTCGTTTGGTGGTGGGTGGGGCCCAATCAGACCAATTAGATTACCTCGTTTGGTGGTGGGTGGGGCCCAATCAGACCAATTTGACACACCTGTGGCTATACTATATAGGTAGGCCTACGTACAGTAGGAAGCACACACAAACACTTTGCCTCTTCCTGGAGATGTGCTGTTCTGTTCTTTGGCTAAATAGAAGTGTATTTGTACGTCTCTAAATGTTTTGATGAATTGAACAAGGTGGACCGGACCTCTTATAAACAAATGTAATGCTTTATTGGGTCGTCCACTCACAGTTAACAGTCTTTGTATTGAGTTGTGCTTGAAATGTACTGTAATTCTGCAAACTGTTAATAAATACTTAAATCAATCAATCAATCAATCAATTGAAAAGAAAAGATTTGAGTTAAAAACGTTTGCTCTGAAAGAATATATTCAAAGATTTATATATATATTTATATATTAAAAAAATAGCAGACCTACAAGCTTGTAGATCTGCTATTTTTCAACAGCTAAAGCATAACATAATGCTTAAAACCCAAAAGGGGTTCCCGTCAGAATGGGTTAAAATCATAATTTCCATCATTCATCACTTAGCTGCCACCATTCAACACCATCGTGTCCTCTATCATCTGTACAAAGCCTGCTTGAATAAATATTATACAAGAGGTCGTGTCGAGGAAGCCATCTGATTGGTTGAAACAGCTTTCTAGACGTGCTTAAAACGACAGTATGTATAAGAACACCTAATCAAAACAAAGAAAGAAATCAGCTGCTCTGTTCTCCGAGAGCGCAGAAGACTGAGTTGCTAGTTTCTTGGGACATTTGTGATCGTAGTGGCTACATCTGTCATTAAAAAAGAATACGACTTTTTAGCGTTTTAGCACAGAGTGCCGCGCTACGAGCTTGTAGGTCTGCTATTTTAGAAAAATCGTGAAAATGTGGCGCAAACCTTTGAATATATATTATTTCAGAGTGAACGTTTTTGACTCATATCTTTTCTTCCGGGAGGTCTCTGGAACAATATATTTTCAGATGGGGGTCGGCAACCAATTATATATAATTCTGGGGGTCCTTGACATTAAATACTTTGAGAACCACTGACATAGAAACATATTTTTTTCAGAAAACTGTCAGGATTTAGAAGACATTTGTAGAATCGTCCTCAGGTCTAAATGGGTTTACAAAAAACAAACGGGATCAGTATCGAACCCAAACATCTGCCATTATTCAGGCCTCTGCGTTCGTATGACAACAGTATATCATAGAGCAGGGGTTCTCAACGTTTTTGGCCGGGGACCCCCGGAAATGCTTTGGCAATGTCTCGGGACCCCCGCCCCGCCCCCTCCCGACCCCCAATCTAAATTGACTGCTACAATAACCTTAAAACATTTTGGGCGGGAACCCCTTTTGGTGTTTTAAGCATTGTTATAATTTAGCTATTGAAAAATAGCAGATCTACAAGCTCATAGCGCGCCACCGAGTGGCGCGCTATGAGCTTGTAGGTCTGCTATTTTTGAAAAATCGTGAATAAAAAAAAAAAAATAATAATCTTTTTTTTTTTTTGGAAAATAATTTGGGGACCCCCTAAAAAAAAATTGCGACCCCCCGAGGGGTCGCGACCCACGGGTTGAGAACCCCTGTATAGAGCATGGAATGGCCTCTAGGGTGCCCCGAGACAGGGTAATGGTACTTTGCGGGACGGTATAATCTCAGCTCTGATTACACACTGCCCTTGACAATGCGGGCTCCCGCCCAGCTCCCACCCCGCTGACGCTCTTTTGTCTCCCCCTCCCTTTTGTCTGAAGTCCAAGAATGGAATTCCAGACCACCTTTTTTTTGAAAGAGGATCGGTTTCTCATGGGGTAGTCTTAACCCCTTTTGGTGTTAGCATTATGTTATGCCTTAGCTATTGAAAAATAGCAGATCTACAAGCTCATAGCGCGCCACCGAGTGGCGCGCTATGAGCTTGTAGGTCTGCTATTTTTGAAAAATCGAAGAACGACTGACATAGAAACATAGCTTTTTCAGAAAACTGTCAGGATGTAGAAGACATTTTTAGAATCTGATCTCAGGTCAAAATGGGTTAAAGGGACACTTCTCCCTTTTTTGAAAAAAAAAAAATGTTAATGACATTTAGAAGATTTAGAACACTTTCCTGGGGGTCTTTATGTGTGTAATATTTGGTTTTAGATATTTTAGATTTTAGCAGTGAGCCCAGTGTCTCTGATGTCATGGACACTGGGCTCACTTACTTCCTGGACTACATGTTGTCTCAGTAAGACAGCCCTCCCCCTATCCACAAGGAGGAGCAGTGCACCAAAGCATTATGGGAATTGTAGTCCAGGAAGGAAGTGAGCCCAGTGTCCATGACAAAATCTAAAATATCTAAAACCACATATTACACACATAAAGACCCCCAGGAAAGTGTTCTAAATCTTCTAAATGTCATTAACATATATTTTTTTGCAAAAAGGGTGTCCCTTTAAGGCAGAAACGGATCATTCTAGCTGTATAGGGTGGTTAACGCCGATTCAATAGCCCCCATGAGGGG
Source organism: Electrona antarctica (assembly GCF_951216825.1). Lineage (NCBI taxonomy): Eukaryota > Metazoa > Chordata > Actinopteri > Myctophiformes > Myctophidae > Electrona > Electrona antarctica. The sequence continues at coordinate 43,470,522 of NC_136790.1, forward strand.
TGGGGTCTCTTTGATTCAATAGCCTCCATGAGGGGTGGGGTCTCTTTGCCGCATAGCAGACCCTACTGTGTGGCTTTTCTTGACATTAATAACAGCCTCATTCATTTCTCATGCAGCGCTGGCTGGCTCCAGGGAAATCACTCATTTAGCAAAATCTTACAGACTCGAGCTCAGAATCCATAAATGAATAATAATGAATGAATGATTTTGTTCTTTTTCTTTTAAGGAATAGGTTTTGTATTTTAAATGCCTGGTCAAAAATCAGTTAAATCTCTGAATGTTTACTGAGGGGTTTAGGAGGTTGATAATCAAATACATACAATTGCCAGTGAACAGAAAAAAAGAGCATTATGGGCATGAGTAAAACGGCCTTTACTTTACTGTAAATTAGAACAAAGCTTCTATTCTCTGCTGACAGGTCATAGCACTACTTCCCTAGAGGTACTATCTATCTATCACACAAAGGCATTGCTTAATAATGACCACTGATAGAGACAGGCAGCATTTGTCAGCTTGGGACCAACGGGTCCCACAGTGTTGATTTCGTCGACTAAAACTAAGACGAAAAATGTTCGTCGACTATACCTTTTTCCACTGACAAACTAAATGAAAACTAAGCTATGATGACTAAAACTAAATATACTGACAATTTCATCAACAAATAAAAACTGGACTAAAATGTTAGGAAGGGACTAGTGGACCAGAGATCCAGTATAAGTCATTTTACAATTAGATCCATGCTGAAAATATAAGATCTACAAGGCTTGTAGATCGGCAATTTTCAGCAAGTGAAAGAATCAGTCATTACGACGGCATCGAGGCCTGCTCTTGTTCGACTAAATCAACTGTAGATTTAGTCGACTAAAATCGTATATTTAGTCCACTGAAACTAATACATTCCATTTGACTAAAACTAAATTAAAACTATTCAAGAGACTAATGACTAAAACTAAAATTGAAATGTGCTGCCAAAAACAACACTGCTATCACACAAAGGCATTGCGTAATAATGACCACTAATCAGGCAGCATTTGTCAGCTTGGGACCAACGGCGCCTATAATGGAGACCTGTCTGTTCCCATGGGGAACACTCACGTCCCGGACGACTCCCAAAAGAGAGTTTGAAGTTAAGAATGAATTCATTCGATAATAACATGAGGTCATCATCCACATCGTTATGGGCACCTGCATGACTGTGTTGAGCTGCTCTGAGACACATGGCTGGCTGTATCTAACGCAGTGGCAGAGTGGCACTGTGTGCGTGCGTGCGCGCGTGCCTGTGTATGTGCAGCCTTTCTATGTCAGTGGTTCTCAAACTTTTTCATTTCAAGGACCCCCAGAATTATCTGTATTTGGCCTCTGACCCCCATCTGAAAATATGTTGTTCCAGGTCCCTCCCAGAAGCAAAGCTATGAGTTAAAAATCGTTCACTGTGAAAGAATATATATTGAAAGATTTGCACACATTTCCACGAAAAGCAGATCTACAAGTACAAACTTGTAGATCTGCTATCTTTCAACAGCTAAAGTTTAAAAAAAATAATGGTTCAAGTGGTTTAAAGCTATGAGTTGACAAAGATGCGTTCTCAGCAGTGGTGGAAAAAGCACTCAATTGTTTTAAGTAAAAGTACCAATACTGCAATTTAGAAGTACTTTGTTACAAGTTAAATGTACTTGAGTGCAAAAGTATCGGCATCAAAATGTACTTAAAGTACTAAAAGTAAAAGTATTCATATTGCAGAATGTCCCATTTCACAAGTTCAAAAAGTGTACAAAATCTATTGAAAATAGCCGATCTAAAGTCGTTTCGTTTACATGTATGTTTGATTAAAATTCAATAAATGTAAATTGAAAAAAAAGAAAATAGCCAAGCTCACAATGCATCGCAACGCGACGCATTGTGAGCTTGTAGATCGGCTATTTTCAAATGGCCGAAATGTATATAGGGTTGAAGTGGTTAATATTGTTTTCTAATCAAAAGTACACATTTTGCCTCTGAGATGTAGTGGAGTGGAAGTACAAGTACTGAAAATTGGAAATACTCAAGTAAAGTACAAATACCTCAAAATTGTACTTAAGTACATTGACTTCACCATGGGAACAGATACGGGGCTAGCATGTTGGTATTATCACCAGCAGCGTCCACTAGCTAGCATAACGTGGGGTAAACAACAACGTGCGTCACTAGCCCATTTCGACCTGAGGACGATTCTACAAATGTCTTCTAAATCCTGACAGTTTTCTTGAAAAACCCTATGTTTCTATGCCGGTCGTTCTCATACATTTTCATGTCAAGAACCCCCAAAGATATATGTAATTGGCCGCCGACCCCCATCTGAAAATATGTAGTTCCAGCCAGGGAACCCTCCAGAAGCAAGGATTTGAGCTAAAAACGTTAAAAACGAATATATATTCAAAGATTTTCACGATTTTTCAAAAATGGCAGACCTACAAGTTCGTAGCATATAAAGCATAACATAACGCTTTAAAACACCAACAGGGGTTCCCGCCCAGAGTGGGCTAGAGATCCGCCTCGGACCACAAAACTCTGCCTTTTGTTCCCATTCAGAAGCCACTGAATGCATACTGTCTAATTAGAGGAGAAGTATTCCTTGGCAGGCTCTGCAGGGCAGGCAGGCTTGGCTTCACGCGGTGATTGAAGCCTTGTTCGTTCTCAACAAAAAATGCTGCCAGTGCTGCATTTTGCCTCGACCACAAACACTGCCTGCCTGCCTGCCTGCCTGCTGCAGGACTCTCTGAGGTCAGCAGAGTCCACAACTGCATCGCATATCCTCTGCAGACAGAATTAAACAGTGGGTCACTCACTCGCAGCATCTGCCAGTCTGCCTGCAATCTCTATCTACCATGCTGGAGGCACATGGGTGCGTCTCTTCCTTTCAAGCTAATGGACAAAGCGGTGGGAAGGGGTGCAGAGTACAGCGATATTACTATATCAACACAGTGATAGAAAGCGGTCTTGATTAAATATCACCCTCCCCGCCCTTATACCCAAACCCCCCAGAGCGCGGGTGGCTGGCCAACATGGAAGCCACCAAAAAAAGCGGAAAGCAACTGCAGGCGCGTGGTTTTTGCCCTGTGCATGTAGCACGAAAAACCCTGTGCAGCTGGGGTTTAACGTGAGGAGCGCTTATTTTCACCTGATGGTGAGGAGTTACAACTTACACACTGGAAGGACATAAAACGCATGTGGAGGAACACCTTAATTCCTCCCAATTCCACTCCCTGCTGCAGAACAGGTGCAACGACCAACCTGTAGTAGCCGCTACAGAATCCTGGGTTTTTCGTTGTTGGACCGACTAGCATTTCAACTGGCAAGTTAATATAAATCTTGACGGCATCTTGGATGGTGTTTTTTTTTCTTTTCATTACTAGAATAAAGTACCCTTCGGGTGTATGGCTCCATCCTAACTGAATGTCCCCTCATATCACCCCTTAAAAGAGGAAGTAACCGGTGCTTGCAGCAACTGGCCTTGTTTTTGTCGACTAAAACTAAGACGAAAAATGTTCGTCGACTACCTTTTTTCACAGACAAAAACTAAATGGAAACTAAATGAAAACTAAGCTATGATGACTAAAACTATGACAATTTCGTCAACAAATAAAAACTACACTAAAATGATAGGAAGTGACTTTTGGCCATTGAATCCAGTATAAGTCTTTTTACACTTGGTTGCATGCTGAAAATAGCAGATCTACAAGCCGATCTACAAGCTCACAACGCGTCGCGCTATGACGCGTTGTGAGCTTGTAGATCGGCTATTTTCAGCAAGTGTAAAATCAGTCATTACGATGGCATCAAGGCCCGACAAAAAAACATTTTAGTCAACTAAATCAACTGTATATTTAGTCGACTAAAACTAGACTAACACTAAGACATTCCTGGTGACTAAAATGTGACTAAAACTAAAGGAAAACTATTCAAAAAGCTAAAACTAAAATCAAATATTGCTGCCAAAAACAACACTGCTCCCCTGCCTGCTTCACACACGGCCATCTGTGTTTGTTGGGAGCGCTCAGCGAGGTCAGAGACAACGCAGTCTCTTATCGAACCACAGTCTCCACGCTAGTGGAATGGCAGAAATAAAACCATTGTTGGGGGAAGCTATACAATTGTGATTCTTCTGATACCTGCCACACACAGACGGAACGCAGTAACTACAGTGCACGGCTGCACGCACACAGTAGTCTAAATAAAGATGACAATACAGCACTTGAGAAGGTATTCTAATCTGGCCTTTATTGCCATGAAGCCACGGCACCTCTCCCAAAGGTTTTGCTAGTGTATAGCTTTGGTTTGAGTCAGTCAAAGGAACAGAACCCGAGTCTTAACAAGGACAAAGGCAGCAGGAGGCTCGGAGCCCGACTGTGTCACCCACACCCTCACTTCACACAGGTGTGATTTTTTTCCCCGAGAGAGCTGGGGCTGGAGGCGGGGGTGGGGATCAGGGCAAATCAAATAAGGTCTGACCTTGAGGTTATTGTTGTCTACTCAGCACGGATAGACCCTATAGCAGTCAGCCAGCCAGCCAGCAGCCTCATGGGTCATGCCACCCCCCCCCCCCCCTCCCCTCCCCTCCCCTCCCCCCTCACAGTTCTTTGTGTCAGTGTTGTGTTCGTCGACTAATACTAAGACGAAAAATGTTCGTCGACTACCTTTTTTCACTGACCGAAAACTGAATAAAAACGAAATGAAAACTAAGCTATGACGACTAAACCTAGCTAAGACTAAAGATATTGACAATTTCGTCAACAAATAAAAAACTAGACTAAAATGTTAGGAAGGGACTAGTGGACAAGAGATCCAGTACAAGTAATTTTACACTTGGTTGCATGCTGACAATAGCCGATCTACAAGCTCACAACGCATCGCGTTGTACTTGTGAGCTTGTAGATCGGCAAAATACATTTTAGTCGACTAGATTTAGTCGACTAAAATCGACTATGATATTTAGTCGACTAAAACTAGACTAACACTAAAACATTCCAGGTGACTAAAATATGACTAAAACTAAATGAAGTTTTATTCCAAAGACTATGACTTAAAAACTAAAATAGAAATTTGCTGCCAAAAACAACACTGCTATGCAGGCTGTTCACTGCATCCATGGTGTGTTGTTGCTCATTAGCACTCCACACATGTCTGACTCTCTGTGGACCTTATAGATCACACCACCTCCCCCCGGCCTCGACCGTGGCGTCCAATCAATGTCCTCCCAGTCTGAGATATTGCCTACTTACTTCCTTTTGGCTCACAATTCATGTTCCCCCTCTCTTTTAACCTCTGTGTCATCGTGGACGTTTCCTATAAAGCACCTATATAACACCCTTCCTTCCCAGCCCAGAGCATACCCTAATTTGTTGGTATACAGGTCTGGAAGGTTGATGATTACGATCGAAAGCCTCTTCTTGCATGCCTGCCATATACATGCATGTATGTAGGCCAGGGGATAGAGAATGCGTTCGTGGAGAAGGCTGGCAATATAATATATGTATATATACAATACATATACATGCATACTGTATCGAGTTCCATCGGAGATATCATGTGCTCTGGTTGTGATTTATTATGGGCTGTCGGTGTAAACTCCCAGATCCTTAACGGGTCCATTTTGGATCCATTTGTACACTCTTCGGAGTTCAATTAACACCAAGGATTTCACTGTGCATGCAGTATACTGTAGCTGCAAGGGCTTCATGTCCCACATGTAGCCCTGATATATTGATTGGACCTAGATCTGTCAGCATGGAACATTAACAGCCCCTGATTTTCTTTGAATGACTTGGTGCAATTCATTATGATGCTGATGTTCAAATAACTACGTTATTTCTTTTCGCCTCTTATTGAAGGAATCAAATCTGCTGTCAAATTCCTACGCAATTCCAATTCCAGGGACCGCCGCCCCATTTCTAGCACATGAGAATTGACTTTATGAGTGAGATGAAGAAGGGTGTGGTCTGTTTTCCCCGTCACGGGGTGAATTAAAACATGTTTATTGTCAGTTATGAGCGACTAGGGCTTTTCATCCGGAGGAACAACCACACCTCAAAATATTCCGAATAGGCACAGTCCATAAATCATTTTTATCCCTTTTATTATCAGGTGACCAGTCATATCGTCTATGAATCATCTACAAATGACTATTTGAGCACTGCGATTTTAGTATCAGAGGGTGAAGTGAGGGGCGCTCTTATCATCATACATCATCATGCATCATCTCATACTGGCCAATCAGAATGCCTGTTGCCACAAATTTACGTCATATTTGGTGGACATTTGGGGACAAGGTGATGTAAATTTGTCAATGGGATTTAATGTTTGTGTTGTGGACATTTGACCTAATGTCTCCTGTCATTGTCGATGGCAAATATGAGACACGTGGAGACAAGATGATGTTAATTTTCCCTTCATTGTCAATGGGATTTAATGTTTGTGTTGTGGACATTTTTGGGGACAAAAACTGTATAAGGGACTAGCGTAACCTGACTCCGCCAGATGGGGCAGCAGGGAGGAACACAGTGTACTCTCTGCTGCCCCATCTGGCGGAGTCAGGTTAGGACTAGCGGCCCTCAAAGACAAACAAACAAAAAACCCAAGATATACATTATATCAAACAACGTGCCTGCAATATTTGGACTCCTACATTAGTGTCCTGAGAAAACAGCAGCACTAAACCAAAAATAACCAAAGATAAGATCTTGTAGATCTGTGCTGTTTCCTGCCCGTATGGCGGAACCCTCGTTTTGATAATAAGGTGGTTGGTGTGCAAATGGAACTCCGGCTATTCCCCAGGCCCAGACATACCACTCAGAGCAGCGAGTGCTTGTTGGCAAGGGGCTGCTGCTGGAATGCTATTGTTGTGCACACCAAAAATGGACCAGGAATAAGTCAGCTTGACATGAGATGCTTCATATTTTTTCTGCTTCAGTGTCTGCAGTGCAGCATCAGCTTATTTCATTTTTGTAACTCAGTCAGTACACTGAAATAACCTTGTACCGCACTGGTACATACATCGGTAGAAGAACCACTGCTTGAACTTGAGTTAACTCCTGTTTTTCTTTGAGGGGCGATGCCCAGCTTTTAGTGCATGGTGTGCAAACACAAACTTTGTCCTACACAAACATTAAATCCCATTGACAATGAATGGACAATTTTGAGTGTTCGTGAAAACACAAACATTGCGTAACACAAACACCGAAGACAAAAGTGAGGACGCAACTTGTGATTGGTCGGAATGAGATGATGTATGACAGGGTTCCCCAATTAATTTTCCTCAAGGGCCATATTTTGACTAGGGTACCAGGCTGGGGGCCGAGTCCGCACGCACAAGGTCGAGGTCTTGCCCTGAAAATTCATTTTCAGGGCAAGACCCCATTTGAAAAGGATGCCCAGTTTGACATGCATAGGCTACTGACCCCCATTTAATGCCATTTATATCTGGGAACCCTGATGTATGATGATGTACGATGATGAGAGCGCCCATCACTTCACACAGGTGTGATTTTTCTTCATATATTTTGTACAAAAAATAGAAAAAATAGCCGATCTAGTACAAGCTCAGAATGTTTTGTAGATCATAACTTTGGCAAACCAACCAGGAAAAAGTCTGGACGGACACCAATGTTGACCACAGTGCAGAAGACTTAAAAGAGTATTCAGTGATTTGGGTGATTTGGAAAACCCCCCGGTCTGCCTCGGTAACAAGATCTGCACATGCACGTATTACATTGGGGGGGGGGACGCAACAGGCCAACATTTATCATTTCATTGTCAATGGCATTTAATACAGTTTGTGTTGCCACAAAATGCAGATTTGTTCAGACACATATGACGTAAATTCCCCTTTCATTGTCAATGGCAAATGTGACACGTGTTGTGACGAAAAGCTGTATGGGGCTAGTGCCCCCATGTCTCTTCCATCCGTCCACCTGCCTGCTTCCCTACTTCATCTTCCAGCCCCATTATATTATACACACACGTGTCCTCCATCGGCCTTTCGCTCCGGCATTCTCGTGTTCATGAACGCGTGCCACGACACCGTGCCATGTGACCTGCAACAGATCCACACAGAGACTAATTCCTGGCTCACTTGATCCTGAAGTGTAAACTGTACATATATATCTCTACTGTCGGGAGGAAACCTCATAACTCCAAAATGTTCATTTTTCAGGAAATTAAGAACTCCCTCTCCCATGAGAGGGGGAGAGGTGGTGGAGTAAGTTGCTTTAGCAGACATTTTGAGGGTCCAATGAGTTAAGAGGTTTTGTCCAAAGCACTTTTTACTACTTCCCATGGGTTCAATATTTTCGAAACAACACAGTAAAGGGTGTTCAATAGCACTGATTTATGCAAAAAAAAATCTATAACCTCAAAAATTGAGTTATGAGGTTTCCTCCCGTCAGCAACGATTACAGTAAGGGCTTGGCGGGCCGGGGTCATCATTGCTCACTGCCTGGTGACCCTATCTCTCCTATCTTATACCACTGAGTCCACACGCAGACCAGGCAGTCTTAAATATAGACCTTCTGCTCTCCCAGACGGGACAGGAACACTGCAGACACCACAAGGCCTCCGGGGAGGAGGAACAAACTGGAGTTGCTAAGTGACCAAAGACATTTTTTTTTGGGTATACAGTTACTACTGGTTTAAAGTTAATATGTGCGTGTGTGTTTGTGTGTGTGTTAGGTTTGAAACAGGTGGTGAAAAACAACCATGCTGTTTCCGTGCTCATACCCAGACACCCAGCCAGCCAGCGACACACATAGCTCCATAAGGGAGTGGTTGCACCACTCAAAAAGTACTCATTATGCAGAAGGTCCTGTTTCTCAAGTTTTTCAAATGTCATCAGTGCCCATACCCGAGGCGGGGTTGGCGAACGGCCTTTCTGTGTGGAATTTGCATGTTCTCCCCGTGTCCCCTAGGGTAGGTACCCTCACAAAAACATGCAGTAATCCTGGTCTCTAAAACTACCTCCCCCTGGCCAGCCGGGGCACTTGATGGAGGGGAAAGGAACTGGTCGGAATAATGTGTTCCTTCCACGCGCTACGTCCGGCCGGGGAACCCCCCCCCCTGTCAGGTGAAAAGAAGCAGCTTGGACTCCTCATGCATAGAAGGAAGCATGAGGTCAGTCCGCTTCCCCCCCAGGTTGGCAGAGGAATTGTAGCGCCCAGGATTACATTAGATAATTGACACTGGGTGAACAAATGGGTTACAAAATGATGGGATAAAAAAGAAAAAAAATCTAATGTATGAAATATTTATAGTGGTTTTGTAATAATAATATTAAAAATCTTTACTTAATAGTTAACCTTCCTTTCCACCACTGTTTTGAACCATACAGCGAGGGAGGAATCCTTCAACTGCTGCTGTCTAGTGTCAAGACAGAAAATGTCGCACTGACATTTCGTTACAGCCACGTGTTAAGTCAATCTAGAATGTTCTTTTTGTGAGTGCCTCTTGGACTCGTGGCACATATTAAACAACCTACAGTGTGCATAACATGTGTTAGTTATTGAGCTATAGTATAATGGTGTAGTTCAATTAATACTATCAATATGTAAATGTTGAATCCACCCTAACCCACCCCTTTTTCCCCCTCACTGTATATGTTTCTTTTCCTTTTTTACCTCCTTTATGATGAATTCCTGTTCTGTTCTTTGGCTATATAGAAGGACCCTCTTGTAAACAAGTGTAATGCTTTATTGGGTCGTCCACTCACAGTTAACAGTCTTTGTATTGAGTTGTGCTTGAAATGTACTGTACTTTTGCAAACTGTTAATACAAATTTCAATCAATCAATCAAATCAATCAATAAAGAAAGGTGTGACTCATGGCAACTGCTGCCTGCTGATAATATTTCTATACAACACTTCACATTACTAGGTAATAATCTATAATACTATGACATATTTGACTAGCCTGGTGCCTTTTGTCGACATGTGTTCACATCAGTGTTGTTTTCGTCGACTAAAACTAAGACGAAAAATGTTCGACTACCTTTTTACACTGACAAAAACTAAATGAAAACTAAGCTATAATGTCTAAAACTAAGACTAAAAGTCGATTTTGTCAACAAATTAACTAAACTAAAATGTTAGGAAGGGACTAGTGGACAAGAGATCCAGTATAAGTCATGTTACACTTGGTTGCATGCTGAAAATAGCAGATCTACAAGCTCACAACGCGTTGTAGATCAGCTATTTTCAGTAACTGTAAAATCAGTCATTACGACAGCATCAAGGCCTGCCAAACACACATTTTAGTCGACTAAATCAACTGTAGATTTAGTCGACAAAAATCTTATGATATTTAGTCAACTAAAACTAGACATTCCAGGTGACTAAAATGTGACTAAAACTAAATGAGAAGAGACTATGACTAAAACTAAAATAGAAATTTGCTGCCAAAAACAACACTGATTCACATTTATAGCACATATATATCTGTACATGTTATACGGTATGCAAGTTCACCCACTGTATTGAAGTCCCCGTATAGTAAAGTAACAGTACATTTAAACCCTTCAAAAAGACATATAGCTAGCTGAACCGGCTACGGTAGAACTTCAAACAAACCTATTTGCGTGACAGCGTATAATGACATTGAAAAGGACAAGCAACTGGTAGGGTGTGTGTGTGTGTGTGTGTGTGTGTGTGTGTGTGTGTGTGTGTGTGTGTGTGTGTGTGTGTGTGTGTGTGTGTGTGTGTGTGTGTGTGTGTGTGTGTGTAGGTCGCAAGGATACTGTAACAGTGTGTAACCTATAGGGAACTCAAGATTTGTTTATCAATGCGTGTGTATACAAAACATATGGAGTTGAACCATTTCACATTGCATAACAGGACACTTTGTGCACTGTGCTTGTCCTTTGTGAATGTTTCCCATGCATAACGTTCTGTTCTTTCTGTGGCATGTTTAAGAACCACTTGCCCATTATAAGTGATGGGAAATTATGGTTGTGGTTATGGTTTTGAAGTAGGGCTTATGCTTCTTTGATGCATGTTTGGAAGAGACTTCCGAGGAGTGGGAGGAGGTGAACTTGACGGTATTGGAAAACGTCACTCGGTGTGTGCTTGACGTGCACTCTTCTTAAACACAGCTCACGCAACAGTGCTTGACGTGCACTCTTCTTAAACACAGTTCACGCAACAGCGATTAGTCTTTTACTGTGTGTGTTCAGGATGCCACTCCTACAGGTGCAAACAGTTAATAGAAAGTAGAAACCTCAACAAACACATGTCTCATGTCATAGGCTGGTCATCATGACAAATGAGCACGCTAGTCTCCATAATGCTATTAGTACATCCTGGCTAACAACAAACAAAGACACATAGCGACAGGTTCACTTCAGACAGAAACATGCATGAACATGATGAAACCAGTGGTGTAAAGTAACTAAGTACTTTTACTTAAGTACTGTACTTAAGTACAATTTTCACTTTTTTAAATTTTTCCACTAGCCAAAATCTGTTACTTTGGCAATTTTGATTAGAAAACAGTAACCACTTCCACCCTATACATTTCGTCCATTTAAAAATAGTGCATCTACAAGCTCACAATGCGTCGCAAGCTTGTAGATCTGCTATTTTCAATAAAATTTGGACACATTTTGAACTTGTGAAATGGCACATTCTGCACAATGAGTACTTTTACTTTTAGTACATTTTGATGCTGATACATTTGTACTTTTACTCAAGTACATTTTTAAATCCGTACTTGTAACAAAGTAGTTCTAAATTGCAGTATTGGTACTTTTACTTAAATAAAACAATTGAGTACTTTTTCCACCACTGGATGAAACTGAAGCCCACATTGGACACTATTCATGCTCCAGTCGCCTTTTGAATGAATGCAGGTGATCTTTTTCTTTTTTTTTTGCCTGCGTTGTATTCATCAAAGTCTCCATCCGGTTTCGTATAAGGGCTGGTATAGCAGCTCCCGTATGTTGACAGACAGAGTGCCGGAGCTCGAGGTTGGAGCCAACGAACGTGACAATAAATCTACAGTAATCCTACAGTATATATGCCCTGTCGTGGCCCCACAAACACCATGACCAACCACGTTGCCTGAACACATTACCTTACAATACCCACAATAGGGCTGCGTGCGTGTGTGCGTGCGTGCGTGCGTGTGTGCGTGCGTCTTTAGGCACACTGTGCAAACATATTTATCTAATCATTGTCCTTCCTTTCTGTACTGTAACAGCACAGTAACTGTACTGTCAAGTTTGCCTCTGCCAGACCCCTCATGTGCAAGACAAAGCTTAAGGTGTGCCCATGTAAAGTGTGATCAAAAGAACATCCCGAAATAAAAGATAATGGGTTTCAAGTCAACTCATATAATTGTTGTATAGCCATTTCTACAAAGCCTGCAGGGACACGTGAAGTTGGCACACATGCTGCAATGTTGGCAACATTCTGAACCTAATGATTTGTTTTTGTTTTTCAACTGTTGTTGGCATGATTCTGACAGCAGAGAGAGCAGACTGTCTGGGTTTTTCCAGCCGTACAGAGAGGATCTCACGATTACACAATCACACCTGAAGAGTGTGATTTCATGATAAGGTCAAGAAGAATTCTTACATGTACTTAAGTACTTACAGTACAAAAGCCATTGCTTTTTCTTGCTAGTTACTCTTCATAACACAAGACCACTCACTGTGCAACAAAGAAATTGTATCTGACTATGAAAGTCAGTAATAAACGTATTAACACCTTGAACCATAGGGGGCGGTAGGTGGCCAGGTGCCAGTGAAATGTGCGACATAAGCAGAGAAGAAGAAGAAGCATTATCCGGCCGACCCGGACGTGATTGTCCTCCATCGCCTATTATTATGGTTAGCACGACCTCAAATTAATGTACATTAATTTAGAACATGTTTAATGTTCCCATCATCCTACTTTAAACTTGACCAGGGGTTGGCTCTGTTCTTGGCCTGCTCTTTTTCCCCCCTTTACACCAAATCTCTTCGCCAAAAATAGCCAATCTTCGCGCTCACAACGCATCACATTGAGAAACCTTGTGAGCTTGTATAGGTCAGCTATTTTCAGCTAGTTTCAAGTGGTTAATGTAGTAGTAGTACTACCAAAAACAAACCCTGGCATTAACACATACAGCACATGAGCATTCATCTATTGTCTGCTTATTATACCGGCTGAAACAGAAGGAGGGAGGGGAGGGGAGGAAAGCTATACGTTTTCCCCTCTGGGGGTCTGCAGCTCCAATCCACCCACCCTGCAAAACGACCCCACCCCACATCCTCCTATACAGTCTGAGCATGCATGCTAAGTACAGTAGCATGCTGCTGTCTGTTGTTACAGTGTGTTCCCCCATCCCTCCCTGTGCTGCTGCTGCTGCTATCATTTCCTGCAGTTCACATTGTAGCACTGTTATAATAGCTCTGTGGCCGCTGCTTATTGATTCAACATACAATGAGCTCATTCAAGACAGACAGACAGACAGACAGACAGACAGACAGACAGACAGACAGACAGACAGACAGACAGACAGACAGACAGACACCTACACTGTCGCCCGGAGGCGGCAGAGCAGTTAAGGTTACAGCTTACATTTAAGTATGAGAAGAAGAAAACAGTACAAGGCAAAAGAAAGACAAGATGCATAAAAAGCAGAGCAACAGCAAACAAGGCTAAACCCCCCCCCCCCCCCCCCCCCCCCCCCAAAAAAAACATAGAGTAAAACACTGTTCAGAGAACAACAGTCAAACTTATTTGAAATAAGTGGTAATAATCTCTTGTGCTATAGCTCACAAATGGTGGGGGTTTTTTTAGACGTTATTTAACACCTCAATGCATTTCATGTGTACGAGGACAATTGTGACTAAATCTGACAGGGAATCATAACTTCAAATTGACATATTGGTTGTTCAGTTTGACCCACCAGTTTTGGAGATATGGCTTTAATGTCTTGCAGAAAACAGCGAGTTGAGAAAACAGGCTTGAAAGGTTTACTTCTGTGGTCTCTAACATTACACCTAGCTACATGTTTAAGCATTTATTTCATATTTGCATGTCTTCTGTGGTCTCTAACATAACACCTAGCTACATGTTTAAGCATTTATTTCATATTTACATGTCGATTTCAGCTCTGACACTTATTTCAGACATGCTCTAGTATGTAAAGAGTCTGCCTGTGCTATTAACTCATTTTTGAGGAAAAAAAGGTTTTCTCCTCCGGTGAAAAGCTGGAGTTTGCGCGATGGCAGGCTCTCAGTCAAATCTGGTCACACTTGTTCTTGTACATGCATCACGAAAACATGCTGCATGTACAGGCCTCGTTAGGGTGGAGAAGAGATGCCTTATTATTATGGAAGACGTTCCCTTTTGACGTGAGATTTAGCTGTTTAGGGGCGTGTCGTGATGAATCCTTCTTTTCTATTCAGTGGTTTGTCATGGTCATTACCTCTCCTATAGCTGCCACTCCCACTTGTCATCACCTCATTCCCTTCACCTGGCTTTCCCTGTTTGTTTTTTGTTTATTCTGCCATTGAGTTCTGTGTCGTGATTGTGTGTTTCCACCTGTTCTGAGACATTAACTGTCACAGGGTGTGCGTGCGTGCGTGTGTGTGTGTGTGTGCGTGCGTGCGTGCGTGCGTGCGTGTGTGTATGTGCATTCAAACCAAGGGAAAAGCATGATTGCTCTGGGCTCAATCTCATGGTACATCCCTATTGTGATCTAAGCACACACACACACACACACACACACACACACACACACACACACCTGTGTAAAGAGATATTTTACTGTAATCTCTACAGCTTCATTCCCTGAAGTGACGTCAGAGTTTTTGTTAGTTAGTAACAGCACCACATTTCAAATCTTCTTTTAAATAATTAATTTCTCCCCTCAGCAATATTGTAAATACTTTCGTTTCTTGGTTGTTGTTTTTTTTTTGTCTTTGTTTTTTTCTTTTTGTCTGCCCACTCTTTCTTCTTTTTCTCCTTCTGAAATGTACACTCTGAAGCGATACTGCCCTTTGCCCCTGTTAAGTGTTGACTTGATGCCATATGTAGTCCTGAAGAAAGCAAGGATGTTACAGAGACACTGGAGATGGAGTCACTTGGAGGGGGGAGGGAGGGAAGAGGGGTGAGAAAAAAAATCCTGGGAACTGCACTTGTGTCCTATGTATACATAGAAATGCTGTTATTGTACTGCTTTTTCCAAATAAAATAAATATTATAAAAATAATAATAATTCATTTATTTTCATTCTGGCCTGATGATGAAATGCAAGGTAAACAACAATGCTAGCAGTGACATCATGACGATTACATAAATGTACCTCCAGTATTTTTGGCACATTGTAAAGATGATGTAAAGAGGCTGCAGAAATGAAACAAAACAAGCAACGATGAGCAATGCAGGGATGCACGTGTGAAAAGGCTAGCATGACAAGTCTACACACATGGAGGCCAACTTGATCTGCTAACTGCTAGGCTTCACGGCAATTTGTTGTGGAAACACCAAAATCACCAAAAACATCCATTATTTTCGGTGCTCGACACAAGTTGTAAAACAAAGTATGAACTAGAAAAAGTGCCCTTCTGGGCACAGGTCTCTACCAGGAGGATAGGAGTGTGTGTGATGTTTGGCAAAATGTTTAGGAGTGATATAAACATGTTTGTTTGTTTTTTGCAAAATAAATCTTCATTTTGTTGAGGAAATGCAGAGCCAGATCACTCATAGCATCTCTGAGGATAGAATTCTGGATGAGCAGGACATGTGCAGCATTTTGTACAAAACGGGCCACTCCTGAAGACTTTGGAAGGCAATCTTAGCCAATCAGTGTAGAATCTGAGAAATCAAACAGACTCGTCTTGATCACATGACTACAGAGATCATGTATACCGATTTGCATGAGATTTGGATGAAATCTGTGCGACTAATATAAACAATGTGTTTTGCAGAAATCGGCCTCATGGTGGCGCTATAACCGGCAGATGTGGAGGGATGCAGGGAAAATGTTTTTCCATGGCCTCTAGTGCGCATACAAAGTTGTACACAGATCGATGCAGTTATAGGTCAAAACAGGAATTGCCCTGTTATAGCGCCACCATGAGGCTGGTTTGGAAAATAAATTGTGTCATGTCGTCCTCAGCCTAGTGGAAATGTGCGTGTATAATTTCACGGAAATTGCACACTGTGTTTGTGATTTGTGGCATTTTGTTCGAAACGGACCAATCATGTGAGCTTTGGAAGCGAATCTTAGCCAATCAGGAAGGAAGATGGGAAATGGCGCAGATCCGTGTTGATCACATGACTATGGAGATAGTGTATACCGAATTGTGTGATGTATGGATAAAATGTGTACGAGTAATCTACAGAAATGTGTTTTGCCTAAATCAGCCTCATGGTGGCGCTATAACAGGCCGTTGAGGAATATTTGGGGCAGAGGTTCGTCGTTGGCATCCAGAGAATGTGTGTGCAAAGTTTGGCATGGATCGGGCCAACGGTGCCGGAGATTAGCTGGTAACAGACGGACGGAAGGAAGGAAGGAAGGACGGACGGAAGGACGGACGGACGCACACACACACACACGGACGGAGTGCAAAACATACTCTCTCCCCATGCCTTCGGCCTGGTGGAGACAATTAGCCATTAACAGTTCTACTGCGTAACCCGCGTTCCCCGCTATTTAATCCATGTCGGTGCTGAGTAATACGCTAAACCCGCTATTTGTTTAATGTGTTTAATTTGCCGTTTTTTAATAATTAAAAAGAACGAGCGGATTTGTCGCGGACCTGGTGACGAGGCCGTCGCGTTATGATGACGAAACCGGAAATCATGGGCTGCTAGGGCTTCTGGGAAAATGAGTTCAATGCAAGTGAACGGGCGGTAAACCATGGGACTATTTTCCGCTGGATTTTCGCCGATCAAAGCTGCAAATACTTCAGCGTTATGCTCCAAAGGTAATAGATCAATCCTGGCAGCCTAGATAGGATGGCTAGATTAATCTAAGCCTCCGAAAGTGTTAATGAAAACACTGTCACAGGCACTGTCACAGGCACTGAGGGCCACACATTATAATCCACAAAACTAGCGTAATTTATATTGTTGACCTTGATTTCTACAGCAACCTTCGTTCAACGTTGACCCCTCTGTCACATGGAACTATGGTTTTGTGCTGCCGTAGTGATACTGGACATAAAACATAGTATAGTGTGACAGAGGGTTCAAAGTTGAACGAAAGTTGCGCTATATGGTAGAAAATCTAGAAATGGGTCAACAACACAAATGATGCTAGTTTTGTTGATTGTTGAATGCGTGGCCCCCGTGCAGACCCCCACCACTAATGACCGGAACTACTTAATATTCACCAAATCCAGACCAGAACTCCCACTACTACGGGCAATCAATTAATACCTTTGCAACCACTATATGAATGGAATGTATTTCATACAGCTTTAAGTCAAATCAATCGGAACTAACCCTTTCTCATACTGTTTTCTGAAGTAGGGATGCAAGGATATAATTAGATTTGATCTTTCATTATGAATAGAAACTGAATTTCTACCAGTATCCTCTATGATGACTCCAACCAGTGTTGTTTTTGGCAGCAAATTTTGATCTTAAGTTTTAGTCACAGTCTCTTGAATAGTTTTCATTTAGTTTAAGTCACCTTTTAGTCACCTGGAATGTTAGTCTAGTTTTAGTCGACTAAATATCATAGGATTTTAGTCGACTAAATCTACAGTTGATTTAGTCTGCTAAAATGTGTTTTGGCGGGCCTTGATGCCATCGTTTTTACACTTGCTGAAAATAGCCGATCTACAACGCGTCGTGCTGCGACGCGTTGTGAGCTTGTAGATCTGCTATGTTCAGCATGCAACCAAGTGTAAAATGACTTATACTGGATCTCTTGATCACTAGTCCCTTCCTAACATTTTTGTCTAGTTTTTATTTGTTGATGAAATTGTCAGTATATTTAGTCTTAGTTTTAGTCATCTAGCTTAGTTTTCATTTAGTTTCCATTTAGTTTTCGTCAGTGAAAAAAGGTAGTCGACAAACATTTTTCGTCGAAAAAACAACAGTGACTCCAACTAGTATTTCTTCAGAGAGACCATTTGGTGCCAGTGGTCACATCACACCTTTACGAGCGGAACTAAAAGCAGAAAACCTGAACATGCTGATATTAAAAATGACATTTTCTTTTGCACAAAAGGACCAATTGTCTCTCTCTCTCTTTCTCTCTCTCTCTCTCTCTCGGCCACACAAGGCCAGCGGCACTATTTGATGACAGAAAAGTGTCAAACAGCGTATTCTATTTAAAGAACACATTCACAAAATGTTTCTACTTTTATATAAAAGGATTGCATTCATCCTGCTGTCCTTGCTGTACCTATACCTGTGTGATCTGAAAACAAAACATGCAATTCATTTCAGCAGGGTTTGGCACAAAGGTCTCACAGGCACTTGCCCATCGGGCAAGTACAGGTCATGTTCTACTTGCCCGAAAAGTAAATATAAAATGATAGCTAAAATGTGAAGTACGTACTGTTACATTTAACACAAACACAAATATGTTGTTCCAGGGCCCCGTCCAGAAGCAAAGATTTGAGTTAACCCCTTTAGGCCTGAGATCAGATTCTAAAAATGTCTTCTACATCCTGACAGTTTTCTGAAAAAGCTATGTTTCTATGTCAGTCGTTCTTCCATTTTTCAAAAATAGCAGACCTACAAGCTCGTAGCGCGCCACTCGGTGGCGCGCTATGAGCTTGAGCTTTTCAAAAATGGCAGATACAAGCTCGTATCTGCTATTTTTAAAGAATAACATAAAAAACACAACATTAAAACACCAAAAGGGGTTCCTGTACTGAATGGGTTAAATGTCATACTAACATGAATATGACTATATGGCTGGGTTTTATATTTGTAATGTAGCTACAGTGAAACCAGCACATTATAGGTAAACACTGCACTTATATTACATTCCACAGACCAGAAGACAGAGCGCTCTGGCCACGTTCAGGTGTTTTCAGACAGATATCTCGTACCCTCTCAAATGAGCACTTGCCCAGTCGGGCAACCTGAAAGCAAACTCCACCTGCCGTAAGTTTTATTTACCTGCCAAGGGGCAGGTGGGCAACCCTTAGTGTCGATGCCTGATTTCAGGGCTGCACAATGTATCGCACTATACACATGTGCAATAGTGACATTGCAAAGGATGCGACGTGTAGCTTGGCAAATGTATCTACACTTTATATTGTTGATAGAAAAAGAAAATGTTTTCATTACTCATCTGGAAGAAAAGTAATATATAGTTCATCTGATGAATAACAATGATCATAGACGTACACAGAAGTGTCACGTTGAGTCAACCAGCGTAATGAACAAGATGTCGAGATGTATATCATTTCTATGATTCTCACAATAATATTGTGAATCGCAATTATTTGGGCCAGGATAATATTTACATAACTTCACTTTTCCATACTGTCCCCCGCCTATTCTGAAAGGACTCATACAACTGAAGCGTGAACAGTCAGAATATATGCAAATTATGAACACATTGATACTGTGTCTTGTTTGTAGTAAACGTGTCAAGAACAGAGATAGATTTAAGACCCCGCTCAGTGGAAAGATTCCTGACCTATTCGCCTCCCTGCCATAACACTGGCAGATGTAGAACATGACCATGACATGCTGAACACGTGTGTGTGTGTGTGTGTATGTGTGTGCGTGCATGCGTGCGTGCGTGTGTGCGTGCGTGTACTTGAATTAAAACATGTGCATGTCTGCATGAGTGATGGAGGCTGTCGTGGGAAGGGAAGGGATTAAACACACACGCTGTTAACTCTCGACCCAACACACTTTCCTGAATCCTGCGGGATAATGAGCTTTTGAAATACAGCGGTTATGAACTAAGTCACAATGCCGCGTCGCTACATGTAGGACTAGCCTAGCTTTGAGAACCGGTCTGGGTAGACACAGGTGTTCCATTTTACGTAATTAAGACTTAAATAAGGAGGATTAGTCATGGCCATTATGGTCTTAACAACAGTAGGTTTCGCTTGACATAACAAACCGTAACTCTTCTGTTCTCTACCTGGCTTCAGGGCATAGCTCAGCTCACCAAGTCTAGCCCTTTCCAAAACACATCTTGCACCAGGCTGCCATTATTTATTTATTTTCCTTGCTGGCTGCTGTCTGTACCAGTGTTGATTTCGTCGACGAAAACTAAGACGAAAAATGTTCGTTGACTACCTTTTTCCACTGACGAAAACTAAATGGAAACTAAATGAAAACGACTAAAGCTAAGACTAAATATACTGACAATTTCGTCAACGAAGTGGAACTAGTGGACAAGAGATCCAGTATAAGTCATTTTACAATTACTTGCAATCTGAATATAGACGATCTACAAGCTCACAACGCGTCGCAGCGCGACAGCATCAAGACCCGCCCAAATACATTTTGTTCGACTAAATCGACTGTAGATTTAGTCCACTAAAATCTTATGCTATTTAGTCGACTAAAACTAGACTAAAACTAAAACATTCCAGGTGACTAAAATGTGACTAAAACTAAATTAAAACTATTCCAGACTATGACTAAAACTAAAATCTAAATTTGCTGCCAAAAACGACACTGGTCTGTACCCCTATGCAGCGCTTTAAAAAAAAGGACAGGTGCACTGTGGCACTTTCCTACATGGCAGGATGCCACTGAACTGGGGCTGCATCGATGCCTGAGAATAATCTGCTACAGCAGCACAGCGGCAGGCAAGCTTTCAGAAAACACAGTGCAATCATGGAGAAAATACACAGACACAATGCAGGAAACAGTATTCCACCATGGGATCGCCCCCACATTCCCCGGCTGTCCCACTGGATCAATACAGGGAGAGAGAGAGAGGGAGGCCAACACTTCCTTTGCATCCTTTCTTTTTGTTCTGCTATTGCTCTCTGCTAGATTTATAACTGAGACTGTGAGAATGTGAACTGTGTTTTTACTTTTATTTATTTTTATTTTTTGCTTTTGTCCTGTTTGTCCTTGTTTCGTTGGGGGGGGGGGGGGTGTACGTTGTTTGTTGTTTGTGATGATTTAAAAAAAGAAAAAGAATGGGTGACTGTGCAAAGATTTTCTTGTCTTTCTTTCTTGTTTTTTATTGGCTGTCCCCAATAAAAAACTATATATATAAAATAAAATGAAAACAAATAACTGAGACTTTTGTCTTTTCAAAGACGGCAATGATGAGTGTAAAATTCAGTTCCTTTCCTTATCACTTCCACTCCAGGTTTGTAAGGATACTGACATCCACAGAAGACATAGTTAACTTGTGTGCACGATATCTAAACTTCATTGCAAAAGACTCAAGGAAAACTCAGATCATCACAAGTATAGAAGAATGTGAAAGGCACTCGCGAGTAGAGCAAGAACAAAAACTACTTGAATCTTTGTTCAAAAGCCTTCTTTCATTGTAACATGGTTGCAGGTTTACAGTACACCACAGAGGGAACGCCTGCACTGCCACTGACTGTGTGTGGTGACCTCCAATGATGGAAAACATAGACTGCAATCTATTTGGAAAACAAACAGATATATATATAATGTGGGGGAAAGGGTGAGAGATAGGGAAATAATAATGAGAGAGAGAGAGAGAGAGAGAGAGAGAGAGAGAGAGAGAGAGAGAGAGAGGTGGAGGACTATAATCTGAAGCACACAAAGGCCTTTAGTGAGTGAACTTGACTCTGCCTACCCACTGTAGGTCTCAGCAGCAGGGAGCCCAGCACTTAGAGGCTCTGGCGCTGGCAGAGGTGCTAGGTTACAGCTAAGAGAAAATCCTTCACGGGAACAACATGGCATGGATTAACACAAGGGCATGTCAGTGCCACAGAGAGAGAGAGAGAGAGAGAGAGAGAGAGAGAGAGAGAGAGAGAGAGAGAGAGAGAGAGAGAGAGAGAGAGAGAGAGAGAGAGAGAGAGAGAGAGAGAGAGAGAGAGAGAGAGAGAGAGAGAGAGACAGCCAGCCAGCCAGCCAGCCAGCACTGTTTTTAGGTTTAGTCATAGTCTCTTGAATAGTTTTCACATTTTAGTCTTAGTGTTATAGTCTAGGATTTTAGTCGACTAAATCTAGTTGATTTAGTCAAAATGTATTTTGGCGGGCCTTGATGCCGTTGTAATGCCTGTTTTTACACATGCTGAAAATAGCCGATCTACAAGCTCACAACGTGTCGCAGCGCGGCGCGTTGTGAGCTTGTAGATCTGCTATTTTCAGCAAGTGTAAAATGACTTATGCTGGATCTCTTGTCCACTAGTCCCTTCCTAACATATTAGTCTAGTTTTTATTTGTTGACGATATTGTCAGTACATTTAGTCTTAGTTTTAATCATCATAGCTTAGTTTTCATTACGTTTTTATCAGTGGAAAAAGGTAGTCGACGAAAACAACACAGACAGACAGACAGACAGACAGACAGACAGACAGACAGACAGACAGACAGACAGACAGACAGACAGACAGACAGAAGCACTCATCAGTGCAGGGTGTCACATTTATTAGGTAAATGCGATACTGGGAAATGGAAATACAATACTCACTTAGAATTTTGTGTCACAGTTTAATTCTTCCACCCCCACACATTTCCTCCCCAATAATTAATTAATTCAAACATGCCTGAAAGTCTCCTTTTCAAAGTAACTAACTACAGTGAGAGTTGAAAGTGGCTGTGCTGCTGAGCCTTGATGTTGCCTCTCGACTCTTATAAGCGCCAGGAGGGGAGAGTGATCAAAGGCTCTCTCTCCTCCGGAGTCTCATTGCATTGATCCATCCACACACTGGTCAGGATGCAGCTAAATTCAGAGCTGGACTTATTAATTATTCATGCAGGAGGAACATGCCCACGGGGCCCCGGGTTGAACGCTTCTGGTTCATAATATGTCTCCCCCTCTCTGTGGATATCACACATGGATATCAGCAGCAGGGCTGTGGTTGGGGTGCCGAATCCCAAGAGGAGCAGTCTAATAATTCACAATAAGGTGTGAATGGAGCGGCGACCGGGGCTTAAATCCCAATTCACCCTTTGTCAAGTCCCGCCAATGGTTGTGCCCCTCTTCGCACCCATTGGTTGCTGTTTCGTGGTTGGACAAAAATCCTTTCTCTCCATCCACTACCATTGAAATAACGTGTTTTTCAGTTGCTCCGTATTTATATTCTGTGCGTTCAATTCTTATTTTAAACTTTGTGTCATTAAAAAGGAACCTCACAGGTGCAGCATGCATGGCGACTGGGCATATCATGTTTGTTTTTAGTTTTTTCCAAAAATGATGTTATAGCAAATTCAACATAAATGAGGCGGAATCAGAGCGGAAAAAGTTAGGAAGAGCCTGCTGGTTAGTCAGTCAGGGACCAATCAGAAGGCTGACAAAGGGTGAATTGGGGGCATAGCTTAAGGCTTATACTATCAGCTACTGACTGTATATAAGGCCAAACCACACCAATGCAACTCCTTGCAACATGCAACTACCAACTAGTTCCATTTGGGAGGGAACCCCTTTTGGTGTTTTAAGCATTATGTTATGCTTTAGCTATTGAAAAATGGCAGATCTACAAGCTCATAGCGCGGCACCGAGTGCCGCGCTACGAGCTTGTAGGTCTGCTATTTTTGAAAAATCGTGAAAATGTGGCACAAATCTTTGAATATATATTCTTTCCCTGGAACTACATATTTTCAGATGGGGGTCGGCGGCCAATTACATACAATTCTGGCATGAAATAGTTTGAGAACCACTGACATAGAAACATGAGGTTTTTCTGAAAACTGTCGTGATTTAGAAGACATTTTGTAGAATCGAGCTCAGGTCTAAATGGGTTAAAAGTGTTTTGTTGCAAGGAGTTGCAACTAGTTGCATTGGCCTTTCTTTAACCTCATACAGATGCAGTACAGTAGCTGGTGTGTCCTTGTCTGTACTCTGTAGTAGTAGTAGTCTAAAATGCTGCAGTAAAGCTTTGCGCACAGAAAAAGTGATAAATATTACATCTCTCTCCCTCTGTCCCTTTCTTTCAGTTCATGTACAGTAATCATCTTCATAAATACAGTAGCCAGCTAGCTAAAAGCCGTCACTGCCAAATTCCTCTCAATAAGAACATCAGCAAAATGCCTTATGACTGTAATGAATTGTACATAACAGCTACAACAACTACAAAAGGAGAGTTTCCTTTCCATTCTTATAGTCTCATAGTTGTTAAAGAGACATCATATTGTTACAAATAAACTGTCTCTCCCTGGCCTTAACTTTCTGTCTATGGAATAATCTTCCCAACTGTGCACAGGGGAACGCAGCATTGGCTCCTGTATGATTGCAAATCAATCTTAACCCATTCTGGGCGGGAACCCCTTTTGGTGTTTTAAAGCATTATGTTATACTTTAATTATTGAGAAATAGCAGATCTACAAGCTCATAGCGCGAGTGCCGCGCTACGGGCTTGTAGGTCTGCTACTTTTGAAAAATCGTGAAAATGTGTCGCAAATCTTTGAATATTATATTCTTTCAGAGTGAGCGTTTTTAACTCAAATCTTTGTTTCTGGCTGGGGGGTGCCTGGAACAACATATTTTCAGATGGGGTTCAGCGGCCAAATACATATATTTTTGGGGTCCTTGACATGAAAATGTTTGAGAACGACTGACATAGAAACATAGGGTTTTTCAGAAAACTGTCATGATTTAGAAGACATTTGTAGAATCGTCCTCAGGTCTAAATGGGTTTTTAAATACGATACCTAGTTACCTGACCCCTCTGACTATTAATAGATGGCATTACTACTATAGACAATCAGAGTCAGGATCAGGTTTGCTCTTGAGGTCCCTCGAGTCAACACTGAGCTGGGACTAACTGCTCTTGGTTATTGTGCTCCTACAGCAGTGGTTAAACCAAATGGACCCGTATCATTTTACGCTCTCAAGAGTTAAGATCTATAAGGGTCCATTTGGTTACCAACTCTCCATCATTTAGCTGGGGACCACCTGCAACCCCCTCAAGGACCACTGGTGGTCCCCGGACCACTGGTTGAAAACCACTGTCCTAGGGCATGGAATGAGTCTCAAGAGACTTTCAGATTGGATGCCTGAATCCCACTGTGCAAATTCAAACATATTCCTATACAGCAAGTTAGAAGTTTATTTATTATAGTTTTCTGTTGTATAGCTGTACGATTATTTTAGGATGTATATTATTGTATTATACTGTATGATCATTTTTAATTATGACTAGGTTTTTATGATCAATATTATGATGATTGATTGCTTGTAAACAGGACAGGACACCATCGCAAATGAGACCTTGGTATGACGTTTTGGTATGAGTTTTCTGCCTGTTTAAATAAATGTAAATGTAAATTAATGCAATAAAAAAGCATTTGAACACCTACAGTATAGTCTGTGCTATTAAAGCTATCTGTATATGAAAACAAATATGCAAACAAGAAACAAATTGGCCATGTTGTGTCTTGTTTGTATTAAACAGGTGTTATCTGGCATGAGGCGATGAACATTATAAACATAGTTTCTATCCTTATATAGTGAAGGGAAGCTGTGTGTGGAGTGAATGAGACGCTGGAAGACGATATGACCGTCGTCATCAATGTCAGCCGGGCTTGTTTGTCACACGATACAAGCTGGCAGCAGTGACTGAAGCCTAGGCGACCTCACTGAACCTACAATGACACTTTATATCACCCTGCGAACACATCACGGACCAGAAGACCATGATGTGCCTGCAGGCATTGGTCAGTAGGAGAGAGATGTAGCCACCCTGTGCAGAGAGTATGTTCATATACTGTACAACCTGTCTCTGTGAGTTATTAAAGCTATCAAGGGAGTGGGACAGAGAGTGTGTGTGTGTGTGTGTGTGTGTGTGTGTGTGTGTGTGTGTGTGTGTGTGTGTGTGTGTGTGTGTGTGTGTGTGTGTGTGTGTGTGTGTGTGTGTGTGTGTGTGTGTGTGTGTGCGTGTGCGTGTGTGCGCGTGCATGGCCATTATTTCTCAAGCCATTCATCTAGTGTTCCGGGCACCTAGGCTGCTCATCCTGATCCCGACGACCTTTGCAGCTGCGACGCAATCCCCCCCCCCTCCCCCTTGTACACTAAAAAGAAAAGCTGTAAGCCGCAAAAATATCTTCTTAAAAAGAAGCCATTCACCTACACAGTATCAGAAAAACATGTGTGCATGCATGCACCACCAAAACGTTTGTGTGAGCGTGTGTGCGTGGGTGGGTACATGTGTGTGTGTGTGTGTGTGCGCATCCATCTTTTTGCCTGTCTGTGTTTCGCGTGTTGTCGTGTTTATATTAAGTTAGTAAGAGATGGAAGTAGTACTTAGTGTAATGACTGTATTATGCAGTGAAATCAAATGGGTTAAGAAGATTAACGGACCAAACCGTTTCAGCGCTTTCCCAGATCTAGAATTATACTGTCTGTGACTAGGAAACATCCAGTGTTGTTTTTGGCAGCAAATTTTGATTTTAGTTTTAGTCGTAGTCTCTTGAATAGTTTTCGTTTAGTTTTCGACTAAATCTAGTTTCAGATTTAGTCGAACAAAATGTGTTTTGGTGGGCCTTGATGCTGTCGTAATGACTTTTTTACACTTTCTGAAAATAGTAAATAAATCATAGCTTAGTTTCCATTTAGTTTTCGTCAGTGGAAAAAAGTAGTCGACAAACATTTTTCGTCTTAGTTTTAGTCGATGAAAACACTGGAAACATCAATATGTTTCTTAATAAACGAGCGTTGTGAAAAGGGAGTATTTCCCTTAGGAATACTACTTAATCTTAGAATACTAATCCTATATTTTGTGACACCATCACTAAACACAGGTATATTTTACCCAATGTAAAATATTCCATAAAAGAAAATACATTGAAGTACAGCAAAACATGGCAACTTGAGGTACTCTTCTTTAATATATATATAATTATATATATATTTTTTTTTATAATTTTTATCCCACGATTTTGTAACCTATTTTTCACCCCTGTGTCAATTATCTAATGTGATCCTGGGCTCTACACACCCTCCGCTAACCTAGTCCCCATATATGGGGGACATGGGGAGAGCAACGGACTTGAACTCATGCTTCCTTCATGCCTGAGTGTCCAAGTTGCTCCTTTACACCTGACAGGGGGGAGTTTCCCTGGTTGGACGTAGCGCGTGGAAGGAACACGTTATTCCAACCAGTTCCTTTCCCCTCCATCAGGCGCCCCGGCTGACCAGGGGGAGGCAGTTTAGAAACCAGGATTACTGCATGTTTTTTGTGAGGGTACCTACCCTAGGGGACACGGGGAGAACATGCAAACTCCACACAGAAAGGCCCTTTCGCCAACCCCGCCTCGGGTATGGGCACTAATGATGCGGAGGAGGAAACACGCCGCCAGCACCCACAGCGTCCCGAGCGGGAATCGAACCCAGGACCTTCTAGCTGTGAGGCGACAGCACTACCAACTGTGCCACCGTGCCCCTTTAATATTTCATCATGACTTTTCACAAAAAACGAAACATAGATGTCATGGGGGGCAGGGGGGGGGGGCTATCATAGGGGGGCAAAGTCGGTGAAAAACGCACTGAACTGAACTGACAGAATGGTCCAGTGAAAAAAACAAAAGTCCATTGTGGGTGTATGGTATTTTTCTCTATCACACTATCACTAAACACGGGTGAAATTCACCCGAACACCTTCCTGTAGAAAAAAACAGGGATGTGGGCAGGAAAAACAAACCTATACCTTCATGTCACTGAGCATCATGAAGGTACTGAAAGACCCACCCACCTCAGACATCAACACAATTATTTACAAAAAAGATGATTGTCCGGGTGAACATCACCCGTGTTTAGAGTTCTAGGGGTTACTTAATCATAATAATAATCATCATAAATAATAATAATAATAGGTGGTTCTGGCATCTGGTTAGGATGCCTCTCGGGCGTCTCCCTAGGGAGGTCCTCGAGGCACGTCCAACTGGGAGGAGACCCCGGGGCAGACCAAGGCACAGTTGGAGGAAACTGGCCTTAGAGGAAGTCATACTAATGTTGCTCTGGAGAGGGAAGTCTGGAGCTCTCTGGTGGAGATGTTGCCCCCGCGACCCGACTACGGATAAGCGGTTGAAGATGGATGGATGGATAAATAATAATCATAATAATAATATTTAGTTAATAATAATAATAATAATAATAACATCTAGATTTGAACAACCAACACTTATGATCTGAATGGGGGGGGAAAGACAGCACCAATATTATTTTATGGGCTGGGAGTTGTTGATTTTGGTCCATTATTACCCAACAAAGATATGAGATCACATCCAAGAATCATATGATATAAGACGACAACAATCCTGCAATGACTTCCACGGCTGATGTAATCATATCATAAAGAGAGACATTTTATGATGATTACATCAGCTGTGGAAGTCATTGCAGGATTGTTTTGGCATTTTTGATCACGCCATCGACTCCTTTAGAGTCTAAAGGATCGATGATCAAAAACGCCACACCTCTCAGAACTGACTGACTCTACACACCCCTCAGCATTACTTCACTCTACACAGTATGCTTTCACTGCGTCTGTACTATTTTGCCTTTGGCTCCAAAAACTGACTCTTCGTCCACAAAAACAAGGCTACATTGTAAAATAAAAATAAAAGGCAGAATGTAAACAGTGAGTGCATCACAGAATGAACACAAGTGGCCAAATTAGAAACGAGGCCGGCCCGGCCTGGCACATCCATCTCCCGGTGTGTCCAACGGTCGTAAAAGCTCTAATAAATCTACCACAGTTGCAGGAGGCCCTCCGTCGGGACACAGAGGATGCCTCTCAAAAGCAGTCTGTGTAACACGGACGGTCGGGGAGGAGGAGTGGAAGCGAAGGACAGAAGGAATGAATGGATTGGAGACGTGAGACAGAGCAATGCTGCCCGAGGAACAGATAAGGCATGGAAGAAGGAAGCAAGACATGAATGCTGATGTGTGTGCCCGTCATTAAAACGTGTATTATGACAGGGGAGTGGGAGAGAGAGGGCAGGGCAGTGAGACACATACGGTGATGTCATTAACCTAGTTGGCTTACATGGGGGTGGGGGGGGGGGGGGGGGCTGAAGAGAAATGGATAGAGTACAACAACAAGGCTCAGTGACTTCTGTATTAGTTGCTGAAAACATTTCTAACGCTTGCTTAGAATATGATACATATATGATACACTATAGAAAGATGTGATGTTTTGGGTTTCATCAACAACAGCCAAAACAATTGCTTTCGTATCGGACAGCTTCATAGGAAAAAGGAATGTGTGCTTCTCGGTCATGTTATACATTTTATGGACCGGAGGCAGACAGATATCTGGCTATGTCATTGACTTAAATCTTGCATTTACTCATTGAAACACAAGGAGGGCCCCAGACTCCAGATCACCCCACTTTGGCTGCTGCAGCTAGAAGACATTTGGCCATTGTCCCAGACAGTCGCTGCTGTTCATTTCTCTAAATCAGAAATGGACAAAAAAAGGAACTTCAGATTCTGAACGATGACTGGACAGGATATTGCTACCCTGGACAATAAGCTGGAAGCTGGGGGTTGGGGGGTCGGGGCCCTTGTGGGGGATCCTGAATCTGAACCACAGACTGACAGACATTCTGTGTCACTGAGTCAGACGGCCCACATGGAAGTGAGCCTTTCCCGCAGGCATACAGGCCCTGTAGGGAAAGGCCTGAATGCCTCCCCGCCCGCTTGACTCATGAGAAAGCAGAAGGCATGCCTGGTTGCCTGGGCTGGAACGGTTCCCAGCAGTAGCTCTGGCCAGGCCCGGCCAGGGAGTGACGTGGGTTGCCTGGCTGGGAGTGTGGGGGACGCTGCGGCGGGGCCCACCATTCATTCAGCTAGTTATGAATATAAGTGAAAATATAGGAATAATGGATATAGCTTTATACAGACTGATAAGAACTGTCCCATGGAAGGTGGTATCTATATAGAGGCTGTGTGTTAGCCTGGCTAATAAGCCAGGCTATTTTTTTTTGCCAACGGCTGATTCGGTCTGGCTTATTAGCCAGGCTAGCTGTGTGTGGCCCAATGTATTGTGAACTACAAAAAAAGCATAGCATACACAGTACACTCACACGCACACGCACACGCACACACACACACACACACACACACACACACACACACACACACACACACACACACACACACACACACACACACCATCACTTTGATGGCTGTCATCTCATCTCTCTGCCGTGCACAGCAGTATAGCCTAACTGTATATGGATCCACCACAAGACCAAATGAAATAGTCACACCTATGAGTTAGAAATGACAGCTTGGCCGGGGGACATACACAGGAGCGGCCCCTATATGAATTTCTGAAATACAACCAACTAAGTTACTCAAAATTCTCAAGCAATGTGTGAGGAATCTAATAGTGTTTAGTAGGCTATTTACCATGTCATTATACAATGAAGTGGGCTATCCTGGCCTACACTACAGTAAGTAGAACGCAATATCCTACAGTAGGCTACCATCTGCAGTGAGTCAAGCCTTGGTAAATCTTGCCAATGACGTGTATGGGCCTAATAAGGCCTGAATAATAGCACTACAACAAAGCATATAACACGAGTTATAGGCATATATTTTGCTCACCTTCTCCGATACTCGTCTCTCTCTCGCTTGACTTTAGCCAGAACATTGTACAGAGCTCTCAGCTCGGGGGTGATGGTGTCTATCTGGACCCCGACCCCGTCCGGATACGTCCAGGACACCCCGGGCCCCTGGAGGGTCTCGAAGCGGCCCCCCTGCGCCCTCCTCACGTGCGTGTAACTCCAAATGGTGCCCGGCAGCCGCGAGTCCGGCGAGTCCGTCTGCGTGGCCACCTCCCGGGTGTACAGCACCACGGCCTGGTAGCGCTGCTGGTGCTCCAGGGCCTGCCGCAGCTGGCTCTCCAGCAGCTTGTTCCTCCGCTCCAGCTCGTGGACCTTGGCGAGGAAGCATCGGAAGCGCAGGTTGAGCGTCTTCAGCACATGGATGTTGGAGCCCAGGTCGTTCCGCAGCGCGCTGGTCACCTGCACCGGCACCGCGCCCGGGGAGGAGCCGGACAGATGACTGCCCACGCCGGGCATAGCAGTGGCGATCATACCTGCAGGCTGGTGGTGATAAGGAGGGTCAGCGAAAAACATCGAGTTCATGTTTTGGTCAGAAAAAAACAATAATGGGGTAAATTCCACTGCGGTCGATCTGTGCTTGGGCTGGTCAAAAATACTTTTACAACCAAACCCCTCTCTGTCCCTCTCTCTCTTATGTTTTATCTCTGCATTCTAAAAAAAAAAAAAAAGAAAAAAAGAAACCCACTCCCCTCATGCAGCGAGTTTCTCCTTAGTTATGATGATGCAGAACAGATGCTGGAATTGAAACTGACAGAGTAACTTGAAGGTGAGTCCAAAAAAACACCAACATCACGGTCCCTGTTCATTCATTCATTCAACCTCGGAATTACACCATAGATAGGATAGATAGATCCCTGTGACTGTGTGTCAGACAGTGTAAATAAAGGCAATATAGTGTCAGAGCAGGCATCCAGCAGGAGGTATACCGGCCGGTAATCATCTTTATCGTGTTAAAAGATTTGACGCAGACCGCAACAACAATAAGCAGCAATCATCTTCATCTTCTCCTGCCTGCCTCTGTGCTTTAATGCCAGGTGCTGATGCTGCTGCTTTCTGTGGAGTTTAGGCTGCTAGTAACACGGCCGCATAGACTCTCTCTAGTACCGCATAGGTTCCTGTTCTTTTCCAAAGCCCTTGTTGTAGTACAATGTGTGCGGTCTCTCTCTCTCTGTCTCTCTCCAGTAGCCCGGTGTGAAGGAAAGGGAGGCAGGATCCAGGACCGCAGCAGAGCAGAGCCCAGCCTCTCCGTGGCGTCGCTGCTGGATCATGTTACAAGTGCTAAACTAGGCACTATCCAGTCCGGCTGGCTGCTACGCTGCAACCCCTCCCACATTCTCTCTCTCTCTCTCTCTCTCTCTCTCTCTCTCTCTCTCTCTCTCTCGAATGAGACAGCTGATCTCTGGATACTGGATAGCTTTACTTAACACTAACTTAATTACAAGACTGGCTGCCATTTTTAGCTCAGACAACAATAGCAATGTTGGTCAGTCGGTCACTTACTTGGTGGGTCAGACTGTCCAGTATAATGCCAAACCGACATATCTCTAAAACTACTTTATGGATTTCAATGAAAATTTCTCTGCATATTATATGTAACCTCAGGGTCAAATTAGCCAGTGGGGCCCAGGGGCCCTTGGCCCTCAGGGGCCCTTCGGGTAAACTGACTGCGTGGTACTGGGTCTGAGGCCTCGAAAAGGTAGCGCCCCCCCCCCCAAAAGCATTGCCAGAATTTCAAGTTATCTCAAAATTGAAATGGCAGACTGGCTGATCGAGGACTGAGCAAAGATTCCCACAATGCCCAAGTTATTGCTGTTTACTAGTGTGGATTATAAATCACCATGGGGAATGTGTTGGGGGATTAGCATGTTATTTCGTTTTATTTGTTATCTTTTTTTTTTGTATACGTGTTGATTAGCCTCCATGAGTGGTGGGGGGCAACTAGAGGGAGCACCTAGCTGCCTCATGTGATATATGACTGTTTGTTTGGTGCTTTGGGTGTGGGTGATATTGTTCCTAGAAGAGGTCATCATGAGTCACTACCGGTATAGTTCCTTGCCATCAAGCCTTGACAGCAGCCTGGCAGCTGGAAGAGGTGTCAAGCTACCCTGCTACAAATTGGAGATGGACCTTCTCCCATCAATCCCATGTCTCTTTTCAATGTCCCCGGCCGGCCGTCCCACGTCACACGACAGACAATAGAATGCAGACGATTGTTCTCAATCCAAGCTTGCAAATAGGTTGATGTGCCAGTAAAAACATTTAAAACAAGGCATGCAAGCCCAGCGGGCATCACGCCATTAGGATGTTATGCTTGACCTGAGAGTGATAAAGCGTTGGGCCCTACACCGCCATACCTCCAACCAGGCTCCAAGTGCCCACGTCAGAGTCAGAGTTACACAATCCGAATTGTTGGAAGATAAAACAATCGGCAAGGAGACACAGTGCAACAGGTGTCTTAAATTTTCCCCCACCAGTCCAGAAAGAATCCATTATGGCAGAGGAGTTAATCTATATAATATGGCTGCTATTGATAGTGATACAGAGAACCGTATACAGTCTTGATCCATAAGTCTGTAGGCTAAAAACCAAATGGCTTTCTCTGGAACACACTGCCCTTGCAGATCAAGCGTGCTGATTCAGTGTCCTCTTTTAAATCCCTTTTAAAAACACACTTTTATAGATTAGCCTTCAGTGCCAACTCCTATTAATATTTTGTATTTATTTTGTTGATTTTCGCTGTTATTGTGCTGCTGTTTATTATTATTTTGCTGTTTTTTGCAATGTTTTCTGCTGCTTATTTTCCTGTTTTGAACGTGTAAAGCACTTTGTAATTGCAATTTTGAAAGGTGCTATATAAATAAAGTTGTATTATTTTATTATTACATGTGGTATACACACACAGGAGCGTCAGGGCTGAGCAGTGATGCACCACACCATGGAAATAGTGGTGTGTAGCCATCATGTTTCCCCCTCTCGTGGAACACTGACTTGGTCGGCAAGTCTGAAAGACTATATTTAGCAGCGTATATCTGCGAGCTGAATAACATAAAGTGCCAGGAGTCAGGACCTTATTAATCTAAGAGCGTGTTCCCTTTCTTCGGTCTGTCTAGCCTAGAATCCAGCTCGACACTCACGCCATTATGAGCATCGAGTGGTGCACAAAATAACAGTTATTGCCACAAGTCAAGCCTTTAGGCCACTAAGTAGTAGTCTAAAGGCTTATCTTGTGGCAACATTAAAGGCACCCATTTGTATGTTCTGGGATCAAGCCTTTCATCAGATATCACCAAAATGTGTCGCGTACAAAAGCAAATAACAAATGCTGGGTATATGGGCGAGTGAGAACACTGCACTACAATTGAGCTTTAGCTTCTCTTTCTCATTCTACACACCACTGCTAAATTGAGACAGGGTTACATTCTTCTCCAGACTTATGACAAGAGTTCAAAATGTCCCACATGTATCTCAAAGTGAGGCCCTGGTAGCTGTGAGACACTCGTGACCCACATTCATACAACACAGCAAGCACGCAAACAGCGAAGGTACGCCTGAGCGTGATGCAATTTGTACTGTAGTAGTAACAATAGTCCTATTATGAAACTTGTGATCCAAATAAATATCCCTGTTTATTTGGATCACACGATCAATTGAGAAGGCCTTTAACCCATTCTGTACGGGAACACCTTTTGGTGTTTTAAACTTTATCTATTGAAAAATAGCAGATCTACAAGCTTGTAGTGCAGCACTCGGTGCCGCGCTACAAGCTTGTAGATCTGCTATTTTTGAAAAATCGTGAAAATGTGACGCAAATCTTTGAATATATTCTTTCACAATGAACATTTTAACTCATACCTTTGCTTCTGGGGGGTCCCTGAAACTACATATTTTCAGATGGGGTCTGCGGCCAAATTCAGATAAATCTGGGTGTCCTTGACATGAAAAAGGTTGAGCACCACTGACATAGAAACACAGGTTTTTCAGAAAACTGTCAGGATTAGAAGACATTTGTAGAATCGTCCTCAGGTCGAAATGGTTAACAAGTTGACTACAGGCTAAATAAGTCATACAAATATTATTGTCTAGAGTAGACCTACGCACATAGGTCTACTGTAGTGTAGTAGGCTATAGTCTTTTATATGTGTCGCTTGCCAATATAAACATTCTGAATGGCAGTGGTGGGAAGTAACTACAGTAAGTACATTTACTTAAGTACTCTACTTAAGTACAATTTTGAGGTATTTGTACTTTACTTGAGTATGTCAAATTTCCAGTATTTTTTACTTATACTCCACTACATTTCAGGTCCAAAATGTTTATTTTTACTCCAGTCTCCACTACATATATTTGAACACTTAGTTACTAGTTACTTTGTAGATTTGTATTATTATCACAAAACATACAGTAACCACTTCAGCCCTATATACATTTCGGCCATTTTGAAAATAGCCGATCTACAAGCTCACAATCCATAGCTTGTAGATGTGCCATTTTCAAAAGATTTCTTTTTTTTTTTTACATTTGAGAACTTAAAATGGGACATTCCGCACAATGAGTACTTTTACTTTTCGTACTTTCAAGTACATTTGGATTTGAATGCTTTTGTACTTTTACTTGTTACGGAGTAGTTCTACATTGAAGTATTGATACTTTTTACTTATTAGTAAAACAATTGAGTACTTTTTCCACCACTGCTGAATGGGTCAAAGTCTATCCTGTTGCAGGGTTTGTGAATGTGTGACAGCCCTTATATGGTGACAGCGTGTTGGTGAAGGTGAATCTTAGAGTATAAGACAGCAGGTTTTTTTCAACCAGTGGTCCGGGGACCACCAGTGGTCCTTGAGGGGGTTCCAGGTGGTCCCCATGCAGCTAAATGATGGAGAGTTGGTAACCAAATCGACCCCTATAGATCTTTAACTCTTGAGAGCGTAAAATTAAACCAAATGGACCTGTATTTTGGGTTTTTTCATTTTACGCTCTCAAGAGTTAAATTATTGCTAAACAACTGCATTACTTAATTTACAAGAAGTCTACACAATTAGAGAATATAGAAGAATTGTTATTTTGATCAATGACAGCAATTAATATTCTTTAGTTTTGGGGGTTTTAAATGCCATCAAATGGGCCTTGAAATGAAAAAGGGTTGAAAACCACTGCTCTATTAAAAGAGGTGATACTGAATACTGTGAGTGAATGAATATCAGTAGCTGACAGGCAGCTGACAGGAAAATATACTGGGACAGCACGCAAGCGGTTCCCTAGCAACTCAGTTCCATTGACAAGTTTATGTTTGGCTTTATATTAAGTCTGATATGAAATACAAATACGTTCAAAATTTATTTTCACATTTTAAGCAAAGTCTTTCTGGTAGTAGATCAGTAGTGAAACCTTTTACCCCCAACTGATTGATAGAATGATTGAAATATGTATTAACAGTTTGCAGAATTTCAGACTGTTAACTGTGAGTGGACGACCCAAGAGACGTACAAATAGACATTTATATATAGCCAAAGAACAGAACAGGAATTCATCATAAAGGAGGTAAAAAGGGAAAATAAACATTATTATCTCTTTTGATTTTAGTGCAGGCACCACCTAGGTCAGCTTCGAAACATTTGGGGTCTTTCCTCTCTTCACGTGTGCATGTCGCTCCTCTATGACGTCATTTCTTCTTCTTCCAGACAACGTGAAAGATAACCATGCCGAAGTCAAAGAGGGACAAGAAAAGTAAGCAAACACAAACACTAAACATGTCCATTATGAAAAGCGTAACATTTTTAAACTGTTACTTTACGTGACCTTATTCAGACATTAATGTCATTCATATCACGTATTCAAGTTATATATATCTCCTAACACTGACATAGTACTAAAGTAAGCTAGCGTTAGCTTGGCCTGCTATGCAATGTAAAAAAAATCCATGACAAATACATTAGCTTACAAGCCAGCAAATACATGGTGGTAATGTTGGCCATGAAAGGTAATGTTTTTCAATCGTCTCTTCTCCAGTTTCGTTAACGAAAACAGCCAAGAAGGGGCTTGCGACAAAGCAGAGTTTAATTGAAGAAGTAAGTATCTGATCTATGCTGTCTTGTCTGTCTGTCTGCTGGTGCAGTAATTAATGACCCGAAAATATAATACATCGTACTAGTGTACGTCCTACTGAATACGATCTTCCTTCCCTGCTGTTTTTAGCTGCGAAAATGTGTGGATATATACAAGCATCTGTTTATCTTCTCTGTGGCCAACATGAGGAACAACAAGCTCAAAGACATCAGGACAGCATGGAAACATAGCAGGTAAATAAACCCTTATACTGCTATACCTGAGATCAGTGTTGTTTTTGGCAGCAAAATTAGATTTTAGTTTTAGTCATAGTCTTGAATAGTTTTCACTTAGTTTTAGTCACCTGGAATGTTTTAGTGTTAGTCTAGTTTTAGTCGACTAAATGTCATGGTATTTTAGTCGACTAAATCTACGGTTGATTTTGTCGACTAAAATGTTTTTTGGCGGGCCTGATTTTACACTTGCTGAAAATAGCTATGACGCTTTGTTTGCTTGTAGATCGGCTATTTTCAGCATGCAACCAAGTGTAAAATGACTTATACTGGATCTCTTGTCCACTAGTCCCTTCCTAACATTTTAGTCTAGTTTTTATTTATTGACGAAATTGGCGATATATTTCGTTTTAGTCATCATAGCTAGTTTTAGTCGTCATAGCTTTTTAATTTAGTTTTAATTTAGTTTCTGTCAGTGAACAATAACCTCGGCCTCACCAGGCTTTCCACCACCTCGGAGGAAAGCCTGGTCTCTGTTTTAAAAGTCTGTATGATCCTGTCGGGAGCGGATGATATCGTTACGTCATGTTGTAGTATTGTTTTGTAGTGACAGGCAGGAACAACGGGGCGGCAACTTTGTTTTCCCTCAAACCGATTTTTCTCAATAAAAGCTCTCGTAGCCTGTAGCTTTTATTGAGAAAAATGTTCCTGTGTGAGTTCTCTCCTGAAAATGTATTTTCTTTTTAGAGCTGGAGAGACGGGGAGACCTGAACATAGTCTAGTCTACATAACAATGATTACTATCAGAATAATAGCGCTATTTAACAAAATAACACTTACTGAGTCTAACTAGTGTCATAATAATAACGCTAATCTGTTTGACTGAAATGTACTCTTTCATTTTCACAGATTCTTCTTTGGCAAAAACAAAGTCATGATGGTCGCCCTGGGGAAAGGTCAAACGGACGAGTACAAAGATAATGTGCACAAGGTTAGTGCAATGTCGTCAAGTGACTTGGATTGATTGTTGTAATCTGCATTAGAACCTTAGCCGCTCACTTTAAAGGAGAATTCCATGCTATAAGGCTTTCTTACCTTTATTTGTAGTTGTTACGTCCCCACCAAAGAGGTCCAGTTGTTATTTTGTGCAAAAGTGCATTATTGGCTATTTCCCCTGTTTTACAAACACAGGATATGATGTTATTATCCAAAGTGCCTTGGGCTCAAAAATCTTTTTTTTGGTATATATCCTCTCTTCATAATGTAAATGGTATCCCAAGTGGCACACTTTACTACTTATTTCGATGGAAATAAGCGAATTAGCACAAAAACCCAACGCCCATTGGGGGCTTATATTAGGGGAAATAGTCAATAATGCACTTTTGCACAAAATAACACCTGGACCTCTTTGGTGGGGACGTAACGACTACAAATAAAGGTAAGAAAGCCTTCTAGCATGGAATTCTCCTTTAATCCTGGCCTCGTGATGTAAATCGGCTATTGTGCTTAAGTGGGTACTTTTAATGGTGTTTTTTTAGGTCTGCAAATATCTGAAGGGAGAAGTGGGTGTGCTATTCACAAACAAAACCAAGGATGAAGTTCAAGAGTAAGTAAGGGTTCAGTTTCTTTTTCCGAGTCGCAGAAGACACATACATACCAGTATGTTTGAGTGTGAGATGCTTGATGTAAATTATTCTTGCATGTTCTCCAAATTGTGTCCTTTATCCACAGGTATTTTACTCAGTTCAAAGAGATGGATTTTGCACGGGCAGGTAACCAGGCACAGATGGACGTTGTGTTGGATGAAGGACCCTTGGAACAGTTCCCTCACTCCATAGAACCACAGTTGAGGCAGTTGGGACTTCCCACTGCTCTCAAGAAAGGTAGTGTATTCATGTATATTTGGCTAGCATTGACAAATAGCCCAATGCCTATTTTATACTTGATTACGTGCCTAATTGTCCCCCGGTAATGGCAGATCTACAAGATCATTGACGTTTTGTGAGCATGTAGATCTGCTAGCTACACTGTCTGGCACACTACGTATTAATCACCTTTAGCTTGAACCTATCCGACAAGATTTTTTTGTTGCTTTGTCTTGCACAAATCCAACAAGATTAGAGTTTGTTTCTTAACAGTTTCCCTGCAGTGATTAAACAATCATGTTCCAGATCTCCCTGCCTAGTTTACACTAAAGGCTCATACATAGTCTGGACTTTCGGTGGTTAGGTGACCACCGAACTACAACATGACGTCACGAGCCGCGGTGAAGAGCAAACCACCGCCACCGCTCCAGCCCTTCTCTCTGTTTTTACTCACCACCGCTCAACGTTATTTCAGCTCCGGTGGTCAGCTCACCACCGGAGCGGTGGTCACCTCACCACCGAAAATCCAGACTATGAATGAGCCTTAACCCTTTGAAGAGCCACTGTGCCGACTTGATCCTTGCTTGTCATGAAAAACTGCTTTAAAAGGGTGTAATCGCTTGTAATAGTGTAGAAAGATATTCCAAAGTGGCGATCACAACAACAGAGCGGAGAAGGAACGTGCCTGCTGCGCGTCACTCCCGCCATTGGAATGCATTTGGCCTCAATTTCCCAGAACCCTTTGCATGCCAGTGCGAAGGAGGTTTTTGCGATGACGTAATCAAAACGTGTCACCTATCCCACCTCTGTCCGATGGAAACCCCGTATGACTTAAAAACGTATTAAAAGCACGGATTAACTCGTGTTATGGAGGGAAAGTGTTTTAATGGTAATCTGTGATTGCTTTGTTTTAGGGGTGGTAACGCTATTAAAAGAACACCAAGTGTGTAAGGAGGGTGAAACCCTAACCCCTGAACAGTGTCGTATTCTGGTGAGTTCTTGACCTTTCTTTGGCCTGTGAGAAATCTGATTAATACATGCCATCAGTGGGTAATGGGCTTGGTTGTGCTTTGTCAATTACAGAAACTGTTTGGTCATGAAATGGCTGAATTCAGAGTGCAGATCAAGTGCATGTGGAATTCAGAAACGGGTGTGTTTGACAACTTCACTGGCGTGGAAGAACCTGCGGAGGAGGAGGAGGAAGAAGAAGAAGAAGATGCCGAAATAAAAATTTAGGAAGGACTTTCCATACTTTACTTTTAAGTCACCGGTTTGGCCATTTATTCTGGACCTTGAAATTAAAGCTACCGAGAGATATTTGATCCTACACTGGGAACCTAAGTGGTCAGTGGAAACTGATGCCTATGGTATAATATTTCATCACCTGGAAGCATTCACTGACATCTGTCTCTCACTTTGGAATGTATGTCTGAAGTTATATATATATATCTGGTTGTTCAATAAGTAGTGGAGAGAGAGAACGGAGTTTTTTTTCTATACAAATTCATTTCTATTAAGATGTGGACACTTCAAAACCGCCTCAAGATTTCAAACAATGGCTTCCATTATAACATGCAAACTTTAAAGGAATAGAAATAATGCAGTTCCTATTAGCTTGGTTATTCCCCATCAATGAACTGCCCAGTCTTCCTGAGACAGACAAGGTAGACACAAATTGTACCATATGAGCATTATATGACCAAGTTGTCCTGGTGAAGTCGTCCTTTTACAACCAATATTTACAGGATTGTCATAGGTTAGTGTGAACAGATTTGAACCAGATAGATTGTCCTTGTAACAAGATTGAGGGGTGACGTGTTGACCAGTTTATTTAAGATGGACACCTCCAGAAAGTAATTTTTGCATCAAACTTGTATATTTACAATTAAGTAATGTGATATATTGATACATGTAAGTTTCACATGTAAGTTTAAGAATATTCTTAAATACAATCTGTATCAAGTGGGATTTCCTGAAATAAACTTACTGTTCATAACTTATGTCATGTTCTTAAAAAAAAAGAAAAGGAAACTGACACTGCAAATCACTCATTATACAGATCAGAAAATGTAAAGGTATTGCAGGCTATAATTTACAGTATTCAGCGAAAGTAATTTGGACAATCGTGGGCCACCATA
This sequence comes from Electrona antarctica, assembly GCF_951216825.1. Taxonomy (NCBI): domain Eukaryota; kingdom Metazoa; phylum Chordata; class Actinopteri; order Myctophiformes; family Myctophidae; genus Electrona; species Electrona antarctica. Next base: position 43,511,474 of record NC_136790.1, read on the forward strand.
TCCCAAGCTTGCTTGAAGGCCTCTACCACCCGCTCATCCAGAGGACCCTCCTCTGAGGCAGACATGTTCTGCTCAAGTTGCTCCATGGAAGACATGCCGATGACGACTCCGTCTCCTAGATTGCCCTGCGATTTATTGAAGACATTGCAATGGTTACAGAAGGACCAGGATATCAAACCATGTATGCAATCAAGACATAATGTAACTCCCAACAGACCAATTAATCCGCTTGTACTAATTGGGTGTTTTGTTAGAAAAGCTAGCAATAACTAAAGCATAAAGGTCTACCAAATGGCTAAAACTTTAGGGCAATGCCCATCTTTACATTGATCTGTCCACTTAATTTAAAAATCAAATTCATAAATGATTTGAGGTCACAGTAATGCACTGTGGCATTCACACATGCCAGTTACATTGGCACAACACGATAAAACTAACTGCAAATTGTGTATTTACACAGTTCTACCTTAAGATGGGAGTGATGGTACATCCAGCGTATCGCTGCAGAGGTCATGGTGGGTTTCTCTGAACCATAAACGGCCTCCAAGGCGGTTTGAACCAGAGCTATTGCCAGGAAGTGGCTCTGTTTCCAGTATCTGATGAGACATTAGATCATGATATCAAAATAACATGTTATTCACCTTAGGAGTTAGGCCTTTACAATAGCTTGAAGGGAAACCTGAAGCAAAAATGGTGGCCTTGAGCCTTCCAGTGTTGATTTCGTCGACTAAAACGAAGACGAAAGATGTTCGACTACCTTTTTCCAATGACAAACCAAATGGAAGCTAACTGAAAACTAAGCTATGATGACTAAAACTATGTACTTGTAGATCGGCTATTTTCAGCAAGTGTAAAATCAGCCATTACGACGGCATCAAGGCCCGCCAAAATACATTTTAGTCGACTAAACCAACTAGATTTAGTCGACTAAAACTAGACTAACACTAAAACATTCCAGGTGACTAAAACTATTCAAGAGACTGACTAAAACCAAAAACAACACTGGAGCCTTCTAACTAACCTGTCCCTGTACGCTCCAGCCCAGTTGTTGCCAAAGAATCGCCCTGCAGGCTGGGATCCGTCTTTGTCTTCATAATGGTACTTCCCTGTCAGGAGGCCCCCTGGTGGAGGAAGAGGAGGAGGAGGATCAACCACCATAACATCCATTATCTCAGAGGTGAGTTTTTATCCCACGATTTTGCAACCCGTTTTTCACCCAGTGTCAATTATCTAATGTAATCCTGGGCACTTCCTCCGCCAACCTGGGGGGGCAGTGGACAAACCCCATGATTCCTTCGATGCATGAGGAGTCCATGAGCTGCTTCTTTTCACCTGACAGGGGGAGTTTCCCCGGCCAGACGTAGCACGTGGAAGGAACATGTTATTCCGACCGGTTCCTTTCCCCTCCATCAGGCTGGCCAGGGGGAGGCAGTTTAGAGACCAGGATTACTGCATGTTTTTGTGAGGGTACCTACCCTAGGGGACACAGGGAGAACATGCAAACTCCACACAGAAAGAGGTGATTTTATGTAGACATTTTAATCCCAGGTAGGATTATGAATTATTCAATACTCTAGTCAGAAGAACTCTGGAGATATGGGGTTTCATGCCACAGGAAAAGCATTGTATGTACAAACCTCAGTAGGCTATATAGAGGAAGAAGCTTTATTTTGAAGAAGGCTTAGATGCTAAAATGTTAATAAAAACTGTTATAAATAAAATTATATAATCTAAAACACTACTTTTTAATGTAAGATATCAAGATGTAGATATAATTTGTTCCTGACAACTTCCTCCTGTATAAAATAATGCATGCATTTTTAATAAATGGCAGCAAATATTATGCAAGCATCACTTTTTAGCAAACTTAAACTGTAACAGTGAAGAGGTGAGAAATCCACAGTACCTGCTAAAGGGTTGTATGCATAGAATCTTATTCCGTAGTATCTCAGACATGGCAGCAACTCTGTCTCAACCTGTCTTGTAGTGGCATTGTACATTCCCTGCCAGTGAGTGGTTACAGTTTAATTACAATGGGACATTGGGGAGGGTTCAAAGTTTAATCGTGAAATGTTGGCTAAAACTTGTTTTAATGGGTTGACATGAGAAATGTGAGGTGTGCCGAATTACCTGGTAGACAGAAGGAACAATCCAGTTGTTGTGTCTGCAGATAGACACAATTTCAGCTACTTCCCATGATGCATAGTTTGATAAACCCAGCTCCTTGAATTTCCCCTGAAATGAAACACGTTCAAATTCAATCTCACTTTGTCATTGCACCAAGACAACATGATTAACATGCTTTTTTAAGCATCATTGACCTATGCTTATGGCATGGCTCCTAGGAGGCGAGCCAGGTAGAAGAGGGTCTGTGTGGGTGTATCATGCGTGTGCCAATTACGTCTGTGTGTGTGTGGAGTTAAACTCGCAAAGCACTCGGCCTATTGGTGCCTATTGCCCAATTACTTGTAGATGCTGTCAGTAGGCCAAGGAATTGAATGTTGAACTGAATGTTATCGTGAATATTATTCTATTCATTGGTCTAGATTTCCGTCCTACACAAACATTAAATTCCCATTGACAATGAATGAAGAATTTTATGGCATAGTGTCTATTTTCGTCCTACACAAACATTAAAATCCCATTGACAATGAATGAAGAATTGTACGTCAGTGTCTGAGCAAATAGGCATAGTGTCTATATTTTACGTCATGATGATGTACGATGGTGAGAGCACCTCTCACTTCACACGGGTGTGATTTTTTTTTAAATATATTTTGTGATTTTTGAGTGGTGCAAACCAATAACCAATAACCAGCTTTGTCTGAATGTTTGTGTACCTGTGTACGTGTCCGTGCACAGGTGAGCATGGTTACTATGGTCACTGACATTACGTCAGACCACAGCTGATCAGGCTATATAAGACCTTGCACCACTCAGTTCACACGGGTGTGATTTTTTTATTACATGTTCATAATCTCAGATTCAGTTTGGGACATGACGACCATGACATCAAACATCCACATTGCAGACCGCAGCCATGTTGCCAACTTGCCATCAGAGTTTGGAAGCACTCATTTTCAGTAAAGCAATGTCCTGCTGCCTCTTGCATTATGTGCTAATTCAAAAGAGGTGGTACGCATGGGCAGTTGAGTGATATCTAACGAGCACTTCCAAACTTAGAAAAATAATCACCTGCAAGGACACAAAGTAGCTCATAACATGTCTACAGTGGATTTACAGTGTAAACCACTCCTACAACTGGCTTTGTTGTGCAGAAAAAATGAGCATGGTTGCTATGTTCACCCGGGTGTGATTTCCTACAACTGGCTTTGTTAGTGCAGAAAAAATGAGCATGGTTGCTATGTTCACCCTGTTCACCCGGGTGTGATTTCATTACGTCAGACATGATTTCATTACGTCAGACAGGCTATACCTTACGGCTTACACCACTCAGTTCACACGGGTGTGATTTTTATTAAACAAACACTTTGAGGATAGAAAGAGAATAATTCAAGCTTTCTGTACAGCTGCAATTTTGGTGGCCGCGGTCTGCATATGGAGAATAGGGAATATTGTAGCTAGCTACTACTACTACCTATGTGTGTGTACCTCTTTGTGCAGTTCGTGGCAGGCTCTCAGGGTATCCTGGATGGGGTTTTGGTGGTCCGGGGCATGGAGGTAGAACAGGTACACAGAGTCTGTATTTAGCCTGTTCAGGGAGGTCTCCAACTGGGAACGAACACTTTCTGGCGTCAGTGTCTTGCCTTCCCAGGGGTTGGCTTTGGTGGCTATGTTCACTGTCACACAGAAAATAACAATCATTAACTCAAGGCGGTAATACATCATGTATGTATGAATACGAGACATCTCACCCCGGTGAGTTGTCTTCACTTTTTTACATGTCGGGGTGAGTTGTCCGGACAGCTCACCCCGGACAGCTCACCCCGGAAAGTGAAGACAGCTCACCCCGGAAAGTGAAGACATCTCACCCCGGTGAGATGTCTTTACTTTCCGGGGTGAGCTGTCTTCACTTTCTGACATTGCTTGCTCGCAGAAGTAGCATAGCAACTTATGCTACTCTTTTGGTGTCACATTTAGCTTCATACTGGGTGAAAGTCTCATTCAAAAAAAAAAAATTTCGCTCGAAAATGTTAGTTACAATGACATTGAGTTGACGTGTTTTTCTTTTTTGGTAACTGTTGCATAATCGCAATTTCGCACTCGAGTCCCATGCCCCGGCCATCTAGCTCTGTCCCCCCCCCCCGCTGACATGCCCTCAACCACGGCTAAGTTCAGCCTGCTGCGGTCGGAGCCTTGCTCACAGGTTGAGCAGCACTGCAGCGGGCTAAAATGCATATCCGTGATGGACCGTCATTCAAATATCTCATGTACCACAACATTGTTCAAGTGCACTGTGTGTTTATGCTTATTCATTGTAATAATCAATATCGCTATGATGATTTATCGCCGCGCCGCTCCGCATGACAGCATGTAGTCTAGCCCGTCTCAGATGCCCCCTCTCACCGCCGGCCTCATAGCACGCACACACACACACACACACACACACACACACACACTCTCTCTCTCTCTCTCTCTCTCTCTCTCTCTCTCTCACACACACACACACACACACACACACACACACACACACACACACACACACACACACACACTCTCTCTCTCTCTCTCGCTCACACACACACACTCACACTCACACTCACTCTCTCTCTCTCTCTCTCTCTCACACACACACACACACACACACACACACACACACACACACACACTCTCTCTCTTCAAATGCCGTAGTTACCACAACATTGTTTCAAGTGAACTGTGTGTTTATGCTTATGCATTGTGATAATCAATATCGCTATGATGATTTATTGCCCTCGTTGTCCGCTCCGCTCCGCGGGGCTGAAGCGTGTAGTCTCCCGGCAATCAGATCATGCCACACCGGGGCATTTGCACTGGGGCTCAATGGCTCATCGTGTCGTGAGCACAAGTAACCTGACACCGATATGGGGGGGGGGGGGGGGGGGGCTCGCTCGCTCTCTCTCTCTCTCTCACACACACACACACTTCATTTTCACATCGCACAACATGCACAATGATTGTTTAGGCCTACTTTCAATTCATTATCAAAAAGTATTCCTGTTTTTCATTCATTGGTAGAATGTTCCCACACTAGTGAAGTTTGTAAAGCAACTACTACAGATAATATTTCATGTTCTTGCTGTCTACTAGGAAACCACCTTCGTAATTCCTTTATTGATTCTATGTTGGTTATCTCTGCCCTACCAAGCTATGTACATCATATGTTGGTGTGTTGGTTATCTGCAGCCTACCAAGCTGTAGATTCTGATTTTTTTTCCATGCTGTATTGATGTATCATTGTAGGAGAGATGACAGGCAAACGTTGATCAAAATAACAATTCTACACCATACCCATTTAGGACTGAGACCAGATTCTACTAAATGTTTTCTAAATCATTTTCTGAAAAACCTGTTTCTATAAAAGTGGTTTTCAAACTATTTCATGTCAAGGACCCCAAAATATGTATGTAATTGGCCGTGGACCCCAATCTCAAAATGTTGTTTCAGGGACCTCCCAGAAACGTTCGCTGTGAATGAATATTATATTCAAAGATTGGCACTCATTTCACGATTTCTCAAAAATGCCAGATCTACAAGCTCGTAGCGCGTCACTCTGTGCACTCTGTGCACTCTGTGTATGAGCTTGTAGATCTGCTATTTTTAGTTTGTTATTTTTTATGAACTTGTTGATCTATTCTATGTAGATCTGCTATTTTTATGTTGCTCCTATGTAATGGGTCCCTGTACCCAGGGGTGGTCGTTTAGATGGGTCCCAGGAGTCCTACTTCAACGACGTTAGAGTACAGTAGTAATTTTCACTTCAAACTGCAATGATGCAAATAGCCTGCACACACAGCACAACTTTTTTCTTTCTTTTTGTAGATATGACAACTTTTTAGTGCACAACTTTTGACCAAAATGGGACAGCACACTGCACTGCACACAGCACAACTTTTTTCTTTCTTTTTGTAGATATGACAACTTTTTAGTGTTTTTGTAGCAAACTGATGTTTTTTTTTTTTTTATGACAACTTTTTACTATATTTTTTAGTTTAAATTTTTTCTATACTTAACTTTTTTCTATATTTTTTGTACAAACTGCTGTTTGAACTTTGTTTACAATGTTTCTATATTTAAATAAACTACATTACATTTGACCGTACATTTGACTCTTGTGTTATATTCTTGTGAAATATTCAGTAAAGTATAGCTCAAAGGCTACATATTCAGTCAGACTTTTGGTGAGTTGTCCTGACAACTCACCCCTAAACGTGAAGACATCTCACCCCGAAAGTGGCCAAAAGTGAAGACATCTCACCCCGGAAAGTGAAGACATCTCACCCCTAAAAAAGCAGGGGTGAGATGTCTTCACGTTTAGGGGTGAGTTGTCTGGACAACTCACCAAAAGTGAGTTTAGGGGTGAGTTGTCTTGTTACCGTATGTATAACCTGGCGGCTTGACCAACTTGACCATGGACCTCCTTGTACAGTATAGTCCTACAATACAGTAACAGTCATGTCAATTCAGGACAGACAAAAAACATGAACCTATCACCAGAAAACAGTCAACATGGGTCTTATATAGGGCAGTGGTTCCCTAACTTTTTCATGTCAAAGACCCCCAAATTGACACTAATGAGCCCGCGGACCCCCATTTGAAGAGATATGCCAGGGACCCCCATAAGAGAAGTTTTTTACGGCTCTAGCAGTGATTCTCAACTAGTTTAATTTCAAGGACCCCCAGTTTGACATGCATTAGTCTACGGACCCCCATTTAATGGCATTTCTATCTCTGGGACCCCCAATTTATATTGTAAAATCAATGTTATTTTAACTCTGAGTGTGTACAAATCAAACTATCTACTATTTAGCTGGGGACCCCCTGGAACTCCCGCAGGTACCCCTGGGGGTCGCCGGACCCCACTTTGGGAACCACTGTAGGGTATTCACGTGATCACAAAAGGGGAGCAACTTGTGCTGCATTGGCTAAAACATTACACACAGGAATGCTGGACTCGGGTAATGCTAGCTCTGGTCCATAGCTCTAATGCATGGTCCATGGCATAGACATATAATATATCTATGGTCCACCGTCCACTCCATGGAACGTAATTGGACGAATTTGAGCCTATAAGCCCTAAAGTAAACTCGAAAGTTAGTTGATGTCAGGGGGGCGGCTCTGTAGTCTTGTGCACAGCCAATAAGATGCGATTCTGTCTATAATCTGTCTTAATGACTCGCACAAGTTTGACAAGTATAGCCTACTACAACTAAAGTAGCCTACATTTGAATTGAAAGCTTGGCGTGAATGCGTATGCAGTCGTTAGCAATAACTTGTTTTGCATGTATCGTGACCATTGCTGCCATCATGTGTCCAGAGTCCAGACAGAACAACACTGTACCTGTCTTTGGTAGATTCATGCCCCCTATGATGGTCTCTGCCTGTCCGCCCGTGTACATGAAGGCTGAGTCCACCTCATTGTGCCCACGGTCCAGGAACGCTCTGACCATCTCCAGGCTCTGCTCCGCGTTGGCTCGTCCTCCGAACGCCATGGATCCCAGCAGGGAAACGGGCTTTTTCACATGTTGAGAAGACATGTTTCTCAGTGCCAGTACTACCCCAACAACCGCCGGGGAATAATGCGTGAAAACGTGCTTGCTAACGCGTGTTTTACGGAGTGTGTGCAGGCCTACTAGTACTAATCTCTGCGTTGTCCACTGCATAATAAAGTAGTCGCGTGTTCTCTGAGGTAAAAGGGCACGTTGTGCCGATAAGGAGGGAGTGTGGTAAAGTTACTTCACTTTAGACTCCCCTAGACTCAATTGTAAGAACAGCTGCTGGTAGTTTTTAAGCAAAAGAAAGTGTGGTTAATCATTGTGTATGTCGTTTACCCCTGTCAATGTTTGCTAAAATTAAATAGTGTATTTACTTTGAGGCCATGTCTCTTCGTTGCGTCACCCGAAGAGCACATGGCAGCGTTCCCTAAATGGAGCGGCAGTTCTTGTTTTGGCCACAAGGTGTCGGCAAAACATCATCTATTATTTCACACAGGACTCAATACATTCGCGGACCGTGCACTAATGTGCCTCGGTATTAATATCGCGTTTAATATAACTTAATACTAATATAGCACAAGCCATTAATTCATACTTATATATATTAATTGATCATTAGGCATAATTATTATAACAGAAACAGTATCAAACCTAACAATGATACATTTTGAGTGGACAATAACCAACCAATAACAACGATTCACTGTCATGTTTTGGTCGTCGTTTTTTGTTTAATTGCTGCAGGTGTGCGCTGCATGACTTTTGTTTTTTGGAGCGGGAGCGCACGTGTTGCGTAGCCAACTGTAGCAATGGCCCATGGAGACTGACCTTTTCGGCCATTAAAATGCATGCATCCAATGGACCAGGGTGGGTAACCTGTTGGGGGGGGGGGGGGGGGGGGACAGCAGTAACCCAGTCCTGCTGCTGACCCACTGACCCGGACCTGGCCTTGACCAGTGACCACATCATCAGCTGTTTGACCAAGAGAAGGAGAAGAGACAACCCCCTGCAGTCCCCCCCACACTACTATAACTCATTCACAACTAAAGGTAAGACGGACAAGCGAGCACGCCTGTTTACTTTTTTGTAAACAGGTGTGACTGAGAAGAAGAGGCGAGACATATCATTGTTCATGACGTGTACCTATTATTGATTGATTGAATTTGTTAAACAGATTGGAGAACTCAATAATCAATTATAGCTTAATATGTTGTGCTCCATCGCACGAGGTCTCAAATAAACCGACGTACGGTGTACTATAAACCAGTGGTTCCCAAAGTGGGGTCCGGGACCCCCAGGGGTCCTTGAAGGAGTTCCAGGGGGTACCCAGCTAAATGATAGTTTGGAACCAAATGGACCCTCTGAGAGTGTACAAATGGACCCTATTAATTGCATGTCAAACTGGTAGTCCTTGAAATTAAACTGGTTGAAATCATTGCTAGAGTCGTAAAAATCTCCTCTTATGGGGGTCCTTGGCATAGGCCTATCTTTTCAAATGGGGGTCCGCGGGCTAATTAGTGTCCATTTGGGGGTCCTTGACATGAAAAAGTTTGGAAACCACTGGTTTAAACGACGCATAAATTAAGGCTTTTATTATAGGTGGCAGGCAGGCAGGCAGCAGCCGGCCGCATCTCATCCTCCCCCATCCACCCTCCCCTGACTGGGCTAGCCTGCCAGACATCATTACCAAGTCAATGGGAGTCAAACCACTTCAGCTTCCACGAGTCTCTCTCTCTCGCACGCATGTGCGTCCAACCAACAGCATAGTATCAATCTGCACTAAATGCAGTGGAGGTGGTGATCTGTGTCTGGTGGTGTCAGTGTTTCAAATACCGCTGCTGCTGCTACTACTAGGCTACGAGCCGGCTGCAACATGTGTGTCGCGCACTTTATACAGTAGCCGAACTTCTGGGGAGCCGTTTAAAAAGTTTCTTCAAGTTGATTCCTTGGATTTTTCCCCCCCACCTTTATTATTATTATTATTTATGGTGAAAATCCTGCTATGCAGTGAGCATTTATGAATGACTTAGAGCGTTATTCGTGAACATTTTCCATTGTATTGCAAGAGGAGGTCGAAATGATGGATATTATTATTGCTTTTTCGTTTTTTCTACTGTTTCTCGGTGAGGTTTCCGCTGCTGCATCCCGTTATGGTATTGCAAACAATCTCCAACCCTATATGTGAGTATAACATGTCTATGTATCCTCAGATATTTAATGGAACAAAAATAAAAAGCTATAGTTCAGGTAGTATATGACAAAATAGGCTATTCATAACTGCTTCAGGGATATAAAGAACAATATGAACTTTTTTCACATCAGTCGGCAGATTCTCAACACATTTTCATTCATAGATAGCTTCATTTTTAGGAATGTCACTTTATAGCAGAGAGGAGAATAAATTAGCTATTTGTATTTTACCTGGACATGCACAAACTTGTGGTTATGTGGGTCCCAAACTAACAACCACAGCCTAAAGTAAAGACACAGGTTTGAAGACAGGGAGCACTGTGTCAAGGCTGTATTTTACACATTTCTTGGAGAGGCAAGAAAGCCACAGTATGACAGGTCGAAGTAATAATGTGTACCAAACGACTCGCCCCTTTACCAACTCGTCCCGTGAAATGTTTTAATGTAGTTATTTATAGTTCATTTAGTATTTCCCTCCCTCTCTGAAATCTGAAATGATCTTGTATACAGATTTATTTGATTGTATATACTATATAGTCGATCTCTATACTGTGTAAAATTAAGAAAGAATAACATGACACAGAGAGGGTGACTGCTTAATTAACTTAATTTAGGACCTTCTAGCAGTTAATTTATTTTTTGTAAACACATTTCTTCCATGATGATCATCATGCTATTATGCCCGTGGATATACACAGTGAACTTAACAATGATAAATTAATATGATAATACCTTTTATATAATCACCAACATGAATTATGTTTGTTATTCACAGCTAGGTAGAGTAGTGGGCGAGATGGAAAGGCGACCGTACCTGTTACCGTCTGAACACCATGCTCTTTATTGCATCCCACAGTGACCACACTATGACTGTACTGTAATTCCCATGATTATACCCTGCTATACCCTGCAGATTACTGATGATGCTGCATTCCTATCTGTGTGACAAGGACTTGCTTGTTTTAACCTTCTCAAAAGGGAAATGCCAGTCAGTCACATAATATGGGTAAAAACCTGGCAATTATCAACCAAACGCTTCCAACAATATTTGGTGTTGTGTGTTTTTAGGCCAGTGGTTTTCAACCAGTGGTCCGGGGACCACCACCCCAGTGGTCCTTGAGGAGGTTCCAGGTGGTCCCCAGCTAAATGATGGAGAGTTGGTAACCAAATGGACCCTTGTAGATCTTGTATGGGTCCAATTGGTTTCATTTTACACTCTCTTAAGAGCTAAATTATTGTTAAACATCTGCATTATTTAATTTACAAGACGTATTCACAATTAGAGAATGTAGAAGAATTGTAATTTGTTATCAATGTTTGCCTGTTATCTCTCCTAATGGTACCACATCAATACAGCATGGAATTGTGGACAAAATCGTATCCAACGACAATTCCAACAAAAATATTCAAAGTTTTGGGTCTGAGAGGCTAAATGTCATCAAATGGTGGTCCGTGGCTCAAATGCACAATAAATAATAGATTTTTTTAATGAAAAGGGTTGAAAACATGTACAGTATGGCGTTGTTGTGTGTTTTAGGCCATTGTCATTTCATTGTTGTTGTATGTAAGCCATGCTGGTTCAGTTTCTAAAAACAGGTCCACGTGCAGCTCTGTGATGATTTGTTTAGTGCATCAGTGGTGGTTGTGGATGATCCCGTGGTTGGAGAAGGGAATCTCCACATGACTGATGATTTTAGAGTTGTCCCGATACCATTTTTTTACTTAATTGTACTTCATTTTTAGTACTCGTCGATACCGAGTACCGATACGAGTACTTTTTATTTTTGTCGAGTAACCACTTATTTTACCCCCTTTTTCTCATAGATGCAAATGGATCTCTGATCTACACTTGTCAGTTGTCATTTATGCTTGTAGTTCGGCTGTTTTTGGCGATTTGCTGCAGTGTTGGGTCAGACTTGCTCCCGTAAGTCCCGTTGCATTTGTTCAGCCTAGTGTAAATTGGATGTTTTGGTACTCGGGTCAAAGTATCGGGCCGGTTCCGAGTACCGAGTATGTGTACTTGAGGGTGGTATCGGCCCGAGTAACCGATACCAGTCGGACTATCGGAACAACTCTAGATGATTTATACGCGCCTAGTGTACGACTGTGTCGCGTGTCGATCAGCAGATCCACAATCTGACAACGTCTCGCATCATGGGTGAGCTTCAGCGTGGCTATTTTTAGCACGTCCCACACACCAGGGACGTGCATGCATAGACATCAAAGGGGGCTTCAGCCCCTGCCCTTTTACCCATTTGTAAAACAACTGCCCTCTCCAGACCACGAATGCAACTAATTACTATAGTGAAAGAAATGCACTCCTTTCCATGCCATTCTGGAAGGCAGCATTCAGGAGAATTCTTTCCCGAAGTCTCCTGAACTCGAACGCAGTATTTTGCGTTGAACAAATATGTTTAGAAATCCATGTCGTACACCGCATCTCCACTATAGCTAAAGGGTACTGGGTTGTGCCCCGAAAATAGCAGATCTACAAGCTCAACGCGTCGCAGCGTGACGCGGTGTGAGCTTGTAGATCTGCTATTTTCGCAATTTTTTGTCCAAAAGTGCCTTCTTAACGGGATTTCAGCCCCTGCCTCTCTAACACTCTCTGCACGTCCTCTGCGCGACACCGTCGTACAGTGGATTATAAATGATGCGTAACACCTAGAAAGCCGCTCCACACTGTCTGCCCTTGGAGAGCAATCTCCACAAGCCTGCCGGCTGCCATATCCAGTTGCACATTTGAGACAGTTTTGGAGCACTGCGAGCAATTCGGGGAATGGTGCGAACGACATCAATAGCACTCAGACTGCTTGTAAAACCCAGACAGACTATTGTGTGCAGGAGGGGAAAGAATAGCTGTAAGCTTACGTTGCTCTATACCTGGGGTGAAAATGTAACTGTATGCTTCTCTTTCCTGATGTAGAAAGTCGTGTGCACAGTATAGGCGGAGTCAGCGGACATGCCTGAAACCATGTCATTAGAGTATTCCCAGTTAAGGATGCTATAAATCTTTTGACGTGTGCTGTCTTGTAAATCATGCTGTTCGTGATAACCACTTTTCTTTTTCCACAACAGGTTCATGACTTCATTAGTGTTTGAATTTCATGATTTTGTTGCGCCTTCACACACATCTACAAACCTTTGAAGATTTGTTTTATTCCGTGGACACAGTTTTCTTTTCTGATTTGGAATTATTAACAGTAAATAAAATAAAATCTAAAGTAGCCAGCTTCTCCCTTCATGTCTTTTACAGCTAGCACATGTTAATTGAACATTTGCTTTGCGTTTTAACTGCAGGTAGTGTCTTGTGTGTTGCAGTGTTTGTCCTCTGAAGTGTGTAGTAGAGAGCAGGTATAGTGCGTGTGGAATTTCCCCCCCTAAGTCCTTTAAAATCCCCCAAAATAGACAGCATAAGCACCCTGACATTTTTCAGTAAAATGCCCCCACGGGCATTACATTGTAGAGGGCCCGAAAAACAAAAAAAAAGTCTCACGAAAGCCTTGTCCTGTCTGTCTTCACTAAAACATTTCCTGGTACAAGAGTCCTCATAAATTGGTAGAACACTATCTTATCCATCTGTACAACACAGTGGAACAGTTTGACAACTTAAGTATTTCTTCTTCTTTTTTTTTTACACCATTTCCCATCCAGGCCCAACGTGTGCGTGGAGAGGGAGGTGACGCTGGTTGCCCAGAGGCAGCCCTGTGTACAGGCCTTCACACGCATGGTCAAGGTGTGGAAGCAAGGCTGCCTGGGACAGACGTGGTGCATGGGATATGAGAGGAGGTGAGTAATGTACCCAAAACACTACCCTGTCTCTCTCTCTCTCTCTCTCTCTCTCTCTCTCTCTCCCTACAGTATCTATCATTTACCCTTCCCACCTTTTTGAGTGGTGCAAACCACTCCAACAACTGGCTTTGTACCCGTGTCCCGTGTGCCCGTGTTTGTTCGTACCAAAAAAACGAGCATGGTTGCTATGGTTAGTGTGTGACGTCACTGACATAGCTGATCAGACTATATAAGACCTTGCACCACTCAGTTCACACGGGTGTGATTTTTACAGTAATAACTAGATCTGAGTCCTGAACACTGGGCGCTATCATCACCTCCTATACCGTGAGGTTTAACCCATTTTGCGCGGGAACCCCTTTTGGTGTTTTAAGAATTATGTTGTACTTTAGCTGTTGAAAAATAGCAGATCTACAGGTGCCGCACTATGAGTTTGTAGGTCTGCTATTTCTTTTAAATCGTGAAAATGTAGTGCAAATCTTTGAATATATATTCTTTCACAGTGAACGATTTTAACTCCAATCTTTGCTTCGGAGAGGTCCCTGGAACAACATATTTTCAGATGGGGGTCGGCGGCCAATTACATATATTTTTGGGGGTCCTTGACATGAAAATGTTTGAGAATGACATGACATGACATAGCAACATGGGTTTTTCAGAAAACTGTTTTGTAGAATCGCCCTCAGGTCTAAATGTTTTAAAGGGAACACCTTTCACCTTTCCTCCACCTTATCTCTATCATTTAAGCGAGGGCTTAAATGATCACTGTAGGATGCTATAGCATTTCTGTCTGCGCCACTCTGTGTCTCAGAGGTGTGGCTGTGGGATAGCTTGAAAGATTGACCTCCCGATGACATCATCGGAGGGGGATTTCCAAGCTAATATACGAGAATAATAGAAGATAAAGCGTTATTGAGCCCTGGATGGAAATTCAGCTGTCATAGCAGCAGCAGTGAGAATGAAAACACAGGTGAAGGTATACAGGTACAAGAGAGTCTAGAACCAAACCAAGATAAATAAGAATAAACAATCTATCTTTTATCTTTGATAAAAAGATAAATCATGGCCTTAGATTCTAGTCCTATAACTGCACCGCGTCTCTGAATGAGTAGCCTCAGAAACCCAGACGTTTTTATTTCCAACTGAATGAGTGAACATATCAGATTATGATTCTATCAATGAATTAAAAAAATGTATACAGTAATATGAATGAATCTAGTGCAATGGAATCTGCTGTGGAAACTATACCACCTGAATAGTAGTCCGTTCATAATGTGAGGCAGTGCTTCTGTGCCTTTTCCCATTTTGGCCAATAGAACTTCATGATGCATTATAGCAGTGGTCTTCAACTAGTGATCCGGGGACCACCAGTGGTCCTTGAGGGGGTTCCAGGTGGTCCCCAGCTAAAGGATGGAGAATTGGTAACCAAATGGACCCTTATACAGTAGATCTTTAACTCTTGTGAGTGTAAAATGAAACCAAATGCACCCGTAAGGGTCCATTTGGTTTCATTTTACACTCTCAAGAAGTTATAATATTGTTAAACATCTTGCATTACTTAATGTACAAGAAGTCTACACAATTAGAGAATGTAGAAGAAGCGTTATTTTGATCAACGTTTGCCTGTTATCTCCTATATCGTATCACATCAATACAACATGGGAATTGTGGACAAAATCTCATGATAACAAAAATATTGGGGCTAAATTGAGGCTAAATCTCATCAAAAGGTGGTCCACCGTGGCTCAAATGCCAAATAAATAATGGGCCTTGATATGAAAAGGGTTGAAAACCCACTGCATTATCGCACAGCAACAGTCAGCGGCCTCTGGAGGTTGAAACATTGAAACGGTAATAGGACATGGCCAGTTAATTACTACTAATTACTTCTAATTAACTGGCCATGTAATAGGACATGGCCAGTTAATTACTACCTCCTTAGCCCATTTTGGGCGGGAACCCCTTTTGGTGTTTTAAACATTATGTTATAATTTAGCTATTGAAAAATAGCAGATCTACAAGCTTGTAGGTCTGCTATTTTTGAAAAATCGTGAAAATATTTATATATATTTATAATATTTAAAAAAGGTCAGGCCTAAATGGGTTAGTAGAGTCATGTTATGTAAATCAGTTCACAAGTTTTGTGACAAATCCATCCGTAAGTGCTCTAGATATCCTGCTAACAGACAGACAGACGGACGGACGGACGGAAAACATTAGAAGTCATTATTAAAACATTTGAAATCTTGCTCGAACTCCCCTCTAATGTAATCGGCAGGTACAAATGTCAACAGCCTGCTTCTGAAACGCAGAAAGAGTCGACAGAAATGGTACTTTCTGGGCTTTCACTTCTAGTGATTTTTACTAGTTGATTAATTGCCTAGTTTACTAGTCAACTAGTCGTTTAACTACCTATTATGTATTTATTTTTTATTTTTTATGATATTTGTACATTTAAAAAACTGTGTACATTGGTGACTATAATCTAGCATTCTAGCTGATCTTGAGGCCTACAAAAACGGGGGGGAAAAAGAAGGGTACTAGTCAACTAGTACCAACAAGGTCGACTAGTGGATGTACTAGTCGACTAGTTGAATAGTTGACTAGTTGCTTAAAGCCCTACATGGTACCATCCTATAGTTAGCAGCACTAGTGAGGAGTGAGGACGGATATAGTGTAAAGCAGTGATTCTCAACCTGTGGTATACGTGTAAAAAACTGGTGATAGTGTAAAGCAGTGATTCTCAACCTGTGGTATACGTGTAAAAAACTGGTGATAGTGTAAAGCAGTGATTCTCAACCTGTGGTATACGTGTAAAAAACTGGTGATAGTGTAAAGCAGTGATTCTCAACCTGTGGTATACGTGTAAAAAACTGGTGATAGTGTAAAGCAGTGATTCTCAACCTGTGGTACGTGTAAAAAACCTGTGGTACGCAGAGGAGTCGCCCAACAAAGACAAAAGTGGAATGAAATATTTATATTAGTACAGGCAGTTCTTCTGACCAAGCATTCATTGAAATAGGCTCTCCAGCCGTGCTGAAATGAGCATGACATCACACCTGGCCATTAATAGAAGATTTGAGAACAGATTAATCACATTATTAGAAATATCATCAGTTGTACTGATTAGTGATTATAGACAGAGTTTCGTCAGAGCAGCAGCATTATTGGCTTATCAAGGAATATATTACATTTCCCTCCTGTGTTCCTTTAAATTCTGGCAAGAGTATAATGCCCTATTTATGATTTTGTATAGAGATTAGAGAACATTGGGCTCCATTTTTGTCACCGCTAAACTCCTTATCCATAAACTTCTTTGCCTTTCTTTTTTTACTATTTTGAAAAATATTTGTGATTAGTTCAACTAGCCAATCTACATTGACACGTTGTGAGCTTGTAGACTGGCCATTTTAACTATTCAAAAATGTTTTGCAAAATAGTAAAAAAAACAAAAAAGGCAAAGAAGTTTAGGGATAAGGGTTAGCGGTGACGAAAATGGAGCCCATAGTGTTTTAACTTTCTATACTGACAAAGTAATACTTGCGAAGTTAAAAACTTAAAAGTCTAAACACAGAGGGACGCCATGCATCCGTAAACGAATTCCACCCTGGTATATAATATCCGAGACAATGCTGTCTGTCTGGCTGGCTCCCTCACCTCCTCCCTTTTCCTTCACTTAAATTATTCCTGTCTGTCTGTGTCTTTCGCTCTCTTTCTCTTCTGTGTTCTGTGATCAAACGCATTGGGTCCTCTCATACAGGTATAAGTGCAAGGTGTCGCCCTGTTTCACCAGCATTCACCAGCCATTTAACTCACACAGGCGTCTCCAGGGTTCCACATACCTTTAGAAGGAGACTCCCAGTGCCTAATCCCTTTGACTGTCCCTGTGAGTCACTAGTACTACACTACAAAATCCTCCGTTTTGGACCTGTAAAGGCCAATTTTAACACTCAGGGATTTTGAGTGTTTATGTGTGTGTGCCACTCTTGCCCGCTTTCTCCGTATATATTTACCACGGTACAAAGTCAAAGCGTTCTTTGAAGGCACAGCCAAGGCCACAATTACTTGCCGATAAACAAACCAGTTTTTTTTTCCTCCTTCTTTTTCTTCTTCTCCTCCTCGACCACGACGCCTAATGACTATGGAGCAATGAGAGAGGGGGCTCTAAAGTACAGGGATCTACACCACAGTCTGAAGTAGAGCCCTCGTAGTCTCACACTTTGAAATAGTCGCTTAAAAGCCTGGGAAGATGTTTGCTGATTATTATGCTGTTAACGTGACTTAAAAGAGTGGGAGAGGTTGGGGCAGATTATCTGTCAAGATTAGGTTTGTTTTCTTCATAATCCAAGAAACCACTTCTAGAAGCGTTATTAAACGGAAAATAACTTGCTTAAATGATTATGACATATGTGCACGCACGCACACACGCACGCACGCACGCACGCACGCACGCACGCACGCACGCACGCACGCACGCACGCACGCACGCACGCACGCACGCACGCATAGACACACTGTACTCGTATACATGTGTACACTCGCAGGCGTACACATGCACATGCCACATACACACGTGTTGCTATAAATGCTATATTTGGATCCACTGAACAAAGTCATAATTTACACTTCAAATATCACAGGGGTTCTGTGTGGTTTAAGGACATGTGATGTCCAAAACGTAGTTAAACCTCTACTACTACGCACGCACGCATGCTATGCACGCATGCACACACACACGCACGCACACACGCGTCCCTGGAACAACATATTTTCAGATGCGGGTCGGAGGCCAATTACATATAATTCTGGGGGTCCTTGACATGACATAGTTTGAGCACCACTGACATAGAAACATAGGGTTTTTCCAGAAAACTGTCATGATTTAGAAGACATTTTGTAGAATGGAGCTCAGGTCTAAAAAGGGGTTTTAAATGGACATACTTGTTGTGATTGACAGGACGGCGTACTACACTGCATACAGACAAGTCTACAGGCAGGATTACCAGACGGTCTACAAGTGCTGCCCTGGATGGTCTCAACTCAACGGGGAGGCCGGTTGCCTGTATCGTGAGTAATCCTTATATATTTGCCTTCTTTCTCTCACTTCATAGCTAAAAACACATCGCATGGATGCACCTGGGACGTATCCTGAGGTCAACAGGGTTTCGGGTCTACCAACATCATACCCCTCACTCAGGCGACCCAGCCGGGGTTGATCAAATCCCGACTTACATCCCAGTAGCTACTCAGTCCATCAGGGAATGAGCAAGGCCACACAATCCGTCGCTCCGGAACTACTCTGCTGGGACTGGGAGAACCAGATTCTGGCGCGTGGAAGGACTAGGCTCTGTGGGTTGACTCCTGTCCGGGCCCCTCCTACGTCTCACCAGGTCCACTCCTGCTCTCACCAGGCCCAGGACCTGTGCATTGCATCAGACTCCCTTCATGTTAGATAAAGTTGTTTTTCTTTGGAAAACCAATACATTACACAGATAATTTATTTGGCGTAAAGGCAGTCGATCTGCGTCTGGGATTTTGTTGTGCGACTCAAAGGGGGGTGGGGGTGGGGGTGTGGTTGGTTGGATATTCGATATTCGGCTCGGCAGGAGGAAGGTCGCTTCAAACATCGCCTCACGCTGGGCACAGGACCCTGAGTGGAGTCTCTTTTAGGGAAAGGTCAAAAGGTCAAGAGGTTGATGGTCCTACCGGGCTCCTCAGCAGCTGTTATCAGTCAAAGCCTTGTCCGCAGTACTTCATCTGTCGTCACTGAACATTCAGAAGTGGGTTGCTGCACCGTGCTGCTGCTATGTGGGGAAAAGTCTTAACGTGTTGAATGTCGAGAAATATCCTGCAACTGTCGAATTTAGCATTGCGATTTCTGTGCAAAACGCTGATGATCTGAAGATTCATGTTTGAGTGCTGAGTGACTTGGCTAGAGATAATCCCCCGTTTACGGCTTGGCTCAGGTGCATTTTGGCTGTGCATGCGGAGCTCCTGTAGGGCTTTGATACAGATGGGCTCCTGTAGGGCTTTGATACAGATGGGCCTGTGCATGCGGAGCTCCTGTAGGGCTTTGATACAGATGGGCTCCTGTAGGGCTTTGATACAGATGGGCCTGTGCATGCGGAGCTCCTGTAGGGACAACTTGTCAAGGGTCAACTTGTCATAGCACCCGTTTTAACTATCTGTCTGTGTCCCACATGGAGATCTCTGTATCTGCCAGTCTGCCTGTGTGTGAAGAGTGCAAACTGACTGTGAAAAGTGGAGTGGTGAAGTAATCAATTTGCAGGTGTGGGGTTGCCATAGCAATCAATTGGCTGAGGCAGCGTGTGGGGGCGAACGCGTGTGTCAAATGGTTCTCGAGTTATGTGCATTACAACCGTACGCACACGCAGACAGAGACGTGGCGTTATTATAGTAGGACTAGACCTGTATGTGCCCGTTGCAGTCGGCCACCGGCCTACTTGGGAAGGATGCAACTTGGGAACCTAATGATATACGTTGTCATAGCACCCGTTTTAACTGTCAGCCGGTGTCCCACATGGAGATCTGTGTATGTGCCTGTGTTCCTGTGTGTGTGTGAAGACACTGAAAAGTGTACTTGGCAATCAATTCGGCCCACTGGCAGAGCCTGATTGGTTGAGCCTCAATTGGCTGAGGCAGAGGCTGGAAATTGCACAGGTGAAAGGAGTTGGCCTCATTAGGCCCACTGGCAGAGCCTGACCAGAGCCTTTTGTGGTGGTTCTGGAGAACCGTGGGTCCGACCGACTTGTTACCTGGCACTGCACTCCCTGTGGGGGTGTGGAACGCATGTGTCGAATGTGCAGTCGGTGGGTCGGTTCTCGAGTTACGTGCATTACAACCGTACACGCACACACACACACGTAGACACACAGAGACGTGGTGCATTTATAGTAGGATATGCTACTATAAATGCGCCACGTCTCTGTGTGTCTGCGTGTGTGTACGGTTGTAATGCACATAACTCGAGAACCGTTTGACCCACCAACTTCACATTCAACACACGCGTTCCACACCCCCGCAGGGTTCTCCAGAACCACCAAAAGGCTCTGCTCAGGCTCTGCAAGTGGGCCTAATCAGCCTAAGTCCCCTCACCTGTGCAATTCCCAGCCTCTGCCTCAGCCAATTGATTGCAATGCATGGCAACCCCACACCTGCAAATTGATGACTTAACCACTACACTTTTCACAGTCAGTTTGCACTCTTCAGGCACAGGTGGACAGACAGATACAGAGATCTCCATATACAGTATGGGCACAAAAGGGACACAGCCGGATAGTTAAAACGGGTGCTATGACAAGTTAACAACGGGTATTATTATGTTCCCAAGTTGCATCGTTCTCAAGTAGGCCGGTGGCCGACGGGCACGTACAGGTCTAGTAAAGTAGACACAGTGATACAAATCTTATCAAATGGGGGTGCATCCATGGCCTAATGAATTTCATGTTAGGGTCTTTCAAAATGAAAAAGGTTGAGAATCCTTGCTGTTGTCAAACCACTCACTGAAATGTATGTGGTTATACCAGTTTCACACGACGGAAAATAAATGACTGACGTGTGAACATGAACCCGTAAGGATCCGTTCAATCATCTAGCTGAGGAGGTCCCTGGACCCCATGTTGAGAAGCAGAGGATCGCACGCACGCACGCACGCACGCACGCACGCACGCACGCACGCACGCACGCACGCACGCAGGCACGCACGCATACACACACACATACAGCGAAGAACGTGAATCTATCCCACACAGCAGCTCTGATCCACGAGTGTGTGTGCGTGCGTTGTGGTGGTGTGTGTGTGTGTGTGTGCGTGCGTTGTGGTGGTGTGTGTGTGTGTGTGTGTGTGTGTGTGTGTGTGTGTGTGTGTGTGTGTGTGTGTGTGTGTGTGTGTGTGTGTGTGTGTGTGTGCGTGCGTTGTGTGTGTGTGTGTGTGTGTGTGTGTGTGTGTGTGTGTGTGTGTGTGTGTGTGTGTGTGTGTGTGTGTGTGTGTGTGTGTGTGTGTGTGTGTGTGTGTGTGTGTGTGTGTGTGTGTGTGTGCGTGCGTTGTGGTGGTGCTGATGATGGAGAGGTTGTGGTAACAGGAGATCCTGTCTGTGGGTCATACCGGGGGCTGCCAGCACAGCTCATCTCGCTCTCTGGATAGTCTTATAGCTTATAGCTTCTATTTTAGTTTTAGTCATAGTCTTTGGAATGAAACTTCATTTAGTTTTAGTCACATTTTAGTCACATGGAATGTGTTAGTGTTAGTCTAGTTTTAGTCGACTAAATCTACAGTTGATTTAGTCGACTAAAATGTATTTTGTCGCGCGTTGATGCCGTCATAATGGCTGTTTTTACACTTGCTGAAATTAGCCGATCCACAAGCTCACAACGCGCCACGCTGCGACGCGTTGTGAACTTGTAGAACTGCTATTTTCAGCATGAAGCCAAGTATAAAATGACTTGTCTTTTATCTATACTGGATCTCTTGTCCACTAGTCCCTTCCTAACATTTTATTCTAGTTTTTATTTGTTTTTATTTGTTGACGAAATTGTCTTACTTTTAGTCATCATGGCTTAATTGTTTTCATTTAGTTTCCATTTAGTTTCCACCAGTGAAAACTAAAATGGTATTAGTCGACGAAAACAACACTGCTTAGCTTCACCCCATTGAGAGCAGGCAGTCTTTGATGGGATTTTACAGCCGGTGATCCACGGCGCATTGCCTGCATACCTAGACAGCACCCTTGGCAAAGCCCTCCTGTAAACAGCTTGGGACACACTGCCGTCCTCAAGGGAAAGCCGCTGCTTCCTCCTCCAGACTTGGACCACCCGTGTGCGATTGTGCCCAGCTTTGCTACCCCTTCCTTAATTCCCTCCCTCCTGAGCCCCCTGGTACAGGTAGCTATACTCTCTGCGGGGCTAATGGCGAGTCACTGGGGCTAGGGGGGGGGGGGGGGGGGGGGGGGGGG
Organism: Electrona antarctica; assembly: GCF_951216825.1. Taxonomy (NCBI): domain Eukaryota; kingdom Metazoa; phylum Chordata; class Actinopteri; order Myctophiformes; family Myctophidae; genus Electrona; species Electrona antarctica. The sequence goes on from NC_136790.1 coordinate 43,534,083, forward strand.
GGGTGGAGGGGGGGGGTGGAGTGGGAGATGATCCCCCTGGATGTGCCTTTCATCAGCGTCTCATTATGGGGTTCATGCCGTCCTCAAAGCGATCTTTGTCTTCCCTGGAGAGAAGGTTACAGTATTAAATTATGCAGGGGAGCATTAGGCTGTCTGCTGTGTGTGCCGTGATGCCGGGGCCTGGTTTGTTTTAAAACGCACACAAAGAAACGTCTTAACAGGCATTCCACAGCGCTGGCCAGTGCCCCCCGCCCCCCACCCCCCCACACACACACTCGCTATAACCGTGACTTATACTTTGTTGTACGACAGTGTCATACAATCGAAAACGGCAAGCTCGCGACGTGTCACATCGGCGATGCGGTTTTTGAGATTTTTATAGATTGTCAGCCGTGCAACACTCGCGTACGGCAGCGCCCAAATCAGGGGGCATCGGCCGGCCAGTCGGTCGCACAGGGCTTTTGTTTCTCCGTTCGCGTGACAATGTCAAGCTCTAGGGGCTTTTATCTTTAGGTAACTGAAGACGTAGCAGCACTTTGTAGATGGGACAAACTAATCACCCTTCTCTCTGAACCATTGAACCGGGATAAAAGGATCCTCCTCCCTCTCCCTCTGTCTGAGCACTTATCTATTATATGTGCTATCTGCACTGTTACCCCTTCAGCGGCACAACTAAGTATATGAGACTGTGTTTTCAAACGGTGCACATTGTTGCATGCAAAGGGAACATATCTGCTTTGAGGGAGGTACTACTGCAATCTAAAGTGTTGGAGCTTTAGCAAATCCCTGGAAAATCTTAAAGAGTGCTTTGAGTTAAGAGTGATTTAGTGCCTAGCACCTGTGGGATCTCTCTCTCTCTCTCTCTCTCTCTCTCTCACTCTGTGCTGCTCTCTCTCTCTCTCTCTCCCTCTCTCTCTCCCCCCCCCCCCCCCCCCCCTCTCTCTCTCTCTCTCTCTCTCATCATCTTTGTGGTAATCTAGTAAATCAGTGGTTCCCAACCTGTGGGTCGGGAGTCGGGACCACCAAGGTGGTCCCCATGTGATTTTGAGGGGGGTCCCCACTCCCCAGATAGTGAAGTGACAATTTAAGGACCTTTTTAATATCTCAAAAAAGGACAAAGAAATAACTAGAAATGCACTCTGTCGAGATGCCAACTTGCGCCTTGCACACAAGTAGGCCATGTATGGCCTAAGTTTGTGCACAAGCAGAGCATGCCATGAGGTGCGCTCACCACTGCTGGTACGACTGCTGCTCTGAGTCCTAAAGCTCTCTGCTGCTGTCTGGGTCCGACTGCTGCTCGGAGTCCCTATATAAGAAGGGAAAATTAGCGAAATGTGTGGCAAATCTGAAAAACAAATGCTTACCACTAGCTTTCTTCACAGATGTGTTCATAAAGGTGTCTACAATCACATACAAATTTGTTCCAACCCAACTCCCTTGGGAAACTTTGTGACAGCTGCTGAAAGTTGGAGTACCATTATCAACCAATATAAGGCAAAAAATAAATCAAAATTTCATTATACTTTAAGTAGCATGTGACGTGTCAAACTAGGGGGTTTTCATGATTCTGAATCCATTGCAAGCATTAGTTTTGCACAACAAACACTGCTTTGCCTAAAAATGCCTAATAGCCGTGATCATAAATGTGATGAGGTCAGCACATTTGAATTTAGCCCAAGGAGTATTTCTGTGCAAAACTAATGCTTGGGATGGATTCAGAATCATGAAAACCCCCCAGTTTGACACGTAGCATGCTACTTAAAGCATAATGATGGGGGGGGGCAACGCAACACTCTTCCATGGGCTATAGACCGTAAGGCTATATGAAGCAATATAGCACTAACGTGCAACGGATACGGGATCTCTTAAAGGCAATGGCACGTGGACTGGTGATTGGTTAAATTTGGTTTAATTATTGTAACGCCCAAACCACACCTATGCATAATATAACGGGTAACGGAGGTGTTTTAGGGATTTAGACAGGTAACCAAAATACCAACTTTAGTGGGGGAACACCCCTTCCCCACTGCTAAATCCCCAAAAGTGTATTTAGAAAGATGAGACGAAATTGGAGCCCCTAGAGCTCTCTGCTATTCTAAATCCTTTAGACCCCTTAATGACCTTATACCACTACATACATACATACCGATACATACATACATACATACATACATACATACATACATACATACATACTGTAAATACAATGTATGTACAAAAGTGTGTAAACACAAACATTGAAGACAAAAGTGAGGACGCAATGTATGATGGCATATGATGATAAGAGCACCCCTCACTTCACACTGGTGTGATTTTTTTATTATTATTATTTTTGAGTGGTGCAAACCACTCCAACAACTGGCTTTGTTAGTACCCATGTGTGTGTGTTTGTGTACCTGTCCCTCAAAAGAATGAGCATGGTTACTATGGTCACTGACATTACGTCAGACCACAGCTGATCAGGCTATATAAGACCTTGCACCACTCAGTTCACACGGGTGTGATTTTTATTTAATAAATGTATGATTACCGGTTGTCATGTTTTAAAACTCTCCTTCGGTGATCGTAATCTGTGGGAAGTATGTATCTCTTTTTAGCGCGACACGTTGTGAGCTTGTAGATCTGCTATTTTCAGCATGCAACCAAGTGTAAAATGACTGGATCTCTACTGGATCTCTTGTCCACTAGTCGCTTCCTGACATTTTAGTCTAGTTTATATCTGTTGACGAAATTGTCAATACATTTAGTCTTACTTTTACTCATCATGGCTTGTTTTCATTTAGTTTCCATTTAGTTTTCACCAGTGAAAAAGGGTAGTCGACGAACATTTTTCGTCTTAGTATAACAACACTGCTGTGTATTAAATAACATTCTATTTCATTTTCCAGTATGTCAGATCCCGTTCAGATCCCGTGTGTTTTACATCTAGTGGTTGTGCGCTCTCTCTCTGTTACCTCTATTTTCTATTTTCTGTCTTCTCAACCCTCCCCCCCCCAACTCCCCATGCATTGTGGATTATCTGTCTCTGGCCACAATTGTTGTTGTCTCCAACATTTCATTTCTTTGCTTGATAAAAGTAGTCATGTTTGAGTAGAGAATGCCAGAAATATTGCAAATATCCGGTTATTGTCACAACATGTTCCATTCTATTATATCGTTGGTTGTCCTTTTCTCCCCGTTTGTCCTCATCCTGAATGTGAAAATGAAGCATATCTTCATCACATGAAAGGACGTTTGGGGGCCCCTGTGCCTTTGGAATCTTCACAATATGACTAAAGATGAACAAAGAATGTGGAGGAGGCTCAGACTAAAAGAATTTCTTTTGACAATTCTACGTAGGAATCCCAACGTTCTCCGCAAGATACAGGTCTGTTCAAACGCTCGAGAAACCAATTTAACAAAGGGGCCTTTTTCTGTGTGGAGTTTGCATGTTCTCGACCGTTTCGGACGCTGGGCGGCTGGCCGGAACCAGGCTGGCACCCTGGCCGCGTTCCTGTGGGTCTGGAACTTCAGGGGACCCCCACACAGAGTTGCACCACTCACTTGACACAGGTGTGATTTAAAAAAATAAATAAATCTCGAAGTCAGTGAGCAGACAAACGAGGAAGTCCATGTAAAACGCAACTTAAAAAGCCCTGAAGTCCCTTTGAGGTGAACCATTGAAACATGGCTACTTAAACTGTTTTTTGAAAGGAGTCCAATTGGCTTGGTGACAATCTGATTCCGCCGAGAGCGTAGGTGCTCTTGACTTTAGTGATGGCACTCAGAGGGACTTCCTCTACTACTTAAGCATTCTGTGGAGCGCTCGCTCAACAAGCACAGCCTGACCCTGGGCAAAGTGGACGGGAGAATAGGTGAGGACAGTCACGAGTGGAAGCAGGCAGTTAACGTTGATTGACGGCAACAATGAGCTTCGAGGCGGCGGGGCTGAGGAACCCGGGACAATGGCTTCTCCAGTTTTTTTTGCGCCCTCGTTAAAAACACTGAATGGGGGGAACTGTGTGGCCCCCTTTTGTGGGGGACCAGGCTGGAGAAGGTCGTCCTGGTGTGGAGAAGAGGAGGAAACTGCTCGTCTCTGTCCATGGGTGGTCTCTCTCTCTCTGTGTGTGTGTGTGTGTGTGTGTGTGTGTGTGTGTGTGTGTGTGTGTGTGTGTGTGTGTGTGTGTGTGTGTGTGTGTGTGTGTGTGTGTGTGTGTGTGTGTGTGTGCTCTCGCACGCGCGTGTGAGAGTGTGTGTGTGCAGCGCCGTGCGTGCATGGAGAACCATCAGAACTATGTCAGTGGTCATGGGGACTGCACAGTGCATTGTTGAGCATAGACACACACACACACACACACACGCGCACACAGACACACACACACAAACACGGACACACTCCCCGTCCCAACATGACATATGACACCATTACATCAACAACATGTAACTGGTGTTTGTTTTGTTCTCTTTTATTCCTAATATAAAATCCCCCAAAATATTGATTACATTTTGCCGTTGAACGTAGAGTTGTCCCGATTTTTTTCAGACAAGTACTTAATCTTTAGTACTCGCCGATACCGAGTACCGATACGAGTACTTTATTTTTGTTGAGTAACCACTTATTTTACCCCATTTTTCTCATAATGCAGATGGATCTCCGATCTACACTTGTCAGTTGTCATTTATGCTTGTAGATCGGCTGTTTAAGTGGTGCAACCACTTCCTTAAGTGACTATGTGTGTGGGTGGCTGGCTGGCTGGCTGGCTGGCTGGGTGGCTGGGTCTGTCTGAGCACGAAAACAGCATGGTTGTTTTTCACCACCTGTGCGCAACCTAATACACACACAAACACACGCACATATTAACTGTATATATGGTGATTTTGGGTGTGCCAGTACAGTACAGTACAGTACAGTACAGTACAGTACAGTACAGTACAGTACAGTACAGTACAGTACAGTACAGTACAGTACAGTAGAGGGACCCCCACACGGTAACTCTGTCATTTCTCAACCGTTTCGGACACGGGGCGGCTCGCCGGAATCAGGCTGGCACCCTGGATGCGTTCCTGTGGGTCTGGAACTCCCCCCCCCCGGGGACCCCCACACGGAGTTGCACCACTTACTTCACACGGGTGTGATTTTTGGTGATTTGCTGCAGTCAGAGTTTTCTCCCGTTGCATTCGTTCATCCTAGTGTCAATTGGATGTTTTGGTACTCGGGTCAGAGTACCGAGTACGAGTACTTGAGGGTGGTATCGGCCCAAGTACCCGATACCAGTATCGGTATCGGAACAACTCTAGTTGAACACCATAGCGGCCATACAAGGAACAACATCATTGATGTTGACAGGGAGGGTAATATGGTATAAGTCTCGGTCTGCTGACTTCCTCGTTAGTCAGAGAGAGACATACGTGTAATTATCTTGTCTGATGATCGGCGTCTCGGGGACGTTTTGAAGTGAGGAGGAGGTCAGGGCAGGTTATCTTGGTTATCAGGTTGGTTATAGCCGATCTACAAGCTCACAATGCTTCCGCGACGCAAGCTTGTAGATCGGCTATTTTCAAATGGACGAAATGTATGTACGGTACGGTTGAAGTGGTTAAAGGACCACTTCACCACTTTTCAACCTATCTTCATATAATAGGTCCTCACTAATAATCATGATAAAATGGCACAATCTTTTTCTACTCAGTCTGTGTATCATAGGAGGGCTGTGGGCAGTTTAGAAACCGTCTTCCAGTGACATCATCATTAGGCAGATTTTTTTTTAAACAAGATTTTATTTACAAAAATGTTTAGATTATTATATTATTATCGTGAGAACGATGGCTTCCAATGTCTTATTTATCCTACTACCATACTCCCTCTTTTTCTTTTCAACTACCGCAAAGGGTAAGAATGTAAGTACGTAAGCCCTTCACACGACACTCCATTTTGGAGTGCACATGGAAACATGTAACATGTCCCTCCGGGAGATTTATTTCAGGCTAAAATGAATCTCTAAGTGTATACTACCCTAGGCCCATGGACAAAATTAATTAAATGATTCATGGCACAGCAGAATGCTCAGCAAATATTCTAATTGCTAGCTGTAACCCATTTAGGACTGACACCAGATTCTACAAATGTCTTCTAAATGATGACAGTTTGCTGAAAAACCTATGTTTCTATATCAGTGGTTTTATATATATATTTGGCCACCGACCCCTATCTGAAAATATTGTGTTTCAAGGGACCCTCCAGAAGCAAACTTTTCAGTTAAAAACCTTCGCGCTGAAAGAATATATATTCCAAATTTGTGGGGTGCATACTTAGTTTAGACTAGTCATTGGTTAGACATAAGGTTGGTGAGGGGTGTGTTAAAACGACCGGATTAAGGTTGGTGAGGGGTGCGTTAACACGACCGGATTAAGGTTGGTGAGGGGTGCGTTAAAACGACCGGATTAAGGTTGGTGAGGGGTGCGTTAACACGACCGGATTAAGGTTGGTGAGGGGTGCGTTAACACGACCGGATTAAGGTTGGTGAGGGGTGTGTTAAAACGACCGAATTAAGGTTGGTGAGGGGTGCGTTAACACGACCGGATTAAGGTTGGTGAGGGGTGCGTTAACACGACCGGATTAAGGTTGGTGAGGGGTGCGTTAAGACGACCGGATTAAGGTTGGTGAGGGGTGCGTTAACAAGACCGGATTAAGGTTGGTGAGGGGTGCGTTAAGACGACCGGATTAAGGTTGGTTAGGGGTGTGTTAAAACGACCGGATTAAGGTTGGTGAGGGGTGCGTTAATACGACCGAATTAAGGTTGGTGAGGGGTGCGTTAAAACGACCGGATTAAGGTTGGTGAGGGGTGCGTTAAGACGACCGGATTAAGGTTGGTGAGGGGTGCGTTAACACGACCGGATTAAGGTTGGTTAGGGGTGTGTTAAAACGACCGGATTAAGGTTGGTGAGGGGTGCGTTAATACGACCGGATTAAGGTTGGTGAGGGGTGCGTTAACACGACCGGATTAAGGTTGGTGAGGGGTGCGTTAAAACGACCTGATTAAGGTTGGTGAGGGGTGCGTTAAAATGACCGGATTAAGGTTGGTGAGGGGTGTGTTAACACGACCGGATTAAGGTTGGTGAGGGGTGCGTTAAAACGACCGGATTAAGGTTGGTGAGGGGTGTGTTTTAACGTTGGGAGAGGGCAGGGGCGGTTTTTAGCGCTACGCAAACTACGCAGCTGCATAGACCCCCGACGGCTAGAGGCCCCGAGAGTTCTCCCTGAAAAATGTCTAATATCGTTCAGTCGCAGCGGTCGGTTTGTTTGGCCCCCCCCCCAGGCCCCAGGGGGGGCTGCGACGGCCGCGCGTCGCTTCCTCCTCCCAAACGGAGTCACTTCTTCATCCTCCCGGACAAGTGACGCCCGTCCGTCCCGTCGTGGGGCCCCCTGTTGTCCCCCTCTGGGGCTCTGAACCTGCTGCCTGGCCGCATCATCAGCGGTGCGCATCGCATGTAGTATGAATCCACCCGTGCCGTGCACTGCAGAATTAGAGCAGATCTACAAGCTCACAACGTGTCGCGCTGCGACGCGTTGTGAGTTTGTAGATCGGCCGCGCCGCCGCGCAACGCAGTCGAATTATACACACAATGGAACACACAAGCTGAACACATGTACGCTAGTTGAGTGCACAACCGCTCACCTCACAAACAAAACGACTCGTCACTCGAGTGAAGTGAAAAAGGTAGGCTGTGTCATGTCATGTATATGACTGTGGACAAAAAAAAGGTTTAATTTCAAATAATTTGTCACGCTGCACGCATGGACCGACGACCAAACGAGAGGGACCTCTCTCTCTCTCTCTCTCTCTCTCTCGCTGTCTCTCTGTCAGTCCAGTCAATGTCATGATTTCACAATTTTCTAATTGAATTTTGAAGTCTGCAGGCAATCAAGCAAATGTGATACTTAATAATTATAACAAATAACAGCAACACAAGCTGCTGTTCATTTTACTTTGAAAACCAGTAATTTGAGCTGCACTGCAGGGCAGACTGGTTTATTTAACAGGGACAATACAAAAATAAAGTAGTAAAAACATGAAATTGGGTACAGTAGTTGTCTTCTCTATATCACAGTCTATGGACTTTGCTTGTTAGAGCACTTTAGGGAACAGCAACGTCTATGGACTGTTTGCTTAGTGCACTAAAAGCAGTGAGGCAGCCACAGTGGGCACATGTTTTAAGTTAAAGCAATTTATTCCCGAATCCCCATATTGTTCCTGATGAACAAAGTAAACATTTTCTCATACTTTATCTAAAGCTTCTGTGTTGCTTTAAATAATTATATTATCAGTATTACATGAATGTGAATCAGTGAATGTATTTGTTTTGCACTGGCATAGTAATGGCATCTTCTTAATTAGCCTATTTGTTTTCTATGATCTCATCAGGGAATAATATATCTTGCTCAATAATATAGCTTTGTACTGATTGATAAAATCAATCTGAGATGCTTATTTACTCAATGTTCATATCTTGCTCAATACTGAGTGTAGATTTGTACTGATTGACTTAAGTATAGTTAGTATAACCTTGTATCCCCAGATTCCCCACCCCCCGCAAAATGTGTAGCATCCCTAAAGTGCCCTTTTCTAATTTCGGCCCCTGCCCCTCCAAGTCCCTGTGCACGTCCCTGAGCTAATGGCACAGTTTTTTCAGTACATGCATTGTACAGTTGGGGCGTGGGGGAGCTCACACTGTACTTTGTCTGCTATATAGTCTGCTATGCCGTTTTGCCTGGTAGTCTGCTATGCCGTTTTGCCTGGTAGTCTGCTATGCCGTTTTGCCTGGTAGTCTGCTATGCCGTTTTGCCTGGTAGTCTGCTATGCCGTTTTGCCTGGTAGTCTGCTATGTCGTTTTGCCTGGTAGTCTGCTATGCCGTTTTGCCTGGTAGTCTGCTATGCCGTTTTGCCTGGTAGTCTGCTATGCCGTTTTGCCTGGTAGTCTGCTATGCCGTTTTGCCTAGTAGTCTGCTATGCCGTTTTGCGCGCACGCGCAAAGCACACACGGCCAATCCTTCGTGCGCGCGCGACGCAAGGGCCCCCTGACAATCCTTTGCTTAGAGCCCCCTGAATGGTAAATCCGGCCCTGGGAGAGGGTTAAGGTTAGGTTTAGGTGTGCTGCCCCGTGGCAGGTTAGGGTGAGGGTTTGAGATATAGGTTGTAGGACTAATGACTGGTCTAACTAAGTTCTACACCCGTATGAAACAGAGTTCACGTGTCATCGGCCCAATAACATGAACGTGCGCAATGATAGTCGGCTCGAGCTGCAATACCACATTTGGCCACTATGTCCATTTCGCCTCAGGGTTTCCTCTCGGTGACGTCTCTATTATATTTATACTAAGATTTGCCTGTGGACTGAGTCCACGAATCCCATATATATGAAATAACAATTTGCCAGCAGGTGTCACCGTTGAGGGATTTTTGCCGGTTTTCATTGCAGCTTAAAAGGCTTCAGAGCACACAGAGAAACCCCCCCAGACCACAGAAAATCCACTGAATGTTCAAAGTTCAGGTTGTGTGGGTGTATTTGAGGTCATAAAACAAAAACAATATATAGAATTAAATGAAAATTAAATTAAATGAGTTATTGGAGAGCTGTCGAGGGCCATCTGACGTAGCTTCGCCCCTGGCGTGTCGAGGGCCATCTGACGTAGCTTTGTCCCTGGCGTGTCGAGGGCCATCTGACGTAGCTTTGCCCCTGGCATGTCGAGGGCCATCTGACGTAGCTTTGCCCCTGGCGTGTCGAGGGCCATCTGACGTAGCTTTGCCCCTGGCGTGTCGAGGGCCATCTGACGTAGCTTTGTCCCTGGCGTGTCGAGGGCCATCTGACGTAGCTTTGTCCCTGGCGTGTCGAGGGCCATCTGACGTAGCTTTGCCCCTGGCGTGTCGAGGGCCATCTGACGTAGCTTTGCCCCTGGCGTGTCGAGGGCCATCTGACGTAGCTTTGCCCCTGGCGTGTCGAGGGCCATCTGACGTAGCTTGGCCCCTGGCGTGTCGAGGGCCATCTGACGTAGCTTTGCCCCTGGCGTGTCGAGGGCCATCTGACGTAGCTTTGCCCCTGAGAGCTGTCGAGGGCCATCTGGCGTAGCTTTGCCCCTGAGAGCTGTCGAGGGCCATCTGACGTAGCTTTGCTCCTGGTGTGTCGAGGGCCATCTGACGTAGCTTTGCCCCTGGCGTGTCGAGGGCCATCTGACGTAGCTTTGCCCCTGGCGTGTCGAGGGCCATCTGACGTAGCTTTGCTCCTGGTGTGTCGAGGGCCATCTGACGTAGCTTTGCCCCTGGCGTGTCGAGGGCCATCTGACGTAGCTTTGCTCCTGGTGTGTCGAGGGCCATCTGACGTAGCTTTGCCCCTGGCGTGTCGAAGGCCATCTGACGTAGCTTTGCCCCTGGCGTGTCGAGGGCCATCTGACGTAGCTTTGCTCCTGGTGTGTCGAGGGCCATCTGACATAGCTTTGCCCCTGGCGTGTCGAGGGCCATCTGACGTAGCTTTGCTCCTGGTGTGTCGAGGGCCATCTGACGTAGCTTTGCCCCTGGCGTGTCGAAGGCCATCTGACGTAGCTTTGCCCCTGGCGTGTCGAGGGCCATCTGACGTAGCTTTGCCCCTGGCGTGTCGAGGGCCATCTGACGTAGCTTTGCTCCTGGTGTGTCGAGGGCCATCTGACGTAGCTTTGCCCCTGGCGTGTCGAGGGCCATCTGACGTAGCTTTGCTCCTGGTGTGTCGAGGGCCATCTGACGTAGCTTTGCCCCTGGCGTGTCGAGGGCCATCTGACGTAGCTTTGCCCCTGGCGTGTCGAGGGCCATCTGACGTAGCTTTGCCCCTGGCGTGTCGAGGGCCATCTGACGTAGCTTTGCCCCTGGCGTGTCGAGGGCCATCTGACGTAGCTTTGCTCCTGGCGTGCCCTGTTTTTTTCTTCTTTTTTTTTCCTCCTTTTTTTTTCTCCACAAGAATGCTTTGAAATGACACATCCCTCGCAGAGCAAAACCATGATTTGTAGACCCAAATAGGGCACTGGGGTTCATATAGAATATAAACTAGAAAAAGTGCCCTTCCGGGCACAGGTCTCCACCAGGAGGATAGGAGTGTGTGTGATGTTTGGCAAAATGTTTAGGAGGATGTTTAAAAAAAAAAAAAAGAATTTGCAACAATTTTCTTCATTTTGTTGAGGAAATGCAGAGCCAGATCACTCATAGCATCTCTGAGGATATAATTCTGGATGAGCAGGACATGTGCAGCATTTTGTACAAAATGGGCCACTCCTGAAAACTTTGGAAGGCAATCTTAGCCAATCAGTGTACAATCTGAGAAATCCAACAGACTCGTCTTGATCACATGACTACAGAGATCATGTGTACCGATTGCCATTTCTTCATACGCCTTTGATGGCAATTGGATGATTTGAGGCATTTTGTTCCAAAAATATGTTTTGCAAAGATCAACCTGTTGGTGGCGCTATAACAGGCCAATGTGAAAAGGGTGGGATATATTCCTCAGCCTAGTAAGAAAATGTGTGAAAGATTTCACGTAAATTGCATGCTGCGTTCATGATTTGAGGGCAATCTTGCAAAGTGTGAATGCCAATTATAGCCAATTAGGATGGAATATGAAATATCGGACAGATCCAACTTGAGCACATGACCATAGAGATACTGTGTAACGATTTGTGAGATTTTTGGACAGAATCTGGAGGAGTAATATCAAAAAATGTGTTTTACAAAAGTCGGCCTCCTGGTGCCGCTATAAAAGGCAGATGCGGAAAATTCAGGTCAAAGGTTTGTCCTTGGCCTCTAGGGAGTGTGCATGCAACGTTTCACGTAGATCGGTGCAGTTTTAGGTAAAAAATGTGAAAAGCTGCCTCATGGTGGCGCTATAACAGGCCGTTCTGGAAAATGTGGGGCAGAGGTTCATCGTTGGCATCCAGGGAGTGTGTGTGCAAAGTTTGGCATCGACCGGGTTAACGGTGCCGGAGATTAGCTGTACACAGACGGACGGAAGGAAGGACGGACACACGGACGGAGTGCAAAACATACTCTCTCCCCATGCCTTCGGCCTGGTGGAGACAATGACTGTATTGTGTACTGTATATGGCAGTGGTTCCCAATTTGCCAATAGCTCTAATGCAACGCATTAGAGTTATTGACCAGAGCTACGGATCCCCATTTAATGGCATTTCTATCTCTGGGACCCCCAATTTATATTGTAAAATCAATGTTAATTTAAGCACTCTGAGCCCCCCACCACGTATAAACGGTACTTTTTGGCCAGAAAGGGATTTTTTTTTCACCGGAGGAAAAATATTCTCTATGAGGCAATTCTCTGGCAATATCGGTAGAGGGCACAGCAGAGTAACTAAAAGTACCGTTTATACATGTGGTGGGGGGCTCAAAGTGCTCCCACTAAGGAAAGTAGGCTTTCTAATGACCTTTGTTTTGGTGAGTAGCAAAAACCTTATTTTTATTTACGCTAAAGACGAGCGGCGGAAGTCGAGAGCAGAGTTGGGGTCCGTTACTCAAAAAAGTAATACACTACATATTACACATTACTTTTGAAAAAGGTAATGCCTTACTTTACTTGATTACTCCCTGGAGAAAGTAACTTAGTTACACTACTCGTTACATTACTTTTGCGTTACTCCATAAAATCGCCTGAGATGCATTGTCACATAATTTACCACCACTTAACAAATCTTTAAAATCCTAATAAGAGGACATACACAAGATCTTTCTTTATGCTCTTTACCAGGTTGTGGAGGAATAAAACAAAATGGGCCTTTCCAAAACGGTCTAGTGCAGTGGTTCTTTTGACCTTGTAAAACGTTTCCTATGCAAACTTCTAATTAATTCTTTAAGTACATTGTACATGTTATGTAACAGTGACAGCAGTGGCTTTCAATCAGTGGTCCGTGGACCACCATACACTAGTGAGCCTTGAGGGTGTTCCAGGTGGTCCCCAGCTAAATGATGGAGAGTTGGTAACCAAATGGACACTCATTAGATATTTAACCCTTATATCTTTAACTCTTGATAGTGTAAAATGAAACCAAATCCATTTGGTATGATATATGGTATGATATGAAAATGGTTGAAAACCACTGTACCACTGTAGGTTCTCTAGGCAAATATTAACCCAAAATCTATTCAAATAAAATAATGAGACTGAGAGAAATAAGTAGCCTATATGTTCACAGTGCTTTAGGATCCCTTTCTTTATGATGTCGAGTTCCCTGCTCCATTGCTCATTAAATGTAGTATTTCATTTCGGCATATTTGGTTTATTCATCTCTGCATTAACTAACTAGCAAGTGATTGTGAGAGCACACATTCTACAACAAACAAACCGACCCTCCCACTGGCAGTGTTGCCAAACTTGCCAGGTTTTGGGAGAGAAACAAGCAGCCATGTCTATGAAAACAAGCCCAAAAGAAGCCTGACTGGGCTATTTTATAAAACAAGCCCAAAGTCGCTTATATAATAAGCGGACATGGCAACACCCCAACGTCTGCTCTGTCTCTGTTTAGGACAGTGGGAGTGAGTGTGGCCGGCTCGATGTGGATCTGAGCAGCGCTGCGGAGATTTTAATCCCGAGACGACGTAAATTACAGTTATGACACAAGCACTTTATATCACAAAAAACGGACAATAATGTGGCCAGCCAGAGGTTGAGGTGGGAGGGAGGACGACAGGTGGGTCTAAAACCGGACGTCTGGCCACCCTACGAGTCCATGACGGTAACAAAAAGTGCTGTGCTGCTGCTGATCTGACACCAGTTTGAAATGTTCTAGTCCGCGACTCCGCTAGTGCGTTGCCAGCACAACCATTAGTGTTCATGTTCAACTCATCTCCGTTGTGTGCATTATTCTCCAAAGCAACACTGCTGAAAGCAGCCACATGACGCAAGTAACGAACGAGTAACTGCAGCGCTACAGCGACCAGTAACTGTAATGTGATTATCAATTTGGAGGAGGAGTGTCGTTATATTACTCGTTACCGACCAAAGTAGTGTGATTACAGTAACGAAATATTCCGTTACTCGTTACACCCAACTCTGGTCGAGAGTAACATAGCTCTAAATGCAACGCATTAGAGCTATGGACCAGAGCTAGGGGATCTACGTAGCCTATTGCATGTCAAACCCCGGGGGCCTTGAAATTAAATGGGTTGATAATCTCTGCTAGAACCGTCCCTGGCATATCTCTTCAAATGGGGGTCTGTGGGGCTAATGAGTGTCAATTTGGGGGTCCTTGACATGAAAAAGTTTGGGAACCACTGCTGTATGGTACGGCACCAAACGGGGTCCACACACCACACCACACAGCGGCTTTTGTGTCTGTGAGTTACCGCTAAACGCTTGGTCTCCCTCCTGTGTCTCGTTCTCTGGGGGTCAAACAAATAGACGGAGCCTAAACAAAAACAGGAATTTTCTTTTAGAAAAGCCTTTATTCCCCCTTGTCCTTTTAGGGGGTCCGAGCCGCTGGCTGCCACCTGCTCGTCGGAACTCCAGCGCGTCGGCGAGTGAGTCTTTGACCTCTCTGGGGTCTCTCCGCTATGCCTGGTTCTTTGTGGGAGCTGCTAATCCTCTCAGACACGGTGTCTTTGGAGTAGAGTGGAGGCAATCACAGAGAGAGAGAGAGACATGAGAGCCAGTCTTGCGCTGTTATTAGGCCATGCTGCACGGCACATTAAGGAATCATTTCAGGGGGAAGATTAAGTGGTGTAAGGGGGCACTGGATCGGGGCAGACCCAAAAATGCTCTGGTTAGCAGCCAACAAGCCCTCATCATAGTCATCGTATACTCTCTGGAGTAGGGAGGGAGTGGACATTCCCCATTACTCTGCATAGAGGAGAGAGTGAGAGATATCTGAATCTCTGTTTCGGTGATTCTCAACTTGCCGTTTGATTTCAAGGCCCTCAATTTGATATGCATTATTGGGCCACAGACACACATTTTATATATTTTTTTAATCTGGGAGTCAGGACCACAATTTGCACCGTAGAATTCTCAGTGAGGTCCATTTGGTTTCCATCTGTACACTCTAGGTTCCTATAATAACTATCAATCAGTCATTTAGCTGGGATCCCTTCAAAAACCATTGGTGGTCGACCCCACGTTCGTTGTGACCCAGTTTTTGCCAGGTGCGAAGCAGCCGCCCTGGCCTACATTTAGCACGCACCACTACTGACGACCGTAAAGGCGACTCTAAACACGACCCGGTCATGATTGGCTGCCTCCTAAGCCAATGGGAGTTTGAGCGGCATAAAACCCATACTCTGAACGCCGCAACGCGGAGAGAGTGGCAACAGAAAGAATAAGGTTGGCCAAAATGAGTTTTCTTCGACGGGTGGCTGGCAGTGTTGAGTTCGTCGACGGAAAATGTTCGTTGACTACCTTTTTTCACTGACGAAAACTAAATGGAAACTAAATGAAAACTAAGCTATGATGACTAAAACTAAGACTAAATATACTGACAAGTACTGACAAGTTACTAATGTTGCTCTGGGAGAGGGAAGCTCTCTGGTGGAGCTGTTGCCCGCGCCACCCGACTACGGATAAGCGGTTGAAGATTGATGGTATGGATGGAACTGAGTAATGTGTTCGTGCACATCCATCATCTGTGAAGCCATATATTTGCTCTCAGCACATTTACATTTCATCACCATAGCTAATGGCAGAAGTAGTGATAGTTATGTTAAGTTGTGCTACTACGGTGCATTGCAGCTATACTGTCGCCACAGAATGGGAGGAACTGGAAGTCATCATGACATGGGGGGAGATTACAGCAGTCACGATCTGTCCTTCCTGTTGGCGGTGCCATTTCACCGGCGTCACTGAGACGAGACGAGAGAAATGCTGAATGTGCTTCGTCAACGTTTCCCCAAACAGTGGGTCGGAGACACATTTCCTACATTTTGTTTTTTAATTATTATTATGATTATTTCAAAACGTTTTCCAAAAACATTCCCAAAAATGCAAAAAATGTAAATGATTTAGATGCGTGCGTGCATGCGTGCGTGCGCATGCATCTGGCCGTGCGTGCATCTGGCCGTGCGTGCGTGTGTGTGTGTGTGTGTGCGTGCGTGCGTGCGTGCGTGCGTGCGTGCGTGCGTGCGTGCGTGCGTGCGTGCGTGCGTGCGTGCGTGCGTGCATGCGTGTACAGTAAGTGCATGGTGGAACTAGTGCTGAGCAGGTGTGTGTGTGTGTGTGTGTGTGTGTGTGTGTGTGTGTGTGTGTGTGTCTGTGTGTGTGTGGGTGTGTGGCCACTGAGACACTGAGGGCTGACAGGCGGATGTTTAGGCTGTGCTTCCCTCTAGTCTGGATCTGCTGACAGACAGTTGGATGAAATGACCCCATGGCATGTCGCGGCCGATTAGAGACGCCAACTTTCAACTTTTTCATGTCCATCTCCTCTGAAGAATGTCACCCCCCCCCCCCCCCCACCCCAACCCCGTCGATGACGAGGTCCAGTTCCAAACCAGAGACACATCTGAGTCATGTCTTTTAACCCATTCAGGACAAGAACCCCTTCTACGAGCTTGTAGAACTGCTGTTTTTGAAAAATCGTGAAAATATGACGCAAATATATTAATTCATATTCTTTCAGAGCGAACGTTTTTAACTCAAATCTTCGCTTCTGTGGTGGTCGAAGGAACATTGGAACGTGTTTTTAGATGGGGGTCGGCAGCCAAATACACATCATTTTTGGGGTCCTTGACATGAAAATCTTTGAGAACCACTGATATAGAAACATTATTTTTTCTAATTTAGAAGCCTTTATATATATATATATATATATATATATATATATATATATATATATATATATATATATACACCCGTATGAAGTGGGGGGCACTCTCATCATCATACAACCTCTCATTCCAGCCAATCACAATGGACCTATAGCTAAGCCCCGGTCTCTCCCACTTAGACACTCCCACTTGGACACTTTCCAGCCGGGCTCATTCATTCCAATGTAAATATCATGGATTTTACACATTAAATACTGGTTCATTTTTGGAACCAGACCTTCAAAATCTCTTCCAAATCCGTCAACAAGGCCTGCCATATGCCCCTGGAAAAATAAATGTGCGTGACAACGCAAACAGTGTTTTATCAGGAAAACATATTGGCAGCGGTGGCCGAACGGTTTGCGGAGCGGTCTTGATACCGGAAGGTCGCCAGTTCGAATCCCCGGACCGGCACGTTAAAATGACCACCGCTGAAGTGCCCTTGAGCAAGGCATTGGACCCCTACCATGAAATGTTCTATGAGCAGGGCCTGGCTGTAAACAAGCATCTCGAGCTTAGTCCACGTCCCTGGGTAAACAAAGAACTTTGCTTTGTAGAGAGGTTTGTCTAACCCATGTTATGTTTAGCTGTGATTGGACCATAGCAGTTTGGGGAGGGGCTTAGCTATAGGTCAATTAGGACAATGTTTGTTCTTACACAAACACTCAAATTGTCCATTATCAATGGCATTCCATGTTTGTGTTGGGACAGAGTTTGTATTTGCACGCACACTAAAAGCTGCACATAGGAGGGGCTAGCCTAGCACCCCTCAAAAGAAATCAAGGGGCGCTCCTCACCATACATAAATCATCATGCATCAAACATACTGTACATCACATTGAGTGCTCAGCCATCACTAATGTCATTCCGGGCCAATCACAATTTTGCATCTTCACCTTTCTGTCCTCGCTTTTGGCTTCAATGGTTGTGTTTTTGAGTGGTGCAACCACTCCCTTATGGAGCTATGTGTGTCACTGGGTGGCTGGGTCGGTGGGTGCCTGCCTGCCTGGGTCTGGATCGTTTATTAAAATAAACAATGATAGCTTAGCATCCCGGACATCTGACTGTGTAACACAGTGAAGAAAGCTAGCGGATGTTGTGATCCGTTGGACAGGAAATGACATCGCCAGATTCCCTCTATTCGGTCAAAATCGGCACCATCAGGTTACCGCCACCATCAGGACTGGGTATAATACTATAGGATTACCGTGTTAGAATGAGATATAGTGTGTATGTCACAGATTTTTCTATTGGCATTAAAAATATGAATAGTGCAGGTAGAAGGCACAATAGGGTGGCCATAAGAGGGTTAACTGTGGTGTGCCAGTACAGTACAGTTACAGTACAGTAGAGGGTACAGTAGAGGGACCCCCACACGGTAACTCTCTGGGCGTGGGGCGGCTTGCCGGAACCGGGCCAGCACAGAAAAAACAGGCGTGGGAAAAGAAAGAAGCCTTCATTTTCTGTTGCCTTATTCTGTAGATGAAGGTAAACTAAACTGACAGCTCTTGCTTTTAAAAAAAATGATTTTTGGGGGTCCTTGACATGAAAATGTTTGAGAACCACTGACATAGAAACATAGGTTTTTCAGAAAACATTTTGTAGAATCGTCCTCAGGTCTAAATGGGGTGATATCAGAAAAGTGTGTATATGGCATAAGTATGGCGTCAGAATGAAATGGTGATCAGAAAGACTCTGGGATTAGATGAGCAGCTGCTAATCTGGCAAAGGTTCCCCCCATTAACCCGGCTTTTTTTCTTTGGACGGCGGGGTATGTAATCACTTGGACAGGGATTGATGCTTGCATTCCTCTTGTGATTAGATGGAACCCTCGCGGCTCTCCTTAGCTCTGCCCAGCCAGTGTGTACATGTTGCCAGTAGGAGGAAGAGCAAAATCACAGACATCAATCCTCTGCCATCAACGCTAAGTACCGTACTCAGCTAGAGCCCAAAACGACAGGCCCGGGATTTCATGGCTGTATATTACTCTGTGGAGTTATTAGAATCACACACATCACACAAGCATGCATGCAAGATGGCACGCA